>NC_044310.1:102036135-102336135 GCF_007474595.2 Lynx canadensis | reverse complement strand
ATGTCCTGGTGCATACAGGTCAATCCTTTTTGTGTCATTATATATAAAATATATACATCCACTTAGTAATTGAACTATAATACCTCCCAGCATAAAGTACTTAAAAGAAAATTTTAAGTTAAGTAATGCTAAAGTGAGCATTCCTGTACTAACTTAGCTGCTTATCTCATGGATAGCGGAGAATTTGGGATTCCTAGTTACGGTACCATTCATCGTGTAGTACATACATATGAACATTTCATTATACAAGGACAACCTTAAATTTTCCTCTTCTTGACATCAATTAAAAATTTTTTAAATGTTTGTATATTTATTTATTTTTGAGAGAGGGAAAGAGAGAGAGAGAGAGACAGAGCACAAGGAGGGGAGGGGCAGAGAGAGACACACACACAGAATCTCCAGGCTCCGAGCTGTCAGCACAGAGCCCAATGTGGGGCTCGAACTCACAAGCCCCACATTGATCATAACCTGAGATCATAACCTGAGCTGAAGTCAGATGCTTAACTGACTGAGCCACCCAGGCACCCCTTGACATCAATTAAATTGAGATACTCATATTCCTAAAAGGGTAAAGATATGTCAAGAAGCCCAGGTTACAGTTTCTTATATTATTTATACCCTTAATCAGAGCAGAGGCAATTAGCTGAAGATTCTGATTGGCTCCTAATTCTCAGAGCTAGTTTGAATCCTTCTGGAACCTGTTCTCTGTTTGACTGAACCTGGTGGACCTCTCAGAATGTAGGTCTTCATTGTGCACTTACTCCATGCTCCCTGCAAGACAAGAACCGACTACTGTGGGGTTTATAAACAAGAATAAGAGATGCTTCCTGTGCTCACACTGTTTGCAGTCCAGCTGTATAGGCCACCTCAGTTCATTCATATCTTGTAGGCTGGGGACAGGATGAAATGAAAGTGGCCTTAGAAATAATCACAGTGCTCTCTACTTTCCCACAGCCCCATGCTTCATTTCTGCTGTAGTTATGTTGTATGTTGGCCTTCCTCGATGCATTGTAATGTCCAGAGAACAGGGGCTGGTTCTGATGCACATCTGTATCACCACAGAGTCAAGGATGTGCTTTGCAGAGGGTAGGCTCTCAGAAGATGTGTTTAAACCAAAGAATGTACTCGCTTGCTTAGGCTTCCTAATTACAATGAGTCAGCTTGTTTTGTCCCATTATGGTGGACTTCACTAATATGGTGAAGCTGTTGGCCCTCTGCCCAGAGGTACCCAAACTAAAGATGGTCTTGGATGTGCTTCATAACTGGTGTTATGTTTTAGGAAGAGACAGAATGAGACTGAATAAGAAGTCAGAAATAGCAGGGGTTTTGTCTCAGCTGTCATTAATGACTTGACCTCGGGCAAGGCACTTAAACTCTATCTCAGTTTCTTCATCTGTGAAATGGGGGATAATAATGACTGGCTTGATTGTTTCCCATGGTTGCTTTGCGAGTCAAATAAGATAACGTACTTAAAAGTGTTCTGGAAAGCCTAAAGCGCTGCACAAATGCAAGGTATTGTTTTGCAGAGATCTTCCTTTTAATTCTTGCTTCCACACACACTTTATCACACAACTCTGGGTTCCTGGGTTATGTGGGGAGATGTGTGGAGTACATGTGTTGAGTAGCTCAACCTAGGCTTGATAAGTTCTCCAGAATCGCTTCTTCAACATCTATAGCGTTTAACTGATTCAGCATATGCTTTTCCAAAAGACCCAGACAATTATCCATCTGTCTCCAATTCATATAGATATATATACCCCTCATGAAGCATTTATTCAATGCATATACTATGAACACTTTATGTGTACTGCTGTGCTAGGAACTGGGGCAAAATGGACAATGTAAGATCCCTGTCTTTGAGCGGTTTCGTACCCTACTGGATCTGAGAGAACAGACCTAAGAATAAATAAGTGCCTAATTCTGTATTTGTTTTGGCAGGCAATTTTTACTTGAGTTTTAATTAGCAAAGACATTTATGCATATTTTTAGTTTTGACTAAAATGAAAACTAGTGCTGGCCCTTATTCATGTTTTTCTACTGCTAATGGTGTGTAGATTTTAATTGAGCCCCGGAGGCTGAGGTTTTTTGTTTGCTTATTTGCTTCAGATGAAAGTGTGTGGCATCCCATTTTTCTTTGATTCAGTGAAGTTGTGAAACTTTAAGAACTAGCACTGGCTCATTACTTATGGGATCACCTGAATATTTTCCTGCCAATTTCTCCTGTCAAGTAGGATTTGCTTTGACTAGAAGTACTGTCCTAGGGAAGGCCATTCCCAAATCCAGCTGAGTAATCAAACTGTTGAGTACATTTAGGGCTGACATCTCCAGGCAAATTCTGGCAATTTTATGTTCTCGGCTGCTACTGGAGCTTTGAGACAGTACCACGTGACCCCTGGCTCCTGACAGGGATTAGGGAAATAGTCACCTAACTGCACACGGTAGAATTTAGGGTTAGCTTTGGGGGGAGGTTGACCACAGAAAGTGTATTTCAGTGCAATTCCATCCTGCTAATCAGTCAGGGTCCTAAAGCAATTAACATCTGCAGGGCCCCGCTACACCTGAACATGCCTTTCCCCTTTTCAGCAACATTGGTCTTTTGCCCATTTATCTACTCTACGAAACCTCCTTTTCCTTCTCTTATATTTCCTATGCCTGGGAATAGCCCATCATGCCTCAAGATACCTGGGTCATTGCTGATTCCTTGACCTACATTTCCTCTCTCATCTAAACCATTACTAGTCTTGGGAGCCCATCTTTTCTGCACCCCCACAGCTCCTGCCTAAGTTCTTATCTTCCCACTTTAGAGAATAGGTTCAGGTCTTTATTGTTTGCCTGCCTCTATACCTGTTCCCTGTGTCTGAAATAGTCTTAGACTTCTAAACATGAGAACTCTTCTTCTTTACCCGATTAATCTTTTGGTCCTTCAATTCTTAGTCTAGCAGTTGACGTCTTCCCAGAAACCTTCCCTGCCCACTCCTGGGCTGGGACAGGACTCATCGTCCCTTCTCTGTGAACCCACAGCATTCTACATGTCATGTTGGATCTTCGTTGTTGGTTACTTGTCTGTCTTTATCCCTCAGCTACTCACACAGGATCTGGCCCATGGCAATATTCATCAAAATGATACATGATGGGTTGGACTGATTTGTTTTCCTCTCTGTCTTTGCCAACTCCAGTCTTCCCCTTGATTTTCAGCTCCCATTTTGTTTTGTTTTGACTACTTTATATCCATAGCTTCTTTCAAAACATGTCTTTTATAACACCTCTTTGGTAATGTCCTTCTCCTACTTTCATTCATAACGTTTATTCTTTATTCCTCTTGTCCTTATGGGAATGTGTGCAATAAGTTTAAAATTATAACAAATCCAGCAAAAGTTATATGTGAACATAATAATTACTTTCCTTAAAACAGTCACCTTGGGGGCCCGGGGTAGCTCAGTCTGTTAAGCGTCCGACTTCAGCTCAGGTCATGATCTCACAGTTCGTGGGTTTGAGCCCTGCATCGGGCTCTGCGCTGACAGCATGGAGCCTGGAGCCTGCTTCGGATTCTGTGTCTCCCCCTCTTCTCTGTCATGAAGATTTGATTTTAGGGGCGCCTGGGTGGCTCAGTCGGTTGAGCGTCCGACTTCAGCTCAGGTCATGATCTCACAGTTGGTGAGTTTGAGCCCTGCTCTGTGCTGACAGCTCAGAGACTGGAGCCTGCTTCAGATTCCATGTCTCCCTCTCTCTCTGTCCCTCCTTGTGCTCTCTCTCTCAAAAATTGAATAAACGTTAAAAAACAACAACAACAACAACAACAACAACAACAACCAGTCACCTTGGGAAACTGCATACCTTTTTAAAATAATGTCATAGCCTCAGTCATTTCCAGAGCTGCTTTTTGGGGATGAGTACCTTCGCATTTTTCTGAATATATTTTAATAGTGACAAACCTAGTCTATGCAGGTGATGTTTAAAATTTCTATAGAGCCAAGTCACCATGAACTATATTTAATGGGTAAAGAGAATGCCCTAGCTGGTAACACTATGGGTTAACAACTAAAAAGTAGTGTTATTTTCTTTCTGTGAACATATTTGCACAAGGGAAATTCCAAAGCTATTTTGACTAATTATGTTATTTTTGAAAAGAGTTTCTAGCATCCCAAGGTGACTACTTTCAATAACAGTGCCTGCTTATTTATTATAAAGTGCTTATTCAAATCCAGCCTATAATCATACTGACTTGCATTTGTTTAGTGTTGTTTTACATTATAGTTCAACATCTATTATGTGATAGACACTGGGAATAAATAAGGCCATGGTCTTTGCCCATAAGGACCTCCTAATTAGTTGAGAAGACAGAAATAGCAGCAGTCCTGTGTAAAAAATAGACATTGCCTGAAAATAAGGAAGCAGTACAGTGGAGAGACTGTCCGTGAGGAGTAAGAATTTGTTACAGTGTCAGCAAAACCTTCTCAGGCCTGAAGGATTAATGATGACTAGAAGTTCACTAAGAGAAGGAGGGAAGGGGATGGCAGGAGTCCTTCCAAGCCCAGGAACAGAAGGTACAGACACCGAAACAAGAAGATATGTTTGGGGGAATGTCAAGTCGTTCAATACTGTTATTGTGTAAAGTTCACAATGGGGGCAGAGAGGGTGAGAGATGGGGCCCAATGAAGTAAAGGCCTTGTATTTTTACCGCCTTTAAAAGTTTGGTGTTTATCCTGTAAGGGACAGGGAGAGGCCCCGTGGATTGGATTCTCCTTCCCAATGGGATCCTAAATTCCCCCATCCAATTAGTCACATAGTTGCACCCCCCCATTCCCCCCCTCCCCCAAGATTGTCTCAATTCCATCTCTTCCTTTCCATTCTGACGTTCACCTCATTAGTTCAGGCCTTCATCACCCCAGGCCTGGAGTGTTTCACAAACTCCTGACTGGCCCTTGGACTCCAGTTCACCTTTTGCTCCTGACAATCAATTTTGCACAGGATTATCAGAGCAACTTTTCTTTCCACCAAGTCTCACCCCTGTTCAAAAGCCTTCAGTGGTTTTCTATGATCTGAGGGATAACTGGTCCTCCCCCTTTTCAGCTTGTCATTCAAGATCTTACTAACCTGGTCCCAACTCCCCCTTCCCTCCTGGACTCCTGTAAATGCAAATAGTGTCAGAACTCATCTACTTATTCCCTTATTTGTACCTTTACTTTTATGGTGGCTGTCCTCTGGAATGCTACAACCACACAAACCCTTCTGTTTGTTTTGTTTTCAGCTCTTTTCTTACAAATAGTAAGCCCATATGTACCCAATGCTTGGTGACATCCCCCACCGTCCTGCCCTGGGAGTAACCACTATTCTGGTTATAGTCTATATATTCTATAGAATATGTTCTATATTCTATTTATATTATATTCTATATATTACAATTATATATATGGTGTGGTATATTCCATTATATATATATTATAGTATAGTATACCATATAGTAATCTTTATAGTATATATATATGTATATAATGTGGTATATTCCATTACATATATATATATATTATAGTATAGTATACTATATAGTATACTTTATAGTATAGTATATATATGTATATAGAGTGTGGTATATTCCATTATATATATATAGTATAGTATAGTATACTATATAGTATACTTTATAATATAGTATTTATATGTATAGTGTGGTATATTCCATTGTGTATATATATATATACATATATATATATATTATAGCATAGTATACTATATAGTAGTATACTTTATAGTATATATATAGTATATATAGTGTGGTATGCATCTATAAATAATAGATGGCACAGGTCTGAAAAACATTAAATATACATGAATGATATACTTTATATCTCTTTTTGTACCGAGATTTTCACTGTCATCTTATTCTTGATCTATCCCTGACATACATGAATATAGTCTCTTCGATTGCTGTATTCCATTTCATTTTACAAATATACCATGCATTATTCATCTATTCATCTATGGGTGGGATTTAGGTTGTTTCCAAGTTTTGGCTTTTACGAACAATGTCACAACGAATATCTTTAGCCAAACCTTCCCTGAATCCTGTAGGATTCTCCTCTAAAGTAGTTTGTGCATCCCGCGTCTGTAGGATCATCCCATTGTGTTGAGCACACTGCTACGCCAAGTATGGCGGTTGGGAAATATTTGCTGACTGAATGAATGAATGAACGGTGCAGCACAACCCGGGTGATGGCCACGTTCCTTTTCAGGGGCCTTTGGCGCCTTGGCCCCCATTTCCTTTGACAGCGCTGGCCCTTCTCTACCGCATTCCTCCAGCTAGCCCGAGAGCGTGTGTAAGTGTGGATGTGTGGGGGCGATACCTCTCTCTCACCGGAGGAGGCACGTCTCTCCAGGCAAGTTCACGATCTCGGCAACCCTAGCGTCTGAAGTTCAGGGTCCGATCACCCACCTCCTTCGGCAGAGGCCCGGCCCGGGGAGGCAGTCCAGCGCCGAGAGAGTTAAGGCGCGTCCAGACCCGACGCGGGTCGGAGGAGGCTGGCGGGGCCGTCGGAGGACTCGTAGTAGATCCCTCCGCGCGCAACTCGGGCCGGCGCTTCTTCCTGCGGGAAACCCCTGGGTGCCGAAGGCGGCGGGGCCCGGCCGCGGCGACAGGGGGCGGGGCTTGCGGTGGGAGGAGGCGGCTGAGGCGGAAGGACACACGAGGCTGCTTCTCTGCACAGCCGAGAAAGTTTCAGCCAAACTTCGGGCGGCGGCTGAGGCGGCGGCTCAGGAGCGGCAGCCTTGGGGTGCAGGGTGTGGAGGCATTTACGCCCGGGCTTCGGGGCACAGCGCGAGGCCGTGAGGCGCAGAAGCAGGAGGAGGAGGGGAGAGAGAGTGGGGGGGACCCTTGGTGGGGACCCCCTCCCCATGTGGATCTGCGCAGGCGGCGGCGGCGGCGGAGGAGGCGACCGAGAAGATGCCCGCCCTGCTCCCCGCTCCCCTGTGGGCGCTGCTGGCGCTCTGGTTGTGCCGCGCGGCCCCCGCGCGTGGTGAGTATCGGGCCGAGGGGCGCTGTCCTTTGCGCCGGGTCCCGCGCACCGCCGGCCCAGCTCGGCCGGCCACCTGGGGCGACCATTCCATCCGCCTCCACCTCCCCCACCCCGCCCTCCTGCGTCCTCCTCTCTGCGAGAAGGCCGGGTTCCTAGCGGGGCCGCTCGGTTCCCGAAAGTTTGGACCCCGTCAGGGCTCCCCTCCCCCGCGCTCCCCGCCGCCTCCGACACCCCCGCGGCCCCAACACACGCCTCCTCGGCTGAAGGGGGGCCGGGCCGCGAGCCTCAGAAACTCGCTTTCCCAAGCGGTCGTGTACGGAGACTTGGGCTGCGTTGCCCTTCTGGTTCCGCGTTTCCTGGGGTCGAGCGAGAGCCGAGGGCCGGCTGCCCGAGACGAACCCTCGCCGGCCGCGGACCGCAGATGGGCTGAGCGAAGGAATGCCAGATTCCGGCGTGGAGGGAGCGGGGGCAGGGCCTCCGAGCCCAACGGCTTGCACCTTCACGGCCAGACCTCGCTCTGCCCAAGGGAGGCACGCAGGACGGGTGGGCGGCTTTGGGGTGGATGGGGACAGGGCTTCGTGGCGTGCCTGGGTTCGGACACTCGGAATCCGTGGTCCCGAGGAACCCGCGGTGTTTTGCTCGAGCCTTTGAAAGGTGGAGGCAGGAGCAGTAGAGAAACTGGTGTGGCTGCATGAGCCACATGATTTAAAAATCTCGACTGCTGTTATTCTTTCCGAGGCGCTGAGCTCGGGCGCTGTTTCAGAGTCTGTGTCCAGCCCCAGGAATGTGGTGTGACGATCACCAACTCCTCCAACCTGGCAGCGGCGTTTGCTGCTCTTTTGGCATTGTTGGGGGTGGGGCAGGGGCGGGTGAGGAAAAGTGGATACGTTAATTCAAAGTGCTTCCTCGGAAAGCGTCTTTATGGTTGGATATTCGCAACAGTCTTTCTGAACACGGTTGGACCGAGGACGTCGAATCACGTCTTATCCATCCCACCCACAGTCTCAGACTCCGAATTTCTTCAGGCTGTTTAATGGAAAGAGCTTGGGTTTTGGAGCCCAGCTCTGTAATCCTGGGTTCAAATCCCGCTCTGCTGTGTGAGCTCACCAATGAAACTGGGAATGAAATTACCCAGCTAATAGGATTAATTAAGAGAATGCATATTCAACCAGTGGCAGTCAAAAGGTATTCAAAAAGTCCTTTCGGGGCAGGGCTGTGTTTTACTTTTTATGAACCCTGCTTCCAGTGGGATGGCAGCTTGGTGCATGTTTGTGAAACTCATAGGGACCTCTTCTTTTCCTAGCCTAATCTTAAGGAAGATTTTACGTTTACCAAAACAAAAACAAAAACAAAACCCCCCAAATAACAAAAAAAAAAAAAAAAACCCAAAACATGAACATGAACAATGTCTTTTTGCAAAGAAAAGGTTAAGAAGATGATGAAAAATTGCTCTTTGTTCATTGTTAACAGGTAGTTGACAGGCCAATCACAGATGTTTGAAAGAGAACAAGGTTATTTATCCAAGTACTGGATTGTTCAGCACGAACCAGATCCTGCTTGGAAAGCTCAAATTCCATACACCTCCATGTCCCTAAGAATTTCAGAAGTGGACCAGGAGGCTATGTGATGATGAACCAAAATTGTTGTTTTAGAAGCATTTAACAAAACAGGATAGTATTCTTGCCTTTCCTTTTTTTTTTTTTTTTTTTTTTTTTTTGAGCGAAAGCTTTACTGTAAGTGTAGATTTAGGGTAAAAAGGAGTGTAAACGATTGGCTACTCTGAGGATTACAAGCCTTGTTTTCTACCATTGACTTGCGTTAGCAAATAACTTCATCTTCATGATCTGTAGTCTCCTCACCTATGAAAAGAGCCAAATAATCCCCTTTAGAGAGTTGGAGGGAATAGTAAATATGATTGCAAACAGATTTGCAAAATTAAGCGTTAGGTGATAAGACTGATGTCAAAAATAGAATTACTCTGACACATAGGGCTTCTCTCATTCTAGGAACTCAGTCCATAGAATGATACCCTCTTTTATACTTCTGTACTGATGAGGTATTGCTATTACCAGCTAGCTTTTAGGTGGACAAGGTGAGTGTTAAGTCAGTAAGTTCAAGGGACTAAATATGGATATTTTGATTTTCAGATGGGTGTTCTTCAGATGCTAAACTACTGTAATAAATGAGATTATAAAACCTGTTTTTGGGTGCAAATTTTAAATCTTTTCAGAGTCTGGCAGTGAAGGTTTCTTGAGTCTCCATCTATTATCATGGCATTTTTTTGTCATGTCAATTATAACACTCTTCCAAATTTTTGAGTGTTCCTGTATTTGGGATTGTGGCCAATTGTTAATTTAAATGTCACTGAGTTCCTAAGGCGAGAAGCTGTCAACCCATCTGTCTGCTTGTTTAAACAGCTATCCAAGACCACCTCTTGCTCCTTTTCTTTTGCTTTGCAGTGGGAAGTGATTCCCTGGTTTTGGTGCCTGCTAGATAATTTCTTAGCTGAATTCTCTTTAATAAAAATCACAAAGAGCAGTTTTGTTTCAGATGAAGACGAAGTTTATTTTTCTTTTTCTTTCTTCTTGTTCTTTCTATATTATTATTCTTTGGTGGGGGGGAGGGGAAAGGAGAGTGATGGTTTCTTATCTTTCTTTTCTTTTTCCTGATGTTTTGATTTTTAAAAATACTTACCCGCATCTCCTTGGCATCCCTCTGCGCTATTCCCATTCTGCTGTCTATTCTGTAGGCTTCCTGTGGTATAGAGAAGTAACTTTTGGTTTACCTGAATTGTATTTGCTGACTTCAGGACTTTTAGAAAAATGTTTAATTCGGTGGGATATGCTTGGATGCTTCAGAGCAGCTTTACAATACATTTTAAAAATATCACGCCCACAGAAATTCTATTTTGCCCACAAAATTTGCATCAATCTAGTTCCCACTCTGCTGCCATTCCTAGTGGCTTTCCTCCTTCCCCTGTCCACTGTGATAGAAGAAGGAACTCCAAATCCTGGCTCCACATCAAGATCACCTGGGGGGACTTTTAGTGTCAACACCCAGGGATTATGATACAGTAGGTCTGAGAATCTGTAGTTTTCCAGGTTGATAGTAACTTGTTGGAAACACTGATGGTTTATTATTCTGCTTTCAAGTGTGTGTTTGGTGTGTGTGTGGGGGGGTCTTCCCTTCTTATTTTTAATAATTTCCAGAATTAATCTAACCTTAGTTATTCCAGTGTTTAATCCTCTGTCAAAGATTTTTAAAATTGCCAGCATAAGAGCTATAGAGTATAATACCATTTCTTCTTGTTCATCTGGACACAGTGGGTCCCCATTGTCCCTTTAGAAGGGCTTTATATATTTGAATGATATAGTATAAATCCTCTATCCAACCGTTTTCTTCTCTGTTGTCTTTTATTCCTCAAGCTTCATTCATACATATATAATTTTGGACCCCCTTTATTTGCCCTTAGTGGTTTTAGAGTAAAACATTCTAAGCCATGACTTTAATGAAAATATAATAGGAGATTTTACATTATCCTTATGTTGTGTTTCCACTCATTTAAGTGCGTCCTTTCTTGACATTTCTATCTGGATGCCAAAACTTGAACCTTTCATTTCCTCTCACTTTTTTCTAATTCTCCTCCTCTCTTCTTCCCTTTCTCTGCAAATGACTTGGAACCAAAAGGTCTTATTTTCTTCTACTCTTCCTTTTTTATTGGTCTGCTGTACGAATGATATGTTGGAAAGATCAGTAGACTAGGAGCCAGAAGACCAGCATTCTCCTCCAGGTCTGTATTAAATTAGTCTTATAATCTTGTGGGTGGGATTTTGGTCCTCCATTTGCCCAGGTATATTGTCCATAGTCACCGAGCCATTACAGAGTTGAGAGTAGAATTTCTCTCTTCGGGTCCTCAGTCTGGTGCCTCCTCCACTCTCCGCACCATTTTTGTCTTTTGTACAAATGAGCTTACATACACGAAAACACTTAGAACATTCTCAAGTGCTTCTGGTTAATGTGTACATCTTGAGGAAGAGAATTGTGTTTTTTCATTTATGCATTTTTTCTAAACTTGGCATCTAACTTTCTGTACTTGGCATTTAATAGACACTCAATAAATATTTGTTCAATTGGACAATTGCTTTTAGTCATTTTCTTATTCTGGACTACCATGGTACTCCAAGACAGTTGTTTTTTTTTTAATAGTATTTGCAAAGGTCATTGCTTACCTTACATTTGGGGCAACACCAAATTTTCCCCTTTCCCAGATGTTTTATTTAAACTTGCTATTTTGAATTTGTGTGTGTGTGTGTGTGTGTGCGCACGTGTGTGTGGTTTCTTCTCTCTTTGATCACTTCTGCAAATCATTAAAAAATTTTTTTTTAATGTTTATTTTTGAGAGAGAGAGAGAGACATACAGTGTGAGCAGGGGAGGGGCAGAGAGAGAGGGAGACACAGAATCTGAAACAGGTTCCAGGCTCTGAGCTGTCAGCACAGAACCCGATGTGGGGCTCGAACCCACGAACCATGAGATCATGACCTGGGCCAAGTCAGACTCATAACCAACTGAGCCACCCAGGCGCCCCTCATTCTTTTTTTTTTTTTTTTTGATGTTTATTTATTTTTGTGAGACAGAGTGCGAGCAGGGGAGGGGCAGAGAGAGAGGGAGACACAGAATCCGAAGCAGGCTCCAGGCTCTGAGCTGTCAGCCCTGAGCCCAATGCAGGGCTCAAACTCACAAACTGTGAGATCGTGACCTAAGCCGAAGTTCGGTACTTAACCGACTGAGCCACCCAGGTGCCCCTGATCACTTCTGCAAATCATAAAGGTCACTTTGACTTTGGAATTTAACCTCAAAGGCGCTGACATCCACCCCCTGCCTCTTACTTGAGCTTCTTCTACTGTTTCCTGTATTACTATATTACTAAACTAGCAATTCTATTATTTTGTTCAGAGTTGCCATATTTTATTGTAATTTTGGTCATTTGGGGGATTATTGGAATAGTGTTTTTAAAATTAGAGTTAACTAAGTTTATGTTTTGATGGTTTTTTTGAGATTTTTCATTATGAGCTGGATATTGCAAACTTCTATTGCAAACTTTATATTTAGTAAAGTTTTTTTTTTTTTACCCCATCAAGAGTGTTCCCTAAAAACCACTACAACCAACAAAAACTCTAAAGATGAGAAATGACAAATAAAACCTTGAGAGAACTGTATAGTGTGTGAGCTACCTCTGCAACATACTTGCTCCTTGAGGGCAGGCACTATGTCACACACATCCCTCCATAAAACTTGTCTGGCATATGTCCGATGTGCAGAGTCAGCCAAGCAGCAGGTCAGCTTTGTCACAGCACCTGTAATTCCTGCTCTGTCCTCCCAACCTTTGGGGTATTTTGGAGGAGAGGCCAAAGGTGAGTCAGGGGTGTGTGTTACGCTCTTTTCTCCTTTGAAGAGAAAAGATCAGTTGAAAGCTGACCCCACCTACAGACTTTTATACTGTCTCTTTTTATTAGTTAATGGGTAGCTGAAATTTTCCTCTTTGTTGACTTATATGTTGGCAGAAACTTTAAAATTTACCTAGTCCTTCTATCCTTTCCATGCTGGATGTGCTCCTCTTACAACATCCTGGTCAATAGGTAGCTTACCTTTTTTGTGCTTGGACAACTCTTATGGTAGCTCCCTGCCTCTGCAGGCAGCTTAGTTCATCTCTGGACAACTCTGAGTTTTAGAAAGATCTTCTTATATACAGTTGTAGTCTGTCTCCTTGAGAATTGTGCCCATTGGCATCTTCTCAGGCATTTGCCTTATAAAGTTTTAAGCCCTGTGTAAGTGACAGGGATCCAAAAGGGGTACCTTTTACTGAACGGATGCCTACTCTGCCATTAAAGGAGTTAGACCTAGTGAGGAGCATGGAGATGATTCCATCTGGGGTGTTTTCCTGGATATTCTGATTCAGTGGGTCTGAAATAGTATCTGGGAATTTGTATATTGAAGAAATAGCCACTTATTTCTTTTTTTTAATTTTAAAAATGGTTATTTAGTTTTGAGAGTGGAGAGAGAGAGAGAGAGAGCAGGAGAGGGGCAGAGCCCAGTTAATTTTTATATTAGGGAAGTTTGGAATCATTGCAGAGTGAATCTGGGGAAAGTAAGGGTGTTTTGGGTTAGCATTTGTTTGTTTGTTTGTTGTTCTTTGATAGTACTAGAGATAGGTTGCTTTGCCTGGGTCTTGTGGTCATTTTTTCCCCTTGAGAAGAGTTTGATTCTTGCTCACTAGGGAAGCTGCTCTGTATCCCTATAAGACTAATAAAGTGATTTGTTTTATCTTAAAAAAATAATCTACAAACTATTCAGAATATCAGGGCTGGTGTATGTGTGCTGTGTGTGACTTTGGTGGAAGCCTCCTTATCCCTTCATCAGAATGTTACAAAGATGCCAGGATACATAGGTGTTCCACTGTCTTTTTGGTGTCTGCTAAGGAATTCTGTTCTAGTCCTTGTGAATGACACTGCCTTTTAGCATGTCTGCTTTGTTAACCCATGAACATATAACGTGTCAGGGATTCCCCTCAGATGTGTTAGTGCAAAAAGATACATGAAAGTCACTCATTTCAGGCAGTCCTGCCTTTGGGCTGTCTGGGCTCTGCAGCAAGTGGAATATGAAAGGGAGAATAAAGGAGGAATCAAGGGTCTTTTTTTAAATAAAAATTTTTAGGTTTATTTATTTGTTTTTTTGAGAGAGAAAGTGTGAGCTTAAGTGGGGGAAGGGTAGAGAGGGGAGAGGAAGGATCCCAAGCAGTGGGATGTGGGGCTCGAACTCATGAACTGTGAGATTGTGACCTGAACTGACATCAAGAGTTGGACACTTAACCGACTGGGTCACCCAGGTGCCCCAGGAATCAAGGGTCTCTTGAGCAGAACAGAGCATTCTGCAAGAAGGGGCCTGGGAGTGTTCCTCTGACAAGGACTTGATGTTGCTGTCCCTTATAGGAACTAGAAAGTGGCTTCAGATCTGAAAGGATAGGCTCCTGGCCTCTGGATGGGACAAACCTGTAGTGTTATTTGTAGTGGTAGGAGGTTTGCTATAGATCTGTTCTTTCTGTCATCTCCTTTTTGAGGCAGATACCAGCTGTGTGGCAGAAAATACACTCTGATCTTACAGAAAAGAGCAAAACCAAGAAGGGGAGGGAGGGGGATGATAAAAGCCATAGCTTGGAGTGATAATTACTGTACTAATTTATTTATATGTGTAAGTATATAAGTTTCTACATAAAACTCTGGTAGGATCCCTAGTTATTGGCTCTAAGGTTTATTATCTTTGCAGCTCTGCTGTCTTAGTGGTGTGTTAGAGAGGATTGTGGTGTCTTGTCATCCTTAATTTGTGTATTTCATCATGTGGCAGACAGTACAGGGTATTCTGCTCTTGTAGATGTGTGGGAATCATTGACCAAGTCAAAGATAGGGCCCTGCCCCCAAGGAGCTGACATCATCATGGAGATAAGACAGATGAGCACACAATTAGGAATATGAAATACAAGTCATTTAGTCACTTATCTACAGTCTCTGAAAGCAGTTTCCTGCAGTCAGAGTGACTAAGAGCTATAGGGTCTGGGGGAGTAAACTTCAGGTCTACTAGGGAATAGTGACCCCCAGCTCACTCCGACTGGGCTTGTCTGCTATTCTCCCCTTTCTCTTTTGTAATTTAGAAGTATCTAAACTTAACTTGGGGGAAAAGATAAAGACCCCTTTGTCTGGTATGGGTCTAAATGTAAGTTTGGCACATGTTATGGTATCTGTTGTGTCTATCACTGGGTTTGTGGCAGAGAGAGAGGGCTGTTTTCTTAGTCCTTGATGAGAAGCCCGATCTAGGACAAGTTAAGGTGGAAATATCTTCTTTGGAGGACCTAGTTCTCAGTGGCAGTAGCTGAAGGAACTTCTTGTCACAGCCAGGCAATGACTGAGGTACGGTATGGACACACCCAGCGCTGCTGCCTCAGGTGGCATTGATTAATCATACTAACATCTCCCTCACCCTCTGTGCTTGTCTTGGCAAAACCCTGTTCTACCAGCTCCTCAAAGTTTGTGTTTTATTAGATACGATTGAACAAAGTCTTGGGGGTCATTTTACTGTCTCTTGCCACCCTTGAACTGCAGGCTAGTTATCTTGGTCCAGCTCTGGTGTTCTTGGTCTTTGATCATTCAGTGAGGGGCCTGGGTCTTTCTTCCCATTGGACTGAAGCACCTTCCCAGAGACCTGCCTGAGGCAGTTTCTGGTCTTCAAGTCACTTCCTTTCAGAATATTGGCAGCTGGGTAGTGACTCTGGTTCTTTGAATACATCAGCCAGACATCATGCCAAGATGGACTCATTGCTTCACAAAGACACGTTGGGTCTATGGGTGTTGCAGAACCTGTTTCTGGGTTAAGAGTAGCTCCCCCACCCTTCTATATATTTAATCATATGAAGAAAGCTTGTGTGTATTTTGTGAGGTAAGGAAAACATGACGATAATATTTTGATTGGAGTCAGATATTGCCTCCTTAATAATATGTTGTCTTTTAACAAATAGCATCACTTTAAACTACAGTTTTGCTTGCTGAATGAAGTATTGCACAAGAAGCTGTGGTTACATTCTAAAGTATAGTAGCTTGTTCAGAAGCAGGTGCATTTAAAATGGTTGTTGTTTGCTTCTTTTTCATCTCTTTTTATTCTCATCTGTCTTTTGTGAGGAGATTCTGGGAAGCTTTTTTAAGCCTTGAAGATTAAATAGTCTATTTTAACTAGACCCTAAGAAGGAGAGGTTGCTATGCTGACATATTTATCCAACATTCAAATAAGAATAATCGAATAGTGTTTACTCACTAATGTCTTTTGTTAAGTTTCTGAATATAAATAGTCAGAAAACTAGATAGTGCTAATGTGTTAATTCCTCTAAATTGAAATGTGGTAAGCTGCAAAGAAACTGCCATTTAATTCTCTGCTTTCACATGCCTTGGTCCATCCAGAAAGTGTTGAGACTCTTTGAAGTTTGAGGATGTGTATATTTTGATTATTATTTTTAATGTCTTTCTTTGCTCTGAACATGCCTTTATTTATTTGCTAGATCTTTTTTAATTGGAAATGTTAAGGACATTTACTTTATTGCAACATTTAAAACACTTTCTAATCTTTATGAGGATTATTAGAGGAAAAACATATCTTGTGAATCATGCAAGTCCTTGGTAGTATGTTACTATTTAAAGTAAGTGACAATATTTCAGGACTCCTGTGACATATACTTCCTAAGAGATTTAAAGAAAATGGTTGTAACTAAAAACAAGCATTGTAATATTTTAAGGTAGGTTTACAAAGTAACAGAGTTATTCTTCGTGTTTACACATAATTAACTCGTATTTATACTTTGTTGATTTTCTCTGGCACCTTTACAAGGTTTTTTTAATTAAAAAAATTAAAAAAAATTTTTTTAAATCTTTATTTATTTTTGAGGAAAAGACGAGGGTGAGCAGGGGAGAAGCAGATAGAGAGGGATACACAGAATCCAAAGCAGGCTCCAGGCCCTGAACTGTCAGCACAGAGCCCAACGCGGGGCTTGAACCCACAAACCGGAAGATCATGACCTGAGCTGAAGTTGGACCCTCAACTGACTGAGCCACCCAGGTGCCCCCTAATTAAAATTTTTAAAAATTGTTTACTTATTTTTGAGAGAGAGAGAGCCCGAGTGTGAGTGGGGGAGGGGCAGAGAGCGAGGGAGATACAGAATCCGAAGCAGGCTCCAGGTTCTGAGCTGTCAGCACGGAGCCCGACGCGGGGCTGGGATTCATGAATTGGATCGTGACCGGAGCCAAAGTCGGACGCTTAACTGACCGAGCCACCCAGGTGCCCCTACAGGATTTTTTTTGGAGGGGGAGGTTATTTAAAAAGTAATTACATTTAAAAGTAGTTAAGGACATTGAAAAATCTAGAAAACTATGAGAAAAATATTCATAATCATACTATTAATATTTTAGTGTACTCTTGGTTTCTTTTTTCTACCCTTAGGTTTGTTTGTTTGTTTGTTTGTTTATTTATTTATTTATTTATTTATTTATAAAAAATGTTTATTTTTGACAGGGGTGGGGGGAAACAGGATCCGAAGCAGGCTCCATCTGACAGCAAAGAGCCTGATGCGGGGCTCAAACTCATGAACTGTGAGATCATGTCTTGAGCCAAAGTCGGACACTTAACTGACTGAGCCACCCAGACACCCCACTACCTTTAGTTTTAAAAAGTTATTGATTAATGATGTATATGCACAGTTTTCTGTACTGCCTTTCTTTGATGGTTATAAATGTTTTTCATATTTTCAAGCATTTTCCATAAATTGATGTTTTTTGGTTAAATAATATTCTTGTTAATGGGGTTACTAGTTTTGACCATTTTTTGATTGGATATTTAGTTGATTCCACTTTTTTTTTTCTATATAAATGATGCTGATCACCTTCATACATAAAAAAAAATTCCTCATTAGGATTTTTCCCCATTAAACTAGATTTGCAGAAGAAAAATTACTGCATCAAAGAGGGTAATTTTTTAAAATTGGGAAACAATTTAAAAATAAAAAGGAGGGGCGCCTGGGTGGCGCAGCCGGTTAAGCGTCCGACTTCAGCCAGGTCACGATCTCGCGGTCCGTGAGTTCGAGCCCCGCGTCAGGCTCTGGGCTGATGGCTCGGAGCCTGGAGCCTGTTTCCGATTCTGTGTCTCCCTCTCTCTCTGCCCCTCCCCCGTTCATGCTCTGTCTCTCTCTGTCCCAAAAATAAATAAACGTTGAAAAAAAAAATTTTAAAAAATAAAAATAAAAAAAAAAATAAAAAGGAAAGCATAAGAGAAAATTAAAATCTCCAATAAGTCTATCACTTCCAACCAAAACCCACAGTTAATATTTTGATAGATTCTAGACAGTTTTTTTCTGTTATTGCAGTTGGCATTTTAGCATATGTATAGTTTTATCATTTGCTTCTGCACTACTTAAGATATTGTGAACATTTTCCTATATGTAAATGTTCTTTAAGAATATTAAAGGGTGTATACTGTTCTATCTTAAGGATCTGTTATAAATAATTTAAACTGAAACCAATTCTCAGTTGCCAACTTTCATAATTGTGAATAATGCTATAATGAACATTCGTACATTTAAATCTTGGTAGGAATATTTATTTTGTTAACATAAGCTCTCAGAAGTCAGTATTTTGTATCAGAGTATGGACTTTCCTGTGACTTTGATACACACTGCCAAATTCCTTTCCACATAGTTTGACCAAGTTGTATTTCCATTGGCAGAATATGAAACTGTGTTCCCACCTGTGTTCAACCCTAGTTTTTATTTTTAAAACTCTTAACCAATTTGATAAGTGGTAAAGGCTACCTCATCTTAACTTGCCTCCCTGATTATACAGTGATACTGAGTGGTTTTTCATATGGTTGGTGGCCACTTCTTATTTACTTATTTTGATAAATTGTGTCTTTTACCCCTCAAGGTATTCGTTTTTTGGTTACTGATTTGAAAAAGCTGTTTATATTAAGTGTATTAGTCCTTTGTCTTAAATGTGTTGCAACATGCATGGACAGGTTAAACTGCATAATATCAAATTGCTACCAATATTGATTTCAAAAATTGTTTATCTGATAGGTTTTCAATCCTTTGATTTGCAATGAGCTTCATCAATTTTCTTTTTAACTGGTAATTTTAATTTTAATTTTAATCTTGTAATTTTCTTGTTAACTGGTATTTTCTATAGCTAGTTTAAAATTCTAATCTGACTGTATCATAAAACAAAAAGCTGTCAGTTGTATGTGCTCAAGAAATGCACATATAACATTTTATAAAAATATACTGGAGGGAAACTGTATATTCTGGAACTAAATATGTGATTTTGGTGGGTTGAGGGTAAGCTGCTTATGTCCTGTTTTCCTGGACATCCAAGATCTTTGAAGTATGTAACATCCCTGAAAGGCAGGACTAATGCACTACTAAATCTGACATTTTGACCTAATTGATAATTGTACTGTGGTTTAGCCAGTCAGTTTGGTCAGACAACAGGATGACTAAGATTCCCTCCCCTCTCTCCTCACCAAATTGATTAGTTGTGGGACAGAACTGACTCAATCAACCTGTTGTTTTGGCACCCTGTGGACACCACCTGTTTCTTCCATTTCTCCCTCCAGCCTCCCACTGCCCTAGTGCAGTGCTGTGTGCACAGTGGGTAGGAGATCAATGTTGTTGCTGAAGAATGTTGCAATAAAGAAGAGTAGACTGCTTTTTTTTTTTCAAGCTTGTATGTTCTTAAGGTACCCTGCTGCTTTTGACATTAAGAGCTCCAGCTGAACTGTTGTATGTGGAAGCCCTGCAGGTCTTAAGTGTTTGATTCAGAGTAATTTCAGGCAATATGAATGCTTTCTTAAGTATCATTGGAATTTACTGGGCTGGTTGTTTGCCAGCTATTACCATATTTAGCAGGAAGAGACCTGGGGAACAAGGACATTTCTGACCAACCAAAGAAGGAAACCTCTCTGAAGAGGATTGTGACTATTTTTTAGGTGTGGTTAAGAGAATGCCAGTTAGAGAGATTCCGGTTTGTGTCCAGTTGTCTTTGTTTCTATGCCCCATCCACAAAATTAATTTATGGGTGGGAAAAGAGATTTGATAGTGAAGCTCTTTCTCACCCTGAAGTCTAATACTGTTTCTGGGAGGAAATTAGAGAATTCTTACACCTAGACTGTGCATTGAGAAGCTTAATTAACAGGTGAAGCTGCTGATTAAAAACAGGTTGAGGGGTATTTATTTTCATCTTTCTTTTTGAAGGCTTACTTATTTTCTGCTTTGTCATGGTCTGAATTTATTTTGGCCTAGTCCTTTTCTCCATCCTACTTTTGGAACTGCCAGCCTTCCCTCTATGGCTTAAAATTTCTCTGCCTGTTTTTCCATTTTAAAGATGAAGATACTATTTGGAAGGATCATTCAATATAACTGACATACAACTTATTTTCATAAAGTAAAACAACCCCGATGTTTACATAGCAATGTAGAGTTTACAGAGCCTTCTTATAATTGCCTCGTTTATTCTTCATAAAACCTTAGTGGAAACTGAGCCTCAGAGGGGTTATTTGGCTTGTATACCATTGTTTAACCCTAGATAATAAGTGACAGGGCTGGGGATATAAACTTGTGGTTTGACTTTTTAAACTTCAGCTTTTTTTAAAAAAAAAAAACATTTTGTTGAATTCTTACTATGTGTCTCATTCTGCTAGGGCTTTACATATATTTCCTCACTTAATTTACATGGCTATCCTTTAGGGTAGACAGTATTTAACTGTTTTACAGACAAGGAAATTGGAACTGAGATTCACAGCTTTGGATGATGGGGTGAATAATGTGGTTAATGAAGAATGGAGACAGAATTCAAGCATCTGCAGTCAACGATGGAGCTTTATGTACGTTCATAAAATTACGCCTACAACAACCCTACAAGATGGGGAATAGGTTAAGTGGGGAAACTGAGGGATATACTAAAGGTGCATTTTTTTTTTAGAATTTTGTTTTATTTACATGCCATATACATTTTCTTTATTAAAAAAAATTTTTTTTATATTCATTTATTTTTGAGAGAGAGCACAAGCCAGGGAGGGGTAGAGAGAAAGAGAGACAGAATCCCAAGCAGGCTCCGCACTGTCAGTGCAGAGCCCGATTATAGGTCTTGAACTCATGAACTGTGAGATCATGGCCTGAGTTGAGATCAAGAGTCAGGTGCTTTACTGACTGTGCCACCCAGGTGCCCCTAAAGATGCATATTTTTATGATATGTATAACTAAAAATTCATAAGACTGGCAGTTCTTTGTTTTTTTTTAATTTTTTTATGTTTGTTTATTTTTGATAGAGAGAGAGAGAGTGAATGAGAGAGTGCAAGCGGGGGGTGGGGGGCAGAGAGAGAGGGAGACACTGAATCCAAAGCAGGCACCAGGCTCTGAGCTGTCAGCACAGAGCCCGACACAGGGCTCGAACTCACAGATTGCGAGATCATGACCTGAACCAAAATCAGACGCTTAACCAACTGAGCCACCCAGGCACCCCTGGCAGTTTTTTGAATTGTAGAGGTCAGCTATTAGGAATTTTTTTTATCTTCTAATAAACAAGAAATGGATGGACATTAATTGACCAATGGCCCTTGACTTCCTTTAGTTCATTTCTGTCACCAGGAGAAACAAAATGAATTTGGGCTGAGAGGAGGGGAGTTGCCATTAAGGATGAGTCTTTAAGCCAAAATGGGCCACAGCTATGAGATCTTCAGAGGGCTGCCCTTAGCAATGACCTGACTCCTGAGGGCTCTGCTTGGGGACATTCCTGCCTGTGTTTATGGAGACTTCTCTTTGAGAGGGAGTTATTGGCTTATGGGGAGAGAAGATGGGGATACTTTTTAGTCTGGCTCTGAACATACTAGCTCTGTGTCTTTGGGCAAGTTTCTTAAGCACTCTGTGCCTCATATTCGTTAGTAATAAAAGGATTATAACAGCATGTAATTGTTAGGGTTATTATGAGAATTAAATAAGTGTATAATGTGATAATAATTCATAGTGCAGTGCCTGGCACATACTAAGAGTGAGGTAAATAGCGTTATTTTATGTTGCAGTATGGACTTTTTGTTGCTTTCACTTTAATCAAAAGTGGATGAGTGATTCGGACCTTTGGTGAGAAACAGGAGCTTCATCTTTGCAGCAAGTACATTGTTCACTGCTTTTCAGTGACTGTATACATATTTAGGGGTCTTGTCTTTGAGTTTGTTCCCTTAATGGTGTGTACTTCCAATTTGGAGGAATTTTGTCTATTACACAAATTGCACTGATAGGTGTTAACTCATTTCCCTATTATTTATTAACCAGACATTTGTGGTTGGATGTTATGCATACTACAAAAACTCTGATTTTTTGAAGTGTATCTTTAAGGATAATATCAGATCCATTTCATTTGTTCCCCAATTTCATATGATATGACAAATATCATCATGTGCCATTCGGTGTCACCATGTGGAATACTAGTCTAAAGCCAAAATATTCAATGTTTTAATTAGCCTTATAGCACTTAATGGACTATCTCTGTTAGACATTTTGAAATAATAAAAATATCCTATGGTCTGTTAATACGTCTTTAGGGGCTCCTGGAGATTTGGGAATTTAAGGTGGGTGATTACCCATTTAGTCCATCCTTGTTTTACAGATGAGGAAACTAAAGCCCAAAGAAGTGACTGGTGGGGACCCAGCACTAGGTGAAGGTTGGGCCAGAACCCAAGCGCTTGTTTTCTGGCCACGTGATCTTTCCTCAAATGATCTATCAGTACATCAACTGGCTTTTTCTTTTCTTTTTTTTTTTTTTTTTTTTGAGATCTGAAGAAGGAAACAGAGAAGGAGTGGAAAAGTGGGGGAGAAATGTAGCCATATTGGAAATGTCAGTGACAGTAGAGGAAATATTTGCCTGTGAGCCCCCTGCCTGTCCCTTTGGACTTCTCTGTAGTGGTTAAGACAAGCCAGTGGGGCAGTAGCATTAGTGATTCAGAATTGGATAAGCCAGGACTGGTGGAGTTACTTTCTCAGAAAACCGTTTTGTATTTTAACATTTGTTTCCCATGACAGTTTGCTTATTCTCAAGTTTTGGCAGCCTTGAGCAAATGGTTGTCAGGTTTTTGTTTTGTTTTAAGACAAAACTCCACTTCTTATTTTGCTGATTTAGTAAACTGTCTTCTACCTACCACTCCCTTCTGCTCCCTCTATAATTATTTCTAAGACTTTGTTTTTCAGTTGTGGGAATACTATGAAAGGTTTTCTTTTATAGTCTGAGATATTTATAATTATGTGTAAGCACACTGTTTACAGAAAATGTAAGTGGTGCATATGGTAACTCAAATACTCTTAAAACACTTAAAGTATTTTCCAATATTTAAATCTTTCCAAAAAAGCAGCTGAAACCACTTACAGTAAAAGAGAGGAGGTATACACTACGGATAGCAGCATTTGAATGTAATTAATACAGATAAAAGTGAATGTCACTTTGGAGGAACTGGGGATATTTCATGAAAGTTGACCAAGGCATGCCTCCTTAGTAATAGAGTGAACCAAACTGACAAAAATCTCTGTCCTTATGGAGCTTATATGCAGCAACAATAGCCATCATATACTGAGGGTTTATTTTGCGACAGATGCTTGACAGTACTTAGTAAAAGTACTTTACCTGTTTCCTTTGGTCCTTACAGTAGGTGTTTTGATTCCTGTTTACTGAAAGGTTAAGGGATGGTCATCTAGGTCAATCAGCTAATCATCGGTATATGCCAACAATTGGTACTTCTCTTGTCCAGCTCCAGAGCTCACACAGTTAACCCATTGTAAGTAATGCCATTTATTTGGTGGAATCCGGTAGTCCCACAGGCAGTGTAACTTTGGATTTAATGATATTTTGTGTACTAAAATGACTTAAGTTTTACCATTCTTAACATCTTACCTCTGAGTGAACATTTGCATTATATAGGAATTATACTTCAAAATTGCAGTTTGAGGATTTGCAGTCCTTTCTAAATCTTTTTTTTTTTTAAGTGGGAAGAATGGATTTATGTTTGTTGTAATCCAAGGAAAGTTTTTAGCATTTCTTTGCCTTTTATATTTTGATCCTAAAAGAAATTCTTTAGTAGATTAGATCAGGAATGAATGGGTAGCTTTTTTTTTTCTTAATAAAGAACATTTTGGAAGATTGAAAATGGCCATCCAGAATTATATTTGTGGCAGCCTTTTTAGTTACACATAGCTTTTTCTTGACTGTGCACATGCACATGTATTCTTACTTAATTTTGAAAGAGATGTAAGAAACCATGTAAAATGATTGGAATGCCTCAGCACATGAACAATGGACGTAGCCAACTACTGAAAGTACCCAGTACTAACCTATCTTGGCCTGGGAAGTTTGAAATTAACTGTGTGCAGCATTTCTACACATGTCATTATAGAAAAAGCACACAGTTTTTCTTCTTTTCTGTGAACTTTTTCCTTATTATTGTCTCCTTTGTTACTGAAAATCAATAGTCATCTGTACCAATAGATAAGAGAATGTGTTTGACATCAACAGATAATCCCAGATAATCCTGTTTTAAAATACAGCCCTTCACATGCATGCTCACACATGTGGGTCCTCTCAAACATACTGGGCTTTCTCCTTAAGGTTTAGTTGTGTTAGCTGCCACTTGAATGGTGAAGGAGAGAATAGAATGCTCGGGGATATTAAGGGTAATGAAAGAAATAAATGACAGTATAGGTTGATTGTTTATTTTTAATTATCTCTTGGAATGACTTTAGATACCCTTTCCCACTACATTGTGATTTTTTGCTTTAGCACAGCTGTTGAGTTTTGGGAGCCAGCTAAACCTGGCTCTGATTCTTAGTTAAGAATATTGGGCAAGCCACTTCTCTAAGTCTCAGTTCCCTTATTTATGTAGTGGGAATAATAGTAATACCTAACTTGCAGGATCATTTGCAGATATTAAAAACATTATATTTAATCGCATGGTCCTGGGCACAAAGTAGGCACTCAAGTGTGGGGGGCTCATAGTTTAAACTTCATTAGCCACATGGTAATTCCCTGCTTTGGAAGATAGGATCTGGACATACTTGTCTGGCCCTTCTTGTTTCAGTTTCTTTCAAGGATTCCCTTTAGACTCTGTTCCATTGCCAAGGCAAGATTATGGATCATTTAAAGAACAGACTAAAAGCACTACCGTCCAGTAATTTCCAATTTGTAAATTAACTGCGTGAATTAAAAGCCTTTCTAACCTTTTGTCTGCGCAAGTTTGCAGTGTCTTGCACCCGTCACCTCAGAAGCAATTGATTCATAGAAAAAAAATTATTTAGTATTTCAAATTAAAGCTGGAGAACTCTTTCAATAAGGAGGATCTACTTGGTACTTATTCCCATCATTCACCCCTGAGTCTTAATGGAAATCAGGTTTGAAATGTTAGAAGCAGTTGGTTTTCAGCATTGGGAAAGCTTATCTAATCAGGCATGTGAAGTGGCCTATGTTGGATTTCTGTGCCAGAGAAGGCTGGGGGAGGCCGAGGAGATTATCGTTCTTGCTTGTAATTCCTGAGCATTGTTGAGGCACTGGGAGAGCAGTGGGGAAATTTTAAAAAATGTCAAAGTTGGTTATACCAGTCCAGCACACATCCCACCCCATTTGGACTGGTCTCGTAACATACGTGTATGTGAGCTCATTTGAATCATGTAATTCTTTGTCATTTCTGGGCTAGATGGTGAGGATTTCCTGTTTCACAGGATTTTGGATTGGGAATTTTACATTAAATAGTGCTTTCTGGTTTATAGTCACTTTATCTTTTATTAAAATCATTTTAAAATTATTTTTTAATGTTTATTTTTGAGAGGGAGAGAGAATGCAAGCAGGGGAGGGGCAGAGAGAGAGAGAGGGAGACACAGAATCTGAAGCAGGCTCCAGGCTCCGAGCTGTCAGCACAGAGCCCGATGCGGGGCTGGAACGCACCAACCGTGAGATCGTGACCTGAGCCAAAGTTGGGCGCTTAACTGACCAAGCCACCCAGGCACACCTATAGTCACTTTTATAAACATGATCTCACTTGAGCCATAAATGAAGTCTTCTAAGGAAGGAGGGCTGGTGGTATTATTTTAGTTTTACAGATGAGAATAGTAAGTCTCAGATAGCTCAGAGGAATTCCTCTAGATCACATGGTGAGTGTAGATCACATGGCAAAGCCAGGATTAGAACTCAGGTTCTGATTTCTAGGGCAGTTCTTGTTTCATTACACCACAGTGCTTCCTGCATAATGTAGCTAAATCTGAATTCTGTTCACCAAAATAGGAAAGGATTCTCTTCCTTTCTGTATGATGAGCTGTGTCAGAGCATGACAACAACGAAGCAGGAGCTGAGAATTCTTTCCCCAGATGGATCAGTTAGGTTTTGTTAAAGCTATTCTGTGCCTGTAGTCACCAGTTGTTGCTGTTACCTATACAGGATGTTGATCCAAAGTGAAATAGGCAGGAGAGTGTGGCTGACTCAGCTGAGCCCAGCACAACTGCCATATGTTCTGCCAGTGGGTCCATAATGTCATGTTAATTTACATGCATTTCATGTGCTCTGATGTCTGTTTCTCAGTGTTTTTCCTCAGCTGTTTTTAATGTCTCAAGCCTTAGCTCTTCCTGAGTGGCCCGAAGTGACTTTCCTGTTCCTTAAAGTTTCCCTAAATTGTCTCAAGAGCACAAAGCCTGGCCTTCTCAATGTAATTTTATTTCATAGCTCTGGGCAGTTCTCTCCTTAACTTGAGCAGAGTGTGAATCGTGAATACAGATAGGTGTGTCAGTATTGCACCGTCACTTATGTAAGTGCCTTTTAGCATTTCTTCTTTCTTTTCAATCAAAATGAGGAAATAGAGAATGTTTTGTTATGGTAGTTTTACACGTACACCCATGAGGAAATGCGTAGTTGGCTTCTGTGGGAAGTGTAACTGATATATTTCAGGGAACAAAATGCATGATGGCTAAAATTTTTAAGTCTGTCAAATGTTCATAGGGAAGAAAAGAAAAATGATCAAACTCTCATATGGCACTTCAGTTTAGCTTATTAATCTAAGGTTAATAATTTGTATGAGTCTCTGCCTTGTTTACATCTCTTAGTATATGAAAGTATACTTGCCTTTCCACAGAATGCGTTTCACAAGTTGTGCTTTTTATTGAGGGGAGCCATCTCACCAAATATTTCTTCAGGTGTACAGTGTAGGAAAGCTTTCCACCAAATTGGCCAACTGGTTGAAGGTTTGACACCTCTGTATCAAGAAAATGTCAAGTGGACCATTTTGGCCCAGGAGTCCAGCTTTGGCCATGCCCTGTGGCCAGCTGGGAGCTTCCTTGGTGAAGGCCACTGTCATCTAGCCACATCATCGCCGTGTACCTTTCTCATGAGGAAGAATTTGGCAGTTGTATATCCTGAGACCTAGGATTCCCCATTCTCCCATCACCTGAGGAGAGCTTTGATAGCACTGATAGCAGTCTTGCTTCTGAGGTACATAGCTTATCCAAAATGCATATAATTTGTTCATAGAAAATTGGGGATTGATTACAGTTTTTCTTCATGACAGTTTGAAATTAATGGACTTGTAATGTTCACTGCAGTAAAGGAACATTCATGGTTTTCGTAAAGTGTTAAATTTCAAATTTGATAGCTTGGAATTTGAATTAAACAAACATCCCTACTGTGTGTGTGTGTGCGCGTGTGCGTGTGTGTGCGCGCATGCATGTGTGTGTGCCTTTCAGGAGGGAGAATAGACCTTGGAACTGTTCATAAATTTTTTTTTTTTTTACAATAGGGCCTATTCCCAGTTGGCAAGGAATAGCTATCTAAATGTTGCTCAGGTCTAGTGAAAAGATTTAGGGAAGTTGTAACTAGTTTAATAACCATCTGTGGAGTGACATAGATCGACACACCCAATTACACAAGACCTGAGTCTGAGAACTGTTGATGTGCAATCATCCCATCAGCATCTGCTCGTCATTATCAACAACAATCATGGCTCAACTATTTCTTTGGGGCCACATGAAAAGACAGTGTACCCATAGCAAAGGATAAGTCAAACCTGACAGAAACATAGCCCTCCCTAGCTCTTTGTTCCCAAACTTCTCTTTAAATATATCCTTTTGTGAGCTTTTGGAATATCTTACGTTATTTGTTGTTTGTCATTCATTTTCTGTCTTAAATGGCATGTCTTTCTAGCTCTAATTTTTGCCGAAACCATTAAAGGCCAATGTATGATGGGTCATTTTTCTAACCCATTTCTTTGCATTTGAAAGCCTTCATGTCTCTGGCTTCATGCTACTGTATGTATACAGAAGTGTTCAGTATCTTTTCTAGTTTACATTTTTTGTTACAACTGCTGTCAAACCACTTATGAGCACTTTCTAATATAAATCATTTTGGTGACTGAGTGGGAGGGAAGGAATCGGTTCACAGGAATAAATTTGCATGTTGAGAAGATACTATCTAATAGTTTGCAAAGCACTTTCAAGGGCATCATATCTTTTATAAGACCATGTGTTCATTTCTGGAGGCTGCGACAGAGACTCTCTCTGAGACCTAATCAGTAGCCGTGCTGTCAAGTACCAGGGCTGGCTGGAGCACCAAGGCCAGGTCTTCTTTCTGTCTCGTGTGTATAACTGCATCATTATTTTATTGGCAGAAATATGGAATCTTCCTGATTTTAAAAGGTACTTCCTTGCCTTTGGAAGGTATGTTAGCAGTCCTTTCAGAATGGAAAAAAAATTGTTATGTTTTCCTGCCTTTTGATAAAAATCATTGGTTATCCATAATTCTAATTGTTTCTAACTAGAGTCTGATGGCACTGCAGAGCTTCTGACTAAGGTGGCTTTTGGAAAATTAAGGTTTTATAGAAATTAGTGAGCTTTTCTATGACTTTCTGAAGGAACAGACTCAATCTAGTGATACAGTTGTGTTCTTGGATCTATTAACATCACAGACTTTAATTTTGGATATTAATATTTGATTATCTTTCTGAAGCATGTGTTTGTGTACAAGATGGATGCTTCACTGGTTCTCATTGATTTTGGCAAGTGGTCAAATGTGAGGTAGGTATTGGTAGGGCAGTGCCGTACAGTTTCAGTGCCAGGGTTGCTGTGTGCGGACTGGCTGTGAGTCTTGAGAACTTTTTTTTTTTTTTTTTTAATTTTTTTTTTCAACGTTTATTTATTTTTGGGACAGAGAGAGACAGAGCATGAACGGGGGAGGGGCAGAGAGAGAGGGAGACACAGAATCGGAAACAGGCTCCAGGCTCTGAGCCATCAGCCCAGAGCCTGACGCGGGGCTCAAACCCACGGACCGCGAGATCGTGACCTGGCTGAAGTCGGACGCTTAACCGACTGCACCACCCAGGCGCCCCGAGTCTTGAGAACTTCTTGAGAACAAACGTAGATTTTCAGAAAGCGTCCCGAGCCTGTGGCACACAAGTGTTGGTATGGGACAGTGTGGGCCCAGGGAATGTACTTAGCTAAGAGGCCATTTAAGAAATAGGTTTTGTGGGGCGCCTGGGTGGCTCAGTCAGTTGTGTCCAACTCTTGACTTTGGCTCAGGTCACAATCTCACGGGTGAGACTGAGCCCCATATCGGGCTCCGTGCTGGGGGTGGAGCCTGCTTGGGGTGTTCTCTCTCTCTCTCTTTTTCTCCCCCCTCTCCCATCCCATGCTCATGCTCTCTGTCTCTCAAAAAAAAAAAAAAAAAAAAAAAAGTATGTTTTGTATTCCTTCTAAGAGTTAGGCCTTGTGCTGAATGTTAGAGTAGTTGTTCCAAAGGGTTTTTGTTTTTGTTTTGTTTTGTCCACTTTAGGCTCTAGTGGTGAGCTAAGGAGAAGCAAAAGAGGAGAAGCCATTCTTGGGAACTTCTTGGAGGTTGTAGCTGGCTCTGAAGAGTCTTGGTTGAACTAGATGAGTAACTAGTTCCTATGACTAATGAACTTTGCAGGAGTCCCTTTGGTTGTACGTACAGCCCCCTGGGATTGCTGTAAGGTTCCAAGCCATCACAGTTTGGAATCGTGGTTTTCAAACTTGAGTATGCATCAAGTTTGGAAGGCTTATTAGAATACAGATTGCTGGGCCCAGGGCCCATCCCTTGAGTTTCTGATTCTGTAGGCCTGGATTGGGACCTGATAATTCACATTTCTGACAAGTTCCCAGATGCTCCTGCTGTTTTGGAAATTACACTTTGAGAACGACTGGCTTAAAGCAACATTAGGTGTTTTGAGTTTGGGGGCAGAGGGAACTATGCAGGCTGGCTGGGATCTTTTCACTGCTCTTCCAGTGCACAGAGGTGAGCTTCCAGATGTATTAATTAATTCATCCAACAAGTATGTGAGTGTCCACTATGTGCCAGCCACTGTTATAGTTGTTAGGGGATACTGTGAAGAAAGCACACAAAAATCCCTTTGTGGAATTTCAATGAGCACAGGCTGGGATTAACTTGATATCAGTTCTGCTGTTTCTTGATGCTTGCAGGTGAACCTGCCCCTTCTCCTAGCTCCCTTCCACTTATCTTACTTTCTTTTGGAATCTTTGAATTTCATAATAATAGCACTGATATTATTAATCATCCCGACAACTTAAAAAAATTTTTTTAATGTTTATTTTTGAGAGAGAGACAGAACGACAGAGCGTGAGCTCTGAACAGAGAGAGAGGGAGACACAGGATCCAAAGCAGGCTCCAGGCTCTGAGCTGTCAGCACAGAGCCGGATGTGTGGCTCAAACTCACAAACTGTGAGATCATGACCTGAGCCGAAGTTGGACGCTTAACCGACTGAGCCACCCAGGTGCCCCTCATCACAACTTTTTATTGAGTACTTGTTCTATGTCAGAAATAATGTAGCTAAGTGCTTTACATTTATTATCCCATGTTATAACAACCCTGGTGTTTTCATCTTGATCTAAAAGATGAATTTTGAAGAGGTTGGTGACTTACCCAAGATGATACAGCAAGGTGGAGCTAGGTCTGTCTTATTGCAAGTCTGTACTTTACTTCAGTGCTCTAGTCCAAGGTTTTTAAACTGCACATTATGACCACTAGTGGGGCATGATTTGGTAGGTCTCAAACAGCACTTTTTGGGGAAAATTGGAACTGAATAGAAAATGTCACATAGGGTAGGCATTGTTTCTTGAAATTTTTTTTCCTGTGTATGTGTATGTGTGAATATTGAGTTCTGACTTAAAATATATTTCTTACTGTAGATAACAGTAAAAAAAAAGTTTACAAACTACTGCTTCATTGGCTATGGGACCATAGATCATCTAATCATCATTTTTGAAAAAGAGATTAGAAAATTTAAGCCTTAGAAAAGTAAGTGATTTTTCAAGGGCACAGAATAGTCAGTGGAGTACACAGACCAGATATCTGAGTTTTTAGCCCCTGGTCCACTGCTTCCTTTCTCACATCATGCTGCTTCCTTAAAAGTGCACTCTATTGCCTGGGAATTGAGTCTTATCTTTTCACGTGATGGAAATATGCCATGGAACCTTTAGAGATGTTGACAAAACCTGAAAAGGGAAGTTGAATGTCCTTCTGTTCTGGGTAGGTGGAAATTGTGCCACGAAACCCCCAAAGCCTGCAGATGAAGATGTAGCATTTGTCCTGTTAATTTCTGGTATACTTGACGGGATGAGGATAATAATATGAACTAACAGTCCAAGCTCCACACAAGTTGCTTATATTCACTTGTGTGATTACTAATTATTTTGACAGGGTAGCCATGGCTGGGCCATGAACTCAGTGGTTTGGAGTGAGAGGGGGCATCCTACCAGCATGAGTTAACACTTCTCTATGCTGTCCCCAGTTCCTCATTTTGTTCCTGCCGAGTTCAGAGCTATTTTCCTCATAGCCTAGCTTGTCTAGGCATGGTTTCAGATCGCTCTCTTTCTTTTCTTTTCTTTTTTCTTTCCTTTCCTTTCCTTTTTTTTCCTTTTCTTCCTTTCTTCTCTAGACCATATACCTTCATTATGTGGGTAATTTAGGTTCCTAATGCTTTCCCCCCTAAAATCAGTACATTGCTGATTTGCATGAGGGCAGGGCTGTGGATTCTCGGCATGATCAGGTGGTGATCTATGGTAGGTCCTCCTATAGAATGCTGCCCCAACACTTTATACCAAGGGACTTACAGTCTGTCCAGGAGTAATGGGAGACACTTGAAAATAACTTGAGAATGCTTACAGACCCTTCCAGCAAGTGCCTTTTAGCATCCTACTAATGGTTGATGGAAGCCGAGGAAATGCAAAGTCAAGGCCTCATTGGGGAGGGAGGCAGGGATGGAGATTGATGGGGAGGAGAGGCTAATACATAAGGATAGGATGAAAACCTTAACTTGTGAATCATAAAATTTGAGTGAGAAGGAGCCTAAAAAGGCCTGGAGGGGTGAGGTGGTTGGCCTTCAGTCATATGGCTGGATGATAGAGAGCAGACAGAGTACCTAGGTCATCAGTCTGTGGCCCCTTTCATTCTAAGATGTGTTCACCAGAGTTGTCTTCCAAAGCATCTCATTACAGGAAAGAATGACTGTCACTTACTCTAGAGTGAATGAAATAGAGGCACTAAGAACATGTACCAGGTTTATCTGCATTTCCCCTCAAATGCTATGTACCCGCTGGGCTATGTGTGTCCTAGTTTGTGAAATGTGGGGGTAAAACAAGAACCTCCAAATTTTCTTTTTTTTTTTTTTTATATATATGAAATTTATTGACAAATTGGTTTCCATACAACACCCAGTGCTCATCCCAAAAGGTGCCCTCCTCAATACCCATCACCCACCCTCCCCTCCCTCCCACCCCCCATCAACCCTCAGTTTAAGAACCTCCAAACTTTCAATAAAATTTATGGCCTGAGAAAAACTTTTTTTTTTTTTTTTTAGCATGGACCCGCTCCTCCAAGTAGGTAAATAAATATTTTCAAATTATATGTATGTACAGCTATTAAACCATACATGCATATGTTAACTCCTAGTAAAGCTTAATTATATGGGTTTTAGACTGTACATGTGTAGATTAAAGTGCTTATGATGCCCCAAGGGATGGCCTTACACCCCTCCACTTCTGGGATACACACGTCTCAGTTAGCAGACTACTGGTCCAGAATGAAAATTGAAGAGTTTAATGTCAAAGCTATTGGTTCTTTCATTAAGCATATTATTTTTCACTCCCAATATTTCTTATTTTTAAAGTTTATTTATTTATTTTGGGAGAGAGAGAGTGTGTTGGAGGGGAAGAGAGAGGGAGAGAGAGAGAGAGAGAGAGAGAGAGAGAGAGAGAGAGAGAGAGAATGAGAATATGAATGAATCCCAAGCAGGGGGATCAGTCCCCACACGGGACTCAGTTTCATGGACCATGAGATCATGACCTGAGCCAAAATCAAGAGTTGGATGCTTAACCAACTGAACTACACCCAATATTTCTAATATCCCTCTGCAAAATAGTTTTTGAATGTAAGTTTTGAATTAAAAAGTGATCTTTCCAGAGTTGATTATGTAAGAATGGAGGATGTATGTGAATTAAGTTGAATCCTTTTTTTGAGAAAAAAATGGTGTTTTTGATTTAAGGGAAATGGACCCCCTCCCCCCCTTGTTTTCAATTAAAAAAGAATTTTTTTTTTTAAAGTAAACCCTACCCTCAGCCTGGGGCTTGAACTCAGGACTGAGATCAAGAGTCTCATGCTCCACGGACTGAGCCAGCCTGGCACCCCACAACTTTCCCTTTCTTGGTCTGTGTTGGTGCAAAACCCTTGTTCGATGTCTTTAAGACTTCTCTCCCGGGGCTCTTGGGTGGCTCAATCGGTTAAGCATCCGACTTCAGCTCAGGTCATGATCTCACAGTCTGTGAGTTTGAGCCCTGTGTCGGGCTGTGTGCTGACAGCTCAGAGCCTGGAGCCTGCTTTGGATTCTGTGTCTCCCTCCCTCTCTGCCCCTCCCCTGCTTGCTCATGCTCCGTCTCTCTCTGTCTCAAAAATAAACACATTAAAAAAATTTTTTTTTTTTTTTTAAATAAAAAGACTTCTCTCCCTACCATTGTAGTGATTAACCTCATAATTCACATTAGGGCTTGTTAACGTTTGCTGATTTTTAAAAAAAATTCCTTCAGTCTTAACTGGAGAACAAGTTTATTGCTCTGTTGGCCGCAGTAGAATGGACAATATGCCATACTTTGCTATGGAGTGCTGGTGAATGATATTGGTACTATGTGAGGGTTGTTGTGTGGTAGGCCTTCTGCAGTATCCCCCAAAGTTGAGCAAGACTTGCAATCAGAAGTAAAGGAAATGAATTTGGTCATTTCAGAATTTGGAAGCCCAGGACTGTGGGGATTAGCTGAGACAGAGATGTACTGAGTAAATGCAGTGAAAGATTATTTTGGTAATTCTAATTACCATTTTTGTAATGAAGTACAAAAATTACCATTTTTGTAATGAAGTAAAAAGGAGTAACACTGGTCATCATTTGTGGAGAGACTGGAGAGCAAATTAGAGAGGGATAAAACTCACTTTGGCCACACAGCAGAGCCAGACAAACTCAGGGACATGTATTCTATATTTGTAGGTATTTCCAAATATTTTTTTAGTCATAAGGATGAAAATCATTTCAATATAAGAGCAGCTCATTTCATTATTCTTACTGGAAAAACGAGTTAAACCAAGCACATGTCCTATTGAGGGTGAGTCAACAGTGTCATTTTAACATAAGGAGGGACAGTACTTTAAGTGAGTTATTCCAAGTCTTGTGGTTTTCCTCCAGCTGAGCAAAGACAACTTTTATTTCAGAAGTGAGGCTTACATGCAAAAAAAGTTGCCTTTCATTTCTTTTTCAATTATAGCTAGTTTTCCTTTTGCTCAATACTTTTCAAAAATCCATTTTCTCCTTAGATTTGTATCAGATTTTCTGAATTTTGACGGAGTATTTATTTGTGGAAAGTATATTATTCATTGTAGACCAATTGTATTTTAAAGTTTTATTTTGAATTCATCTACCAATTCATGGGTCAGAGTTGGTATATGGTGTCAGATATCCTTTAAAAAAAAGTTACAAGAGAAACAGGAAAGCAGTCTATTTTAACGTGTCATTATTTTTGTAAGTTTTTTAGTGGTGTGGACATGAAGTAGGGTAGTATTTTGTGGAACATTATACCAAACTGTAATGATGAAATTTATCCTTCTGACTTTGGAAGACAAGAGTCTGGTGTTTTGAGATGTGTGGAAAAACAGTGCCGCGAGCTGTTTAAGGTTTCCTTAAGTGGGATCCAGTATGATTAAGGGTATGTGTCTGGATAGTTTATTCCTTGGTTTGGGAAGGTGAGTTTTTGTCTTTTTTCCCCTCTCAGTTGATTCCTTTAATTGGAGAGAAGCAGACCAGATGAAGAAAATATTCTGTCTCTTATGGCATTCTCGGTTTGCCACATTAGTTATTACATGCCTTCTCTGACTAGCAGGCCACACTTTTTCTGTTTAAAGGTTCAGTTTCACTAGCTTAACTATAGTGTGTTCTCTGGAGGAATTTATTTCTGATAAATTGAATTTGGGTAACTTGATTAAATGATGATGGGTCACCTACTTTTAATAGAGTTCCACCCTTCTTAAGAGTAAAATCTTGTCAACATATAAGATGTGATCATTTTTATGATCTGGTTCCATAATTTCCTTTTGCTTCTTGATACTACTCTGTGCTTGAGGAAAGATGGTATGTAGTTACAATTTTACAAAGGAAAAACTCGGTACAATTTCACCCATTCTTTTACCTCATAGGGTAGTTTGTTTTTATGTTTGTCTTGAGAAATAATGCATAGCAGTGTATTGAATCCTAGAGTTGGCAAGTTTTCCAAACTGGGGTTCTTTTGTTGTGGAGGTGGGAGTGATACTAATGAATGTATGTCAGTCCTTGTTAGGGCATGTCCATGAAGAGTGGTTCTGAAATAAAGCATTGGTGGCCCCTGTTATCCTAGGAACTTAGTCTTAGTTTTATTTTTGATAAGCATATGGTCATTAGCTGGTCTTTGGCATAAATGTTTTTCATGTACATAGCTGGTATGTGGGTGCTTATCTACATGGGGATGTTATAGTATAGAGGTTTGTAGGTTTGGGTAGATATCAGGCTTCACTGACTGCATCTCAACAGATGTAGAGAGTGGAAGGATGCTGGACTGCTAGATAAAAGACTTTTGTTCTGGTGCAGGCTTGGCCATCTTGACTTGAATGACTTTGGTCAAGTTCCTTATTTCTTTGAGTTGCAGTTTTCCTCTTCTGTAAATGGTGCTATTTCCAATTTGCATGCCTTACAGGGTTGTTGTAGGGATCAAATGAGGTCATTTGTATGAAAATGTTTTGTAAACTAGGAAGGTATTTTTATTGTAGCATTGTCTTAAGTCAGACTTAGCAGGGGCGAGAAAGCAAGAGTTGGGAGCTGACATTCTGATTTGTTTGGCCAGTGTTCACATTGGTCTTAGAATACTTGTAGGTTTGGGTGAGGGAACATGGATGGAAATCAGCTAAAAAATCCCTGCCCTTTGGAAGTTGAGATGTTAATCTTAAATGCATGTTGCCAAGTCAGTACCAACTCCCATCTGTAGGGAGAGCAGATGCTTGTTACTCTCATTTTACTGGAAGGACACTGGCCAGCCAACTAACTTAGGCTATGGCTGGCTACTTTCTGAAATTCACATCATTAGAGTTACATAAGATATTGTATTGTAGGAAATTTGCTGATTTGGGTTTGGGTTTGTGTGTGTGTGTGTGTGTGTGTGTGTGTGTGTGTGTGGTGTTGGAAGGGCACATATAGAAGCCCATTCTGTGCAGATTTATGAACTTTTTCTACTTAATTCAAAAGTCATATCACAAAGAGAGGGAGGATACTTGATTCACTTGACATTTGTTTTTAATATAATTTACTGTCAAATTGGTTTCCATACAACACCCAGTGCTCCTCCCAACAAGTGCCCTCCTCAATGCCCATCACCCACTTTCCCCTCTCCCCCACTCACTTGACTTTTTTAATATAAAACAAAGTATTTGAGACTTTCTATGGTAATTTATATTCAGGCTTATAGTCAAAGTGATTACAATGCTTTGGTTTTCATATTCTCGATGAGGTCATGTGTACTTTGGTAGGGAGGAGGAGAAATGTTATTTAATCACTAGCACTACCCTAATAACCACATTTGCTTAAATCCTTTGTCCCTTTGCTTGAACTCAGGGTTACTTGCTTTAATACTGGTTTTCCAAAGGACTTAATCCTGTTAATGTGATGAGGTGGCGGTGGGAAGGACATTCCCACTGGGCTAGAGTGGTGTAACTGGTAAAACTCCCTTTTTAAATCCCTCTTGTTCTACATGAATATCACTCCCATGTCCCCAAAGTGGAATGAATTTTTACTAAGGAGAGTATTTTAAGAGAGATAAACAAAAGAGATGAAAATATCTCCTCTGCCAGGTCTTCTTGACCTTAGAAAGCTAGAATAAACTATCATTTTGCAGATTTTATTTTTGTCTTCTTTTGTGGGAAATTAGGGACTTGTTTATGTTCTTTTGGAGGGAGATAGAAAACTGGCCTGCTCCTTCAACAGTTTGGCTTTGAAAGCATTTTTCAAACATTTACCATATGCCTAACATCGTAGCTGGGTTGAAACTAGGTAGAACAGACATGGCATGGGTATTGTTCAGTCCAAAATCCATCTTTTCCTGGAACCCCCCCTGGGCTGCCAGGCAGGAGAAAGGCAGCAAAGCAGATGGAATGGGTGGTGGGTTAGGACATCTGCCTTTTTTTTTTTTTTTTTTTTAATTCCTCTAGGAAGTTGTGATTCATTCATAGGAACTGAGGAAGATTGGGCTCCAGAAAGTCAACACCCCTTACAGGATTTATCCCCTCAATTTTAATTTAATATATTGAGGTTTACATTATTTCTGTAGCTCTTTCTGAGAACTCTGGACTAAAGCTGAAACAAGAGAAGTCTGTTGGCCTCTCTAGAACTAAGAAGACCTTCATGAAGGCAACATAAATTTTGGGTTTGCCAAGCCAGGTGTTGCTGCAAATGGAGAAACCTAGGTTTCCTTCCTTTTTAAAAAATAAACATGGAAATTTCAAGTTCTGGTATGGTCATTTATTAGTGTAGACAAAATTTTCTGTCTTTACTGCCTTTCTTTGGGCATCCACAGCAACAACTGGATGAACAAGAAGGGCCATGTCCATTTGCACAGCAGATTGTGACTGTCAGTGTGCGGGGCTGTTTTTACTCCATAGAAACCTAAGTAGTCTTAGAGGTAAATTCTTACACTCACAGTAAAGACAGAATATGAGTAGTTGAAAGGTTTGTGTGTCAGAGGAGAGGGGTTTTAAAGAGGACCTGATTGAACATTGAAATTATCAGCTCTTCATCAAACACCTTTAAGTGTACATTATTGTTACTTTTTTCTGTTGACCCTGGGGCCCAAGTTATGTTGGTGTGAGTTGACATTGATCTGTGTTTGAAGAAACAAGTGAAAAGAAGGGAGCGATTGAAAATAAAACTAAATAAAAATTAAAGTTTGATGCTATATTACATGTTTTTTTCTTCCCTCAGTAGTTAATAAAGATTTGATATTTTCCTAGTGTCTACCTTCCTCTGTTCCAAGGTTGTTGTCCCGGACATGTTCCTGGAAATGGGAATGGTATACATTTACCATCTCCACATTTAGACATTTTCCTCACAATGAAGGTTTCTGTGCTTATCTGGAATATTCTGGGTAGGACCTTTTGAGCTCTTGGGTTTAGACAATTCTCAGTGATATGTGCAGGAGTTTTGAGTTGAATATTGTCCACAGGTGAGTAGTGGTTTTGGATGAAGATGTGGAACCTCTGTCACCCAGATAATAATGTAGAAATAACCCAAGTGTTGCGATCTTAGCTTCTTCAGGCCCCTGGCTTCAGAACAGTTAGCTTAACACGTAGAGGTGCTTTATGCTGGACTCAGACTTTCTGTCATACGGTGACAGTTTACGGTGTTCTGGTGACTTGATTCTTGGGAGTAGCCTTCATTGCTACAACCAAAGTTGTTTTAAAAAGGCTGCAGAAGAGACACCCATGAAGAAATCTAGGGTGTTCTCTGGATTTACCCCATTTGGTTTTGGGAATTCTCCATGATTTTATAAAATGTAACAATCTCAGGTTTTTTCATTTTTATTTTTAACATAATTTTGTTCTCTACCTCTAAATTAACAAACAATAGAAATTGTCTGCTCCTTTTAAAAAGCTTTCTGAACAATTTAAGCTAAAAGAGCACTTTTGTTTCTCTTGGGTGGGTAGCAAGAAGATTATATATATTTATAAAATTCTTTTCCAGCAAGGGTACTTAAAAGCATGTATTTAAAATTAAGAGCTTTTAAAAAAAATGAAGCTGTATTTAACAAAATAGTCTTTAAAAAGCTTTAAAAAGGGAGCATTTACTAAAAGCACAGGAAATTGGTGACAGGCTGAGTTTGTTTCTGATAACAGAACAGATATACATCATAGAACAGAGGAGGTAATAGAAGATATAAGACAATGGAATAACTCCTCAGATTGGCCTTTTTTGACCACTATATATCACTATATATATATATATATTTGTATAGAGAATAATTTAACTTCTAGATCTGATACAGCTTCTTCCTCCCTTGGGTTTTATTTTATTTATTTTGTATTTATTAAAAAATTGAACGTTTATCTGTTATTGAGAGACCAAGAGAGAGACACAGAGAGACAGAGCATGAGCATGGGAGGGGCGGAGAGAGGGGGAGACACAGGATCCGAAGCAGGCTGTCAGCACAGAGCCTGACGTGGGGCTCGAACTAAAAAACCGCGAGATCATGACCTGAGCCAAAGTCAGACACTTAACTGAATGAGCCACTCAGGCGCCCTGCGCCCCCTGCACTTGGGTTTTATTATACTGAGATCCTGAATGAACCTTTTGGATATATAAATCCTGTAATTATTTTGATCAGTGTCATTTTCCAAAGGGTTAGATGCTCATAGTGAAGAAATACATCAGGTCTACTTTGGATCAGATTGGTGCTTATTTTTCTGTGGATGTGTGTTAGTGAATCTACTTGGGAAAAATGGTACTATATAATGAAAACATATGATCTTAGCTTACCATTCACTTGGAATTTTTATTACTATGTTTTCTGTATTTGCTGTTTAGATGTAAATTACTTTGGCTTTTGTTCAACTCATTTAAATTAATTCATTTTTTTAAAACTTTATTTATTTATTTTTTTTGGGAGGGAGGGGGACATAGAGGGAGAGAGACAGAATCCCAAGCAAGCTCTGCACTGTCAGCACAGAGCCTGACGTGGGGCTTGGCTCACACTCAAGAACCTGTGAGATCATGACCTGAGCTGACACCAAGTCAGTTCAACTGACTGAGCCACTCAGGCACCCCTTAAATCAATTCTTCACCATAATACACATAGCTTAAGATTCATGGGGAAGAGTGGGGGAAGCTGCATCTTTAATTCATGCAAATGTTAAGGCAGGAACTTCCAAATATGTTTAGTTTTGTGAAGATTAGAAAAATAAGGTTCCACTTCCTCAACTTCTCTTCCCTGTTAAAGGCCAGGAAATTTGCACCATTATTTCCTTCTCATTTTACTTTTCTACTGCTTATACAAAATGATATCAGAATTATTAGGCACAGTCACATTTGGGATCACTATGCTTGTTAAAATTGAGGCCTTAGAACATTTTAAACACAAATTGGGTGTTGACTTGTTGACTTTGTTAATAGGTTTTGTGTTAAAGATAGTTCATTGAATAACTTGAGTATTGACTGAACCTGTTTACGGTTCTAGCACTGGGCTAGGTCCCAGGTAGACAAAGATGAGCTAGTTGTATCTTAGGGAATTTGCACCGAGATGAGGGAGAGAGACAGGTGAGCCAGCACTTAAAAAAAAAAAAAATCTACTTAGGATGTAATGGGAGCACAGAGGGGGAACATCTAAATCAGACTGGAGGGTCTCTGAGGGCTTCTTAAGGAAGGTATTGTTTTATCTATGATTTGAAATCGAGGTAGGAGTAAGCTAGATGGATAAGGAAGAAAGGGAGGGGAAGTATTTTCCAAGTGAAAGAATGCACATGTGTGGAGAAGTGATTATTAACAAATTGGCCACATCTGATTTATAAATATATTTTTATAATTATTCATTTTATTTAACTCATAAATGAAAATTTTTCTGCAGTCTTTAAGAAGACAATAAAAAAGTAAATAACAATGCATAGTATATGTCAGTATAGCACAGCAAATATTGATGGATTTTGTTTTTTGCAGTGAATCTAATAATATAAAATAGACAAAATTGGCATTTTTAAAATAAAAGATTATTCTAGATTCATCAACTCATTAGGATGGTTATCTTTATAAAATGAATATTACATTAGTAATGTCAAAAACACCCTTATGTAATTTATTTACTTATTTATTTTTATTAAAAAAATTTTTTTAACGTTTATTCATTTTTGAGAGAGAGAGAGAGACAGAGAGCATGAGTGGGGAAGGGGCAGAGAGAGAGATACAGAATCTGAAGCAGGCTCCAGGCTCTGAGTTTTCAGCACAGAGCCGGATGCGGGGCTCAAACTCAGGACGCAAGATCATGACCTGAGCTGAATTCGGATGCTTACCCGACTGAGCCACCCCCCCCCCTTATGTAATTTATAACTTCAGTTTCTGTTGGTTATATTTTCTTAAATCAAGGTATACCTCTTTTTGAAAAGTAATACTATTTTGCTATGAACTCTATAGCCTAAGCCTCAATCTTTATGGGTCTGGTATTAGCATCTCTTAAATAGGAAACACATTTTCTATTAGATGATACCTGTAAAGGACATAGAAATCCTTGTAACACTATCAGGAAAATAAAAACTGGTATCTTCCTTGTTGTATTTATTTGCCTTTTAATCAAGACGAATTTCAAAGAGGAAGACAGATGTTTCTCTACTTTGTTTTTATTTAAATGCACCACTTGGGATTTGAAGCTTCTGCACTTCTGTTTGTTTGGATTTTTTTTTTTTCATGGCTTGATCCCAAAAAATGGAATAAAAAGTTTAGTGGAAGTTTGTTGTTTGAAATCACAGGGTGCTATGAGAATTATTGCAAATCCCTGATGTCTGTCTGCCCTCAATTCTCCTACTTTTGGTAATAATGCAAGCAGTCATTTTGGAAAACTTTACTTTGTTCATCTTACCGGGTCTCTTCCAGACACCATGTGCCTGAAGCAGCAGCAGCAGCTAGCTGTAGCCAAGGTCCTAGGGCATAAACTCGGAGGACTTGTCTCTCAAATGCTGGTACTCAATTTGCATAAACGTTAAAGAGAAAATTCAAAAGGCCCTGTATACCTTCTCTTCACATATTTTAGGAACCCCACCCATTTAAGATATTAAAACGGCTTTTGAGTGAGCAGTGGATATAAACACAAACAGATACCACACTGCAGACCAGTGGAGCAGGATATGGAAAAAAAAAATCATGTGAGATAGACAACAGAGGCTTATTTGAAGAGGCTACAAAGCAACAAGTAATGCCAATTCACAGCGATTACATGTTAATGCAACAAGTGAAACACATTGAAGGCTGCTCAGATTACAACTGGCTGGGGTGCAGACTTAATTACTCATGTTAGAGATTCGTAAAACAAAGGGAGGCTTTTAAACCAATGATATGTAGCTGGCATGATACCGAAAAGCCCTGGAAAACTAGGCAGACGCCTAGACGAAATCTTAAGGAAGGTTTCATCAAGTCAGGATACCTTGGGCCAGTCCCTAAATGGGCAGATTCCTGAAGCCCTGGACCTGGTCAAAATCAATGACAGCTTATTCTGTTTTTTTTGTAGTATTTATAGACAAATAAGGCCAATAAACTTGAATTGATACTAGAACCTTGTCTGGACTGAGTTACACAGTGCTAAACAACAAGGGTTTGGGTTGTATTTCTTAGCGGCTCTTTTTAGGGTGGTCCTGAGATTGATATGAAGAGGGTTTGCTAAAGATATAAAAACAAGTTTTATTTTGTTTGTATTTATCTCAGAGTCATTTGGGTAGATCACATTCTCTTTGCCCCTACCCCTAACTTCCCTTCATTAGATTGTATGGACTGTGAGGATAGGAATTGTTTCATTTGTTTGATTTCCATGCAATGCCTAGTAAAAGGCCATGCTCACAGTAAGTTCTTCAAACAATAGTAGTAGAACCATGTTAAAATTGAAAGACATTTTTGCTCATATATAGTGTGTACCTTTAGTGAGTGGCTTCTTATTCCTGCAGTACTATACTTTTTTTTTTTTTTTTTTTTAAGCAGTGACCTCTGCTTTTTTTTTCTTTTCTTTTCTTTGGTGGTGGTAGTAGTAGTAGTTCAGTATGTCTTTTATTAGATTGTTATCGATGGCAACTGGGAAGAATTTATTTCACCTAATGATATTACATCCTAAATTGCCTGGGGCCCTTCTATTTTTCTAGATTTCTCAGTATGTTTAAACTAGGGTTTGATTGATATAACAGGTTTCCCTAAAGGCACCATTTATCATGCATTTAGTTACCAAGAATTTAAGTACCTACTGTGTGAGCTAGGTTTTTTTTGAGTTCTTACTTAATGTATTAGGCATTGTTCGAGGCTGTTTAAGTGGTTAATTTATTTATTTCTTACCAGGGTTCTGAGAGATGATTTTATAGGTGAAGAAACTGAAGCACAAAGTGGATACAGAGATAGATAGTAAATGGTGGAGCCAGAATCCAAGCTCAGATGCTGGTGCATTAAACTATATTGCCTCAAATAGATAGAAAAGAAGAAAGGTCTTCTATCCTCTGGGAACTTAAACATGGACAAGCAGAGAGAGAAGACCGTATAGAATTAAGGGCTAAACTGTGAGTGAGTTATCAATGTCGTAAGACTCGGAGGCTATGAGGGGGAGGCAGGAGGTGGGCTGGGCCTCCAAAGAGTGAGTAGAGTGTAGGTGGTGGAGGGAAGTGGCAGCAGAGGAAGCTGAGAAGTAGGTAGAGGCCTGGAGGGCAGTGGTGATCCGTCCCAGGGAGAGACTGCATTTACTGTGGTGGGAGGGCACTGGGCAGGGAAGGTGGGCTGCAGTCTTGAAGGCGAGCCTGAAGGTGTAGACTGGAAGACGTAAGAAAAGGCCTGTCCCTGGAAGAAGTGTGAACCATGGCATTGTGTGAAGGTACTGCATAGACCTCTCGTCTGGTTCTTCTGAAGCCAAACTGAGAGTAAGTTCTGAGAATTGAGTAGAACTGAAAGTCAATGTAGATTATAGAGTGCTGGACCAACACTTTGCAAGTGGGGCTTCTGGGAGATTGGATGAGGTTAGAATAAAATTCTTACCATTTTGGGGGAGCTAAGAGATTGGATATCTTCAACCTATTCTAAAAAGGGAAGACTTGAGTAAATTTATATACACATATGTAAAAAAGAAACCTTTCACTCACTGGAACATTTTACAATCGTCACTGTTTTCAAACACAAATCTGATGGTGTCATTGTCCTTGCTTAAAGCCAAGCAGTACTTACCTTCACACTTAGACCAGAAGTGGGAGTCTAATCCCTGCCTGCCTCTTACCACTCTCTGCCTTGCTAAATAGTCGCTAGCCACGTGCACCTGGAATACCAGTCTCATTCCCATCTCACGGCCTTTACACTTGCTCTTTCTCTGTTTGGGATTACTCTTTCCCACATCTTCATGGTTCTTTTTCATTTAAATCTTGGCTCAAAGATACCTTCTGAGAGAGGCCTTTCCTAGTCACCCTATCCAGCCTTTGTAGTTACTCTGTCTCCCAAATCCAGGTTCTGTTTCCAACAGAATCTATCACTTACCACTGTCTGAAATGACATTATTTATTTATTCACTTATAATCTCTCTTTCCCTTTTCATGGGGACAGGGACTTTATTCTGTTAACCGTGGAATCCCTGAATTTGGGCTAGTACCTCATGGAGTAGATGCTTTGTAAGTGTGTTCTCAGCATTAGAAGCGTAGTCCCCAAATACATTGCCCAGGACATGTGTGAAAATTAGAAATTGGTGTCTAGATTTTGTATCACATTGCCAAGTGATGGAATGATAAAATTGAAATCTGCTTCTCCTGTTTTCACCCCGTTTTGGCGGGGAGGAAGGCATGCATGCACACACATACAGTATATGAGATTGATTTAAGTCAGCAGTATTTATTGAGTGATCACTGTGGCTTAAGATGAAAATTTTGGAAAAAGTTACCCTTTTTGTGAGTGACTCATTTCTCTGAGTCTACTAAGACATTAGTTTAAGCATCTGTTCTGTAAATGGGGTATGATTGAGCAGTTTGTTTTTTACTCTACAAATACAAAGGTGCTTTCAATTTCACTGTTAAATTTAAATGTTTTACATTGGAAGAAGGGCAAATTGAATTTTGAAATGAGATCTTTCCTGGTCTCACTGCAGTTTTTTCAAATTATCAAAGTTTTAACTTCTCTTGGAATGGCACATTATTACACTATTCATTTACAGATTATTCCTAAGCAAAGTCACGAGTCTCAAATTTTACTTTATTTTTCTTTTGTCTATTCAGGCAACATCTTACTGTCTAGATTACCTGAGACCTCCAGTGGATTGTATAGTCTTAGAGGATTCCTTAAAGTTCTCAAAGTATGGTTCCTCAGACTTTAACATCACTATTACCTGGGAACTTGTTAGGAATGCAAGTGCCCAGGCCCCTTCTAGACCTCCTTAATCAGAAACTGTGGGGCTGGGGTCCAGCAGGCCCTCCAGTTGACTCTGATGCACACTTTGAGCACCATGGCTTAGTAAACGTTAAAGGGTCAAGGTAGTGTGATCCTAAAGATTAGCCAGATGGCATTAATTTTTAGCCCTGTAAGCCCACCTCCTTTTTGGTCACTGAATTTGATTGGTTCACTAAGGCTAGGCTGTAAAGTTATTTGCTAGATGGATTGCCACATACTGACTTTGGGTTGTTTGTGTTTCTCTGAACTTGTCACTGTAATGATTTGCCAGGACACTTAATAGGAACAGACTGTAATTTTTTTTTGCACCCGTGGCTTTCTGAGTCATGGGTGGCTAGGTCCTTAATGTCCTTCTGCATAGATTTCTCCAGGCACCAGGTATGCCATTCACATACTTTTGACGAGGGAGGTGTCACTGTTGGATCGCAGGAGACCTTCAGAAGCATTTAGTCCACACCAGTGTAGTTTACAGGTGGGGAAATTGAGCCCCCGTGAGGTTGGGCTGTACTTGCAGTAGGACAGCAGGCGAGTGCTGGAGGCAGGATTTCAAGTCTCCCCTGCGCCCGGACTCCTGCAGGGGGAGGACAGGGCTGCAGCTTAGCCCGCTCCCTGCCTGCAGGACATTCTTTTCCTACTGACAGGTTTCTTTTTTATTTAAAGAAAAAAAGCAAATAGAAAAAAGTCAGGAAGTTCTCATTGAAACTAATAAAAGTGTCTAAAGAGAATGAAAAAAACAGTTTGAGAACTTTGGTATGGAGGAAATAACCTGACATTAACTGTTTTAATTATAGTTGTAGCATTGGCCTTATCAGTGTGGGAAGAGGGAGCATTTGAGCCCTACAGGGAAGTGGGATATGGACAACAAGATGACCCTCTTCCTGAATCTGTCTCTTCAGGCTGCAGCTTAGTGACTGTGTGATCCCAGCGGCTGCCATAGAGATGGGGCTGGACTCACTAAGAGACCTGGGTCCCGGGCCCAGCACTGGCACAGCTAGTGTGGTGTGATGCTCCATGAGGAGGTCACCTCACCTCCTTGGCCTCCACTTTCTAGTCAATGGGCCTAATGATACCTGTTCTGCCTATCCTGAGAAGAAAACTGCCAGAGTTTGGGAAGCAGTGTATCACAGAAGTTAAGAGCACAGACTCTCTTGTAGGATCTAGACTCCCTAGGTTCAAGTTCTGCCTCTTTAACTCACTGGTGTGGCGGTAGGCAGGTCACTTACCTTTTTTGTGGAACTGTTATAATGAAACTAACTTCTTCATAGGGTCGTAGGGAGCATTGAATTAGTCTGTGCAAAGTGTTTAAAATAGTATCTGATATTTAGTAAGTACAGTGTGTTAGCTGCTATGGTTATTACTATTTTTAAAATATTATTATTTTAAGGGATGAGATTTCTGTAAACATGTCCTCAAATGGTTCCATCCGTTGGTCACACTACTGGGAAAATAGAGGGTTCTTACTCAGTAATTGTTAATGGAGTTGTTGTAACATGCAGCTTGTGCCTGCCCGCACCCTGAAAGGAAGCTGATTTTGATGCCCAAGCAGGGCAGGCCTACAGCCTCTGATATTGAGCAGTTTATTCAGAGAGTAGTATGGCTGGAGGAAACTCAAAGGTGGAGACTTCTCAATTTTGCTTTCAGGTTTATAACCACCCTAGGAAATGGACATCTTAATAATCTTCCAGAAAAATTAATTAACTTCAATTTTGATTTTTATTGTTTGGCTAGGTTGCTTTCTGTCTTGCCTTTCCAATTGTTATTAGGATTCATGATAAGGATTTTGGGGATGAAAATTCCAACTCTGAAAGCTAAACAATCAAGGTATTGTAGTTAACCAGCAAGTGAGTAGTAGACTTTGGGTAGCCTCCCTTCTCTTCGGGCTGAAATCAGTGAAAGTTTCTACTATTACTGTTTATTTCTGAGTAGTCTTTTTTGGGGAGGGATTGTGGTGGTGAAGCCCCTTTTTGTTGCCTTATAAAAGGACTGGAGTTTAAGAATTTGAAAGTTATTGTTTTATCTGCATGTATAAAACTTTAACTTTTTATTTTCCTTACTTTGACCCCCCGCCTCCTTTATAATCTGTATTTGTGGTCTACTCCCCATCTTTGTATGAGCCCTTTAAGGCTAGAGATTATGTCTTATTCATTTCTTATGTATTCCACTTCCCCTTTCTCTCTGGATCCTAGTACTGTGCCTCATACATACTAGGCTCTCAATTACAGTTTGTTCAATGAGTTTTGTTGATATTTCTGTTACATATTAAAGTGGCCTGTTTTAAAACTTCACTCGAAGCCTTAGGTAATTCATTAATATCATGGTGACCTGATATCTACCCAGGTCTTCCTAAATATTCATTGATGAATCCTTATGTTTCCAAACTTAAAGGTGCTCATGGCATATCATGGATGTTAGAGCTTTAATTTTCTTAGTATCATTGGGAGATAGGGATGCAATAGCTGGAGAGATAGAGGCACAGATAATTAGGGGCATCGTTCAAGACTACAAAACAGTTACTATAGCAAGAGACTCCTAGGATGAGCTTCCATGCTCCTATGACCCCAGAAGCCAAAGGACAAAAACAAAACAAAGCAAGCAAACAAGAAAACCTGATTGAACCTCTAAAGGGAAACCCAGATCAGGTCGGATATAGGAACGGATGTTGACCTAGATTGGGTAACATTTCTTTGCTGTCTGAGGGTTATGATTAGTGACTTATTTCTAATATGCATTTGTTTTTATTTTTAGCATTGCAGTGTCGGGACAGCTATGAGCCCTGTGTAAATGAAGGAATATGTGTTACCTACCACAATGGTACAGGATACTGCAAGTAAGTTTTTCTCTGTTTGTTTTTTTCCCTGTTTATATATTTTATTTTTCCTCAATAGCACACTGGACAAGATTTGGTCCTACTAATTCTATTTTTTTTTTTTATTAAAAAAAATTTTTTTTAACGTTTATTTTTTAAGGAGCGAGAGACCGAGTGAGAGTGGGGGAGGGGCAGAGAGAGAGGGAGACACAGAATCCGAAGCAGGCTCCAGGCTCTGAGCCGTCAGCACAGAGCCTGACGCGGGGCTCAAACTCATGAACTGTGAGATCATGACCTGGGCTGAAGTCAGATGCTTAACCGACTGAGCCACCCAGGCACCCCACTAATTCTATTTTTAATACTTCTGTGAATGTTACTGGTTCTCTAACTTTTCTGGTGTAATTTTGTGAGCAATGAGGATGGAAGGATGTGGATGTGAGATAAATGGTTAACAAGAACTTCTTATCTCATCGTTATCTTCTTCATTATGAAAAAGACTTTTCAGTGAGTGACTAGTTAATGTATATTGGGTACATTCCTAGAATCGCTCCTCAACACGTTAGTTATGATCTTGTTTTTAAGTCAAACCACAATTGATACTAGCTTTAATTCTGCCTAGTGTAAGTGAATATTATAGCCATGCAAAACTATTTTTTCTGGTGTAAAAAAGTCCAGTTCAGAAAGAGAGACTGTGAGAAGGATGCATACACCTGCAGGGATGGGACAGAAAGCAGGTGCTGTGGAGAATGTCACTATAGGGGTTTAAAAGAGTAAGAGTCAGGAACAGTACTAGGGAGTGTAGGCTAGTTTCTTAGGAGCAGTTTTTCTTTTTTCTCCAACCACCTAGTTTATGCTTTTCGTTGATTTGAGGAGGCCTGTGAGATTATCTCATAAATAGCTCCTCTTTTCCATCCAGCTCATTTGAAAATTTTTAACAGGAGAATGTATTCGTTTTATTTATATCATGGAAAATAAGATTTGATAATAGGACTTTTATTTTCTTTAACACTTGTATGGGCTGTATCTTTGTTCTGTGCTTTGGTAGCAGTACTTGCTTGCTAAGCATTTTAAATGACCTTATCCAACATGTTTTTATTTCTTCTCTGGATATTTAATTGAATACCATAAAAATAATAATGACAATGTTCCAATCAAGTCCATTCTGACCCTTGGATCTAAGTTCTTTCATGTTATAAAAAAAGAATTCTTGCAGGTCAGGAAACATACTCTTCACCTGAGCGACAATATTTTAAGTGGTGATGATGGTAAAGTTTAACCATAGGTTGTTTGGATTGGAATAAAGACAGTACTGGAAATGAAATTTTTTATGTAATTGATAATGAGCTGCTCATCTAGTTTTTCTAGCTGGAAAACAAAAAACAAAAACAAAAATGTGATGTAGTCTCCTCTCAGAATGGTGACACAACTAGAGATAATGATGGGGAGGAACTTAATACCTTAGAACTGGCTACCAAAATCTTCAGGCCCTTTTTGGCACCTGGTGTCTCGGTTACTTGCTTTATTTTATTATTCACCCCTCTTGTGGTAGTTACCCCATTACATTATGATCATTTGTGGATGTGTTTGTTTCTCCTACTAGACTGCAGGTCCTTGCCTTGTGCATTTTTGTATAGTTACTGCCTGGTGGAGTAGCTGGTAATGCAGCTAGAGCTTAACAATGTATTTCGTGAACTAAAAGATGCTCAATAGATACCATCGTTCACGTATTTTTTTTTTAATTTTTAAAAAATGTTTATCTTTATTTTTGAGACAGAGAGAGACAGAGCACAAGCAGGGGAGAGGCAGAGAGGGAGGGAGACACAGAATCAGAAGCAGGCTCCAGGCTCTGAGTTGTCAGCACAGAGCCTGACGTGGGGCTCGAACTCGTCAACTGTGAGATCATGACCTGAGCTGAAGTCGGATGCTCAACCGACTGAGCCACCCAGGCGCCCCAACGTTCACATATTTTTTAAATCCATGTCTTAAATAAGAAGATACTGGTCCTCCCCTCTGAGAATTTTATTTGCTTCACACAGCATCCAGGATGGTAGTACTATATTGAGAGGCACTTCAGTTCTATTTGGACATAACTCAACTTGGTGACTTATGTAGGGGGAATTTCAAATAGATTCTAAGTGTTGGCCTATGTATTTGTGGTCTGACATGGGAGAGACTAGTCTCTGAGCACTTACCAGGAGAGGACACTAAGGGTCACTTTTGGGAGACAGATTTGTGGGCTGTTAGTCTCAAACTCTCCAACCAAGGTGAGAGAGACAAAGTTGCCCCCAGTTTCTAGAAGAAGCACTTCTAGGGAACAGGGAACTCACTTTGTGGTTGACAAAAATGGGGCTGCATACATTCTGCCCCTAGATGCTTGGTAATTGTTGATGGGTTAGGCTGCTTATGGATATAGTTCTGGGGGGTCCCTCAGCTGTCCTCCAACCCTGAGGTTGTGAGGGAAACAAGCCCCCTGAAAAGGGGGAGTAAGAAAAGAAATGGATGAGGCTGTTCTTTTGGGACACCAATATGAACAATAAAACTTGTAAGAAGAGAGTGCTCCTCTACATCGGGAGATATTATAGATAGAGAGTAGAGAGTATTTCTCTACCTTTTGGCGTCATCAGGGCTGGCAGTGTCAACGTAAGTGGACATAGGAAAAGCAAGGACAACATCAGGGAGGCCAAGTCAGTCATCTCTGCAAATGCCACAGAATGATAAGCAACATTTTAAGCAAAAATAACATCCGGGGCACCTGGGTAGCTCAGTTGGTTATGTGTCCAAGTCTTGATTTTGGCTCAGGTCATGATCTCACGGTTCGTGAGTTCAAGCCCTGCATTGGGCTCCATGCTGACAGTGCAGAGCCTGTTTGGGATTCTCTCTCTCTCTCCCTCTGCCCCTCCCCTGCTCGTGCGTTCTGTCTGTCTCTCTCTGTCTCTCTCTCTCAAAATAAATCAACTTAAAAAAAATAACATCTACTTAGCAGACCTTTCATTGTATCTTCACCAACTTTGCTTTTTTCCTTGGGGAAGGAAGGTAATCTAGCTTGTTCAGTAAATATTATTTTCCCCAAATGGTAAATGGATATTAGAACACTTAGAAGTTCTATAAAAATGACGTCAGACATGCAAGGCATATGATTATCTTTTTATTCATGAGATTGCTTAGTGGATTAAGAAAAGAAAGTTGAAGCCAAATTCTTTTTACAAGGGGATGGGGAACGGGAATTAATGGAAATGTTTTAAAGTAGAAGGTATCTGACTATCTGTTTAAAGAGCATAATGCTACTGATTCAGCTAAAATATAATGGTTGTTTATAGAAATTATAGAAATCCTTGATAAGATCACATTGACAGATGAGGATAAGTACTTTTAAAGGTTAGTTTTGTACACAGCTCAACAGTTTTTTTCTCACTGTTAGGACCCTAAGGTACTCTATCATAGTCTATGATGCCAGACAAGGAAAACCTGTGTAATCTTGCATAAAACTCAATTATTGCTCCTAAATAGTTGTTGTCAGATCTTAATAAAGCCCTCTCACTACAGAGAGATAAGACATTTTATTCTCTCCCTTGTCCTACTGGGAGGTATAAGTATATAATTAAGTTTGGCTGTCATTAATCACTTTCAAGTTGTTTGTCTCAGGCTTTCAAATATAAACCATTCCAAATCCCAATTTGATTGAAAATCATGGGTAACTCAAATTTGCTAGAATGTTGGGGGAGGGTATGGTTATGATTTGTAAAATTTACAAAGTGTGCATTTTTAAAGGCATATTTATCATAGTTATTTGCAGTCCTTATCTGTCAGTTCTTAACATCTGGATTGTCTTTGGGTATGTTTGTATCAACAGCTCTTTCTCTTGACTTTGGGTACAATTTCCCTTTAGTTCTCATTTATGGTAGTATTTGTTATTTACTAGGCATTGTCAGTGATGCACTTTAAAGTTTATCTTCCACCAAAGAGTGGTGAGTTTTGTTTTACCAGGCAGTTACATTACTGGAAGATCACCTTGATCCTATGAAGGCTTGGTTTTAGACCTTGTTTTGCCAGTTCTGTTTTGCCTTTAGTCTGACAGTATAAGTCTTAGTACTGGGATGTGGTCCTTACTCCAAAGGTATGACTCCTCAAGGGGATCAGTGGGAAGTGTGAGGTGCTTGGTAAGCCTAGTGTTTCCCAAACCTTTCTAATTTAGTAGGACTTGAATTCTGGACTCCCCAGAACCAAGCTCAGCCTTTCAGCCTTTCAGCCTTTCAGCCTTCCAGCCTCCCAGCTCTTGCTTTCCTTTGGGTTCCTAAGTACCTTGTTCATGCACAGCCAGGAATCATTTAAGGATTTAAGTGGGAGTCGTATGCATATTTTAGGGCTACCCGCTCTGTGGTTCTGTCTTTTCCAGGATTTCTCCTCCTCAAATTCTAGTTTCTTAGACAGTTCCAAATAGCTTTGACTCCTCAGCTCAGTAAGACTTCCATTTTCTGCTTGCATTCTGTTCCTCTTGTGCTGTGTGGACTGAGGAATACCTTCAGGGAAAAAGCTATATAAATGTAGGTTTCATATAGTTTGCTTTTCTTCTTTTGAGGCTCATATCCCTTCCAGTTTCTGCCTGCTTTTGATTACTCCCCGGTACCTTTAATATATTGTCCACAGTGTCTAATTATTGTGAGCAAGAGAGTTGATCTGATATAATTACTCTGCCATTATTTTTAATGATAAAAATTATCATTATAAAGGACTCTTTCAAAAATTTCTACATACCACTTAGGAGGTAACTAGCATAGTGTTTATTAAACACTGGAAAGTCACTATGAGTTACATAGGTACCTGTGGATGGGTGATTGCATTTGAGAATCTCTACTTTTTGCCAAAATACCTAACTAGGAACTACATTTTAAAGTAAATCATTATAAATATAAAATGTTATAAAGTACAACTTTGTTTCACAATTTACCTAAAATTGGTCTACTAGCTGTAAGAAACATTTCAACATTAACAACTAACAGTTTTCCTTGCCAGGATTAGGGCTAATGGTGTAGACCTCCTAAAGCCGTTCCAGGAAAACTGGAGCCACTGCCTTCTTTGTCCTCTTGATATGTTTCTATGTAGTCAGGAGAGAATAGAGACACTCGGAGTCTTCCAGAGCCTGGCTTATAGTAGAGGAGGTGCTATCAATATTTGTGGTGGTGGTGTTCTCCTAGAAAGGCATTTTCACAAGTCATGGCTGACTCAACATTTTCCCATTTCACTCACCTTGTTAGTGCATTCAGTGCTGTTCAGGGCAACGTCAGATCCAAGAGATACACTGGGAAAAATGTCAACTGGTAAATCACTTTCTCTTTCTTCTCTGCTGAACCCGGTTCTGCCAAGAAGATTCCTTCAAGTGGGATGCCCTGTTTAGCAGAATATCATATGGACAGTTTTTCTGGTAGATGCTAGCAGAAGCCTGGCCACATTTCTGTAGTTCTTTTATCTTTACCACAAAATGAAAAATACTGTCTTTTGCTTACTAAATACCTTTCACAGAGTAATATCTTTTCAGTGTGATGCTTAAGGAGCTATTAATTCAAGAATTACTTCTTTATTGTATGCTGTTTATATATATCAGTATAACAGATAACTGAAGCCTGTGGTAGTGGTTGCAAGTAATCGATAGTGTTATCACATTGCTTCACACTCTTTCGGAAGTCATAAAGTAATTATCAATTCATTAACCTGGACTTCTTAAAGAGGTTCACAGTGAGTCTTACTAGCCTGTTGCAAAGTGAATTGTGAAGTGACGGACTGTAATGCCCTTCAGAACAGAAACTGCCAGTGACTGGTAGGGCTAAGGCCAGGGAAAGGTGAGTGAGGGATTCATCTCAGGTATAACATTAAAGAGGGTATCAGAAAACCCAGTTACCAAGATCAGTAATATTTAACGCAATAATTTAGAATGTCAGCATTAATGCAAACAGTTGTGGGTTCATTTCTGGGCTTCCTATTCTGTTCCATTGATCTACATGTCTATTTTTGTGCCAGTACCGTACTGTTTTGATGACTACAGCTTTGTAATATAACTGGAAGTCTGGAATCATGATACCTCCAGGTTTGCTTTTCTTTTTCAAGATTACTTTGGCCATTTGGGGTCTTTTGTGGTTCTATACAAATTTTAGAATTGTTTGTTTTAGTTCTGTAAAAAATGCTGTTGGTATTTTGATAGGGATTGCATTAAATGTGTAGATTGCTTTGGGTAGTATAGACATTTTAACAATATTTGTTCTTCCAGTCCATGAGCATGGGGTGTCTTTCCATGTCTTTGTGTCAACTGCAGTTTCTTTCATCAGTATTTTATAGTTCAGAGTACATTGGTACTCTTTGGTAAGGTTTGTTCCTAAGTATTTTATTATTTTTGGTACAGTTGTAAATGGGATTATTTTTTTCATTTCTCTTTCTGCTGCTTCATTATTGGTGTATAGAAATGCAATAGATTTATGTACATTGATTTCATATCCTGAGACTTTACTGAATTTGTTTATCAGTTCTCACAGTTTTTTTTGGTAGAGTCTTTTGGGTTTTCTATATATAGTATCATGTCATCTGCATATAGTGAAAGTTTTACTTCTTCCTTACCAATTTGGATGCCTTTTATTTCCTTTTGTTGTCTCATTGCTGTGGCTGTGACTTTCCAGTACAGTGTTGAATAAAAGTGGTGAGAGTGGGACACCCTTTTCTTGTTACTGAATTTAGGGGAAAAGCTCTCAGTTTTTCCCCCTTATGGATGATGTTAGTTGTGGGTTTTTCTTAGATGACCATTATTATGTTGAAGTATGTTCGCTCTAAACCGACTTTGTTTAGGACTTTTATCATGAATAGATGCTGTACTTTGTCAAATGCCTTTTCTGCATCTAATGAAATGATCATATGGTTCTTATCCTTTCTCTTATTGATATGATGTATTATATTGATTGATTTGTGGATATTGAGCCATCCTTGCAACCCAGGAATAAATCCCAGTTGATCATGGTAAGTGATTTTTTTAAATGTATTGTTGGATTCGGTTTGTTAGTACAGTATTTTGTTGAGAATTTTTGTACATAATCCTAGAGTATTGTATCTGCTTGTAGCTCTGTGAGTATACATGGGCCAGGCTTGGCTAATGCTGCATTTCTGAGAAGTGGCCTTTGACTTGAAAGCTCAGTGCAGTTGCTGCAGATGAAATAGAAGAAGACAGTGAAGGTGGGGATAGAGGGTAGTATCCATTAAAATGCTCTTTAGTAGAGAAAACCGAATTGAAAAACTTGAAACTTCTCTCTTCTTTTGCCTAATAGAAAATGAACAAGTCCAGATGGATTTTATGCAGCTGTGAAAACGAGACAGGTCAAATTCAACGACTTCTGATAAATGTTGCTGCCAGCTCAGAAGTCACAAGTTGTTAAACATAGTGCCTTACATTTGCATAGTGAGTTACAGATGATAGAGGTATGTCCCGTGAGGCTGTCTTTATTTAGGACTTGAGATCTGGACCCTTCAACAGTATCATTCTTAAGTGATTCTTCTTATTAACATTATATGTTTGAAAAATCCTTTAGCAAATATATTAGGTGGCCCTGAAGAATTTTTTATAAAGTAAGTCTTGATTATCAGCTTCTTATAATACAGAACAACAATTCTCATACTCATTTCAACTGATGTTTATTCTTTACGCTGGAACTTTATAAACGTTGGTGTTAGATAAAGAGGTAAGAGAAGGTGGTTCTTAGACTCTGCCTGTGTCCTTTTGCCTGTCTTGGGTAACTGCCAAAGTTAAATCAACTAATTTTGGCCTACAACCTGGCATGAATAGATGGGAGAGTAGCTAGGCTTCTTTCAGTACAGTTCCTAAGTTGACCATAATCCTCTGTAAAGTTTCTTTCTTATTGTTCCATTGTGTCATGTCAGCACCATTAATTTCATGTAGGAATTCTTTTCTCCCCTTTTTTCTTGTGACTAAGCAGGATGAGAAATATTTTTCATCCAGGATCTGGAGTTGCTTAATTAAATCCTTCATTTAAAATTTTGGCTGTCTATCTTTCATCGAGGCTAGCAAGATTGAATACAGAGAGGTAGGGATATCAGAATGTGATAAAAAATTTAATTATCTAAAAATTCCCAAATACTTTTTTCCTCATTGAGCTAGCATAAATGTGTGGGCATGAGGGAGGTTTGCATTTACGTGCCCTTCTCAACATCTTGTAGCTAGGAATAAAATTTGGTGTCTCCTCCACCCCCACTGTCGTGTTTTGTGAGTTTTGTGAGTTTTTTGTTTTCATATTTGTCTTAGTTGTGTTTTACTTTACATTTTGATGTGAGGTAAATTACAGTTTCTCTGGGGGCTTCCCAAAGTTTCCTATATTCTATTTATCCATTGTCAGTAATCTCTACTAGCACTTCATCCTCAGTGTCCAAAAATGTCTTACTGATTTCTATACTGATGCCTTCAGCTTTCCCATATTAATGCAATTACCTTGTGTTTAAAATGGTCCTCTCCTATGCAAATGATTACTTAGATCTTTGTGGAAAGGATTTTATGAAAGAAAAGTGAAAACTTTTAAAGACTAATAAAGGCACTATTTCAGTGACAGGTGGTATTACATAGTGAACACATCCAACTAGAGCATCGTACCCCATTTTCTCCACATAAGGATGAGGAGAAAGTAGGTGGTAATGAGAAAATAACCTGATTAGGACTTATGTAGGATAGTAGCATTTAGAGTCCTGAACCTGTATAGATTCAGGCCACTTTCCTGTACCCACTGTATCTATCTATAATCCTGTATCCTGAACACTGAAAATCAGATAGACTGAAGCACTGCTGGATTCTTACTCTTTGTCTCAGTCAGCTCAGGCTCCTGTAACAAACTACCACAGACTGGGTGGCTTAAATAACAGACGTTTATTTTGCACAGTTCTGGAGGCTGAGATGTCTAAGATCAAGGTGCTGACAGACTCTGTTCCCTGTGAGGACCTTCTTCCTGGTTTGCAGATGGCTACCTTCTCTATATTTTCATTTGGTGGGGAAAGAAAGCTCCGGTCCCTTCATCCCCTATGTGGGCACTAACCCCATCACAAGGACCCCACCCTCATTATTTTATCACCTAATAACCTCTCAAAGGCCCCACCTACCAGCCATCATATTGAGGATTAGAGTTTCATTATATGAATTTGGGGAGATGCAAACATTCAGTCCATAGCACTCTTCAAAGAAAAGTTTAATTTTCATCAAACTGGTATTTATTGAGCTGGCTACTCTGACTGAGCACTGTGCTAGGTATTGTGAATAGACATAAAGGTCCAAGAGGCCTGTGTTCTCTGACTTACTTTATAAGTATAAAATATCTTTATACTTTATAAGTATAAAATATCTCAGGAATGTCTGCTAATGAATGTTATGTTTCTCTAACATAAAACATGGTGGCAGTCCTTGCCATCTTGTTAGGGAGATGAGGCACATGTATATGTATAAAATACAATAGTCTGTAACTGCCCTATGTGTCAGCACAGATTAGAAGAACTTTGGAGATTCATACAAGGGAGCAACTACTATAGGACAGAAAATTAAAATCAGAGGATTTTTAGTAGATCACTTAGATTATAAATCTGAGAATATTGATGGTACCTCAGGAGGTGGGTAGTAGAAAGATTAAGTGGAGAAAATGAGGGGACCTGAGGGGTTATTGTTTCTTGGAATAATCATTACCGATATCTTCATCATTTTGTTCTTTTTAAAAAAAATTTTTTTTAAGTTTATTTATTTTGAGAGAGAGAGAGAGAGAGAGAGCACGAGCAGGTGAGGGGCAGAGAGAGAGAGGGGGAGAGAGAGAATCCCAAGCAGGCTCCATGCTGTCAGCACAGAGCCCGACATAGGGCTCAAACCAACAAACCGTGAGATCATGACCGGAGCCAAAATGAAGAGTTGATGCTTAACTGACTGAGCCTTCCAGGTGCCCCTGGAAGTTTCCTTATTTTAGAGAGAGAGAGGGAGAGCACGAGCAGGGGAGAGGAGCAGAGGGAGGAGAGGGGAGAGAGACAGAGAGAGAGAGAGAGAGAGAGAGAGAAAACGAATGAACCTTAAGTAGGCTCCATGCTCAGCACAGAGCCCAACGTGGGGCTTGGTCCTGTGACACTGAAATCCTGACCTGAGCCAAAATCAAGAGTCGGACGCTCAACCAGTTGAGCTACCAGGCACCCCCATCATTTTGTTCTAATGACATAATTTAAAACTTTTCTACTTCTTGGTTGGTCTTTTCTGTCTATATTTTGTGTGAGGTTTTACTAAACCAGCATGTGGATTCATCTGGTTTCACAGTGACATAACTGATTTAAAAAATCATTCCTTTAACACGTGTTGGCATGAATGCTTGAAGAGTGCCTAGAGTGAGGGGTAGAGGGGAAGACCAGGGGACAGCAGCGGAGGGCAGCTGGGAGCAGTCACCTCTCTTCCCCCCTGAACTTTTGGGTCTTGACTTGATTTTTTAGCTGCTTCCAGAACAATCAGGTTAGCTGTTTGTGAACACCATTTGCAAGGAAATTCAGAATCTAAGAATCTCTGAAGCAAGAAGAGTTAGGTGAGTGATAGAAAAGCAGGCATTAAGAACAGGATCAGTTTTCATATATGGCATAGGGCATTCTTCTAGTTGAAAATTCAGGTGTCCCAGTGTCAGACCTCTCCTGTCCAGCATATCATCGGCCTGATCTAGTTCATTTCGGGGATCCAGAGTAAGCAAGCATCTGTTAGCCAAATCTTTGGTTAGCCCAAATTAGCTCATGTCCTTTACTGCTTGTTTCTTCTGATTATATAGTACATATCCAAACCCTCAATTATCCAGAATAAACCAGAGCTGCCTATTCTGTGTGGAAAACATTTGACAATGGTTATGATTCTCTTGCCTAGACCATAACCATTTAACTGCCTAGCCCTTTAAGATTTTGAAATGTCTGTTCTTGTGTAAGCCAGATGCATCTCCTTGATGAATTATTTTATTGGGCCCCTCTTGAAACCTCAGTCATCCTGAAAAATACTTCAGGAAATACTTTGACTTTAATTTTTTGTCTTAGTCCTATTTGTATATAATACTTGTGGTATCTGATTCTCTGTTTCATATTGTTAAAACTCATGGCCTTGAATTTCTGGGTCACTCTTAAAAAATGGGCAGAACTTGATTACTAATGAAAAGTTGACTCATTTCCTTCTAGGCGAAGGCTGACACTGACTGTCAGAGTTCATAATTAGTCTCCACAGAAGCAGTCTCTTTAATTATGGGCTATCACTTACTCTTTCTGAAATCTTATAAGAATTAATGAGAGCATCGTGAGCTAGGAAAACGATTAAGATAGGCATTTATGTTGTGTTGAGAGGATATATAAAAACAATATCTGGAAAAGGTCCTACATAAATGTAAGTGGTTTATTCACTACAAGTTTAAATTTGGAGCAGATCTTCCCAGACCATTGTTTATATACACATCAGTCAGTTTTAGCCTTGTTGAATTTATCAGCAGGTCAGATTCCGTAAAGAGACTTGCAATGTCTGCCACCATTCTCGTCTGAAGAAAACAGGCTCTTAGGTTTTGGACACTTGTTTTGGAGAACATGGTAAGAAGTTCCTTTCCCTTTTAGGTTCAGGATTCTTTATTCTTTGTATCTTGTTTAAATGTATTGTTCTTTGCTTCTCTGCACTTCCTGTGAGGGGTTAGCTGAAAGTGTGCGTTGTGCACCAGTTCACTTACACCAGTGAGTATTGAACCATCCGTATTCTTGGAAGGGTGATTGGTAGGCAGTGGGGAGGATGTAAAAGTCAAAGGCACGACACCTGCACCAGGACCCCCCTGCTCAGAGTGGGTCAGTGGTCAAGACACACACAAGCACTGACTCTACACACTAACTTCAGCAAGGATTGTTACGTCCTTGGGTGGTATTGCTGAGGGGATTCAGAGTCAAAATTGTAGTGTTATCCTGGGGCGCCTGGGTGGCGCAGTCGGTTAAGCGTCCGACTTCAGCCAGGTCACGATCTCGTGGTCCGTGAGTTTGAGCCCCGCGTCGGGCTCTGGGCTGATGGCTCAGAGCCTGGAGACTGTTTCCGATTCTGTGTCTCCCTCTCTCTCTGCCCCTCCCCTGTTCATGCTCTGTCTCTCTCTGTCCCAAAAATAAATAATAAAAAAAAAAAAACGTTGAAAAAAAAATTGTAGTGTTATCCTAGTTAGGAGGTTAAAAGGACTTTGGCAAGCACCTCTCTATTCACCTTGTTTCATGTGTGAGGAGCCCAGGGCTTAATGTGGCCAAGTGACTTACCCTGGATTACTTAACTGATTAGAATGTAGACTGGGACTAAAAATTGTTTCTCAGACCCCACTAGGCAATCTAAAAAGATTCAGCACTATTTCTTTTCATTCTTGGTACCAGCCCTCAAGGAACTCATGTGGGTAATCATGTATATGTATATGTGTACATATAGGTGTATGCGTGTGTGTGTGTGTGTGTGTGTGTGTGTGTGTAGATGTATCTATATCTCTAGACATATGCATATATCTCTCTCTCTATATCTATCTAACTATATATAGAGAGATAGAAGCAGAATTAAAAACAAAACCTTTAGTACTTTTGTGAGGAATCTTAAAGACCAAGAAGTTTAACTCTAGCTATTCATTATACTTTTTAACACTTCATTAAATGAAACAGTGTGGAAATTCTTTTGAGTTCCTCGTAAGGGAGGTGTAGCCTATATTAATATCCAAGGGGCTATGGAACATTCCTAAAATTGAATCATACAATTTTAGAGCTAAAGGGAATATTAGAGGTTTTTTTGGCCTAGCATCTTGTTTTAATACATGAGGAGGTAGAAGCTCAGAGAAGTTAAGTGACTGACCCAGGTCAATATCTAGTGGCAGAGCCAGAGCTGATGGAGGGGAAAGGTCTATGAGGTGCCATCCTGTCAAGATCTGGGAACATGCTAATGTCTTGGGTGAGAGATACATAAAACAATATAATAGTTATATTTTTATTCTTATTCAGATAAATAAGCTCATGACTTCTTATGTACATATGTGATACATATATATTTCATATATATATATATATATATTTGCTCAAACATGCCCTGAATCTCACCTGCCTCTAGACAACGGTTTTTTAAGCAGTGGGATACAGAAGGATGTAGCCATATCGGATATGGCTTTGCCCCGACTCAGTTTAATAATAAAGTGCTTCCCCAGAGTTAGTGTGAAAACATGGGTTGTGATTCATTTTATGGTGTCTACTGTAGTGTTTTATTGTTGTTGTTGTTTAGATTTGGTAGATTTTATCGAGAACTTCAGCTTGGTTGCTTAAGTACACATCCAGCCTGGGCTATTTCAGGTTTCATAATGTCTCTTTTGCCTGTTACTCTTATCTTTTTGGGGTAATGCATTTCTCTTCAAGTGTAAACTTGAGTGTACACTTTCAGAATGCTTGTTTGATACTCAGTTTCTCTGGTTTGGAAGGTTATAAATCATTGTAATATCAGATTTTTTTTTTTTTTTTTTATTCCCTGGGCCATGGTCCTCCTAAGGCAAGTGGTGGTTTTTGTCTTGAGTCACCACATTAGGGCTATAGGTCATTATAGGTAATTTTTTTTCCATGATGTCCATTATTATTTTTATTTTTTAAATAGGCTCCACAGTGGGCGTGGAGCCTGAAGTAGGGCTTGAACTCACAACCCTGAGATCAAGACCTGAGCTGAGACCAAGAGTCGGATGCTTAACCGACTGAGACACCTAGGTGCCCCAATGTCCGTTATTTATTATTATCTTTGGGTTCTAATTATGCATAGGTGTGGCAGTTGACAATGATGATCTTTTGACCACTTGACAGCCTTTCTGAAGTTAAACATAGTTCATTACAGTGCTTCTAAAGTAACCTGACTTCTAGTAGACAAAAAGTTACCTAAATTTCAAGCATGTGTTAAGTGTTTTTGCCTACATTGACTTTAATGCTGTCATGTCCTTAGAGCAGGGATTAGTGATTTTTTCTTAAAGTGCTAGATAGTAAATGTTTTAGGATTTGTTGGCCAAGAGGCAAATTGAAGATATTATGTAGGTACTAGTGTACCCCTTTAAAATGTAACCAGTTAAAAAATGTAAGACCCAGCTCCTGGGCTGGAGGTGTAAAAACAGCTGATCTCCAGGGCAATATTTGCTTGACCTTTACCTTAGAACATAATGGCCACTTGAAATACTTCATGTCTTCCAAGTGCATGTGGTATAAACTGGAAGAACCATTCTTTGTGGTCAGTTTTTTTTTTTTTTAATCATACAAAAGAAATTCTTGAAGCAAATGTTGCTGAAGTTAGAACAAAGGATTATATCTGAATTCTTCTGTCAGTTTTTGGTTGATGCTGCTTTTTTAGTTGAAATGGTCTATACTGGAGGTCTGCACAGAAGTGAGATCCTGTTAAATTAATGAGTGGTATTAATGGAATAAATGAAAACATGACATTTTTTTCTTTGACAATAACTGTTCTCTTACTGCCATAAAAGTAATAAATGTTGAGATGTCTTTAACTTCATGAAAGTTATCCTTTGTGTGAGAAAGAGTTTTGGGTGATTATTGTAATGGTGATGGTTTTAATAATTATGTTTGTCCTCAGAAGCTTATAATCTAGAAAAAAACATAAATAAACCAAATCCAGTCCTGGCAGTGTAGTCGGTGGTGGAGTGGAGTATGCTTCCAAGTATAGGTACCACATGTGCCCAGCTAGTATCATCCATATGAAGAGGGTTTGTGGATTTTGCTCTTGTTTTTGTTGTTACAAGACTGCAAGAATATGTAAGATAATAATAGTGTTGTATTGTTTAAAAAAATGTTTTTTAATGTTTATTTTTGAGAGAAGAGAGACAGACAGAGTGTGAGCTGGGGAGGGACAGAGAGAGAGACACAGAATCCAAAGCAGTTCCAGGCTCCAAGCTGTCAGCACAGAGACCGACGCAGGGCTCGAACTCATGAACCGTGAAATCATGACCTGAGCCAAAGTCGGAAGCTCAACCGACTGAGCCACCCAGGCACCCCTAGTGTTGTATTTTTAAAAGAAATAATCTTTATGGTGTCTAGATGTATGTCAGATAAACTTTCTCATTAGACCACTATGTAGCTTTGCAGTTTTTCACTTTGTTCCTATGGAGGCACAGACTTTGATTTCATATAGCAAACCAAGTACAGATGAAGGAATTTCCAAAACTGAGGAACACTATTTTCAAAACACCTGAATTTGATTATATAGTTGACCCTTGAGCAACACAGTTGAAGATCCACATACAACTTTTGACTCCCCAGTAAACTACTAATAGCCTACTATTGGCCAGAAGCCTTACTGGTAACATAAACAGTTGATCAACACATACTTTGTATGTTATATGTATTATATACTGTATTCTTATAATAAAGTAGGTTGAAGAAGAGAAAGTGTTGTGAAGAAACTCATAAGGAGAAACTACATTTATAGTACTGCACTGTATTGGAAAAAATCCACACATGTATAAGTGGTCCTGTGCAGTTCATCTCATGCTGTTCAAGGATCAAGTGTGTACCAATATAGGCAACATTTGTGGGGAACTTTCTATCCAGTTCAACCAACATTTATGAGCATTATGAAGTGCCAGGTAATAGGCTAAGAATTACTTTATTTGTATGTGCTGTCTCAGAGTTTTTCAGTCTTTTCATCATTACAACTCTGCCCAAAAGGAGCCTTTTTTAGACTTTTTATCCTAATTCCCGCATACTCCCAATACAGTTTTAATACCATAGATATACTGTATATTTATTTATCTACTGTGGCTCTTTGGAAGGTCACAAACAATTGTAATATCTAAGAATGACCCCCAAGAACCAATTTTTTATCCCTTGGGTCATGAACTTAGTTTAAGGAAAGTTTTTGTTGTGAAGTAGGGTTAGACACTGTTAATTTCTTTTCCCATGATGTCCATTATTTTTATTATCTGTGGTTCTAATTAAGGAAATTTAAATGGGATTTTGCAGTGTTTCAGAGCATTCTGAAATTGTTTTCTAATTATCCATGGAACAGTTTTGCATACTGTGTGATTCCCACCCCCCCTCCTTTTTTTTTGGGAGAATAATTTGTTTAGAACCTACAAAGAAATATTTTTTATCCTTTTAAAGTGTAAAGAAATGCAGATTTTTCTCCAGCCTTCTCTTACATTTGGGTTTGGCTTGATAGGATTTGGGTACAATTATTTTTGAACTAGGAGTCTTTTCACACCAAGCCATACACTTTTGGAACTATTTCACTTTCAGACATTTTTTGGACTTCAGAACTTTGAAAGCAGTCATCCACTCATGCTGGAGAACAGAAAGCAGGCACCCGTATTCACTTTTCTTTTCCAAAATCTTGTTTAATTTTTACTGCTCAATCTCTTAAAAATCTAGCAGTTCATGCTACTGAGGCTACTTTGTAGGATATTCTATTCCTCAGGACTCCAGGTTCCTAGTGGTTCATATAATCAATGTTTTCTCAAAGATTAGTAAAAGATTTAAAGTGCAAGAGAGAAAAAAAAAAAGACTGTGTGTGTGTGTGTGTGTGTGTGTGTGTGTGTGCGCGCACGCATATGCATGTGTTAGTTAACTTCATATTTGGGGGGAAAATGTGATTAAAAAATCCACTCTGTATGGGGTTGGCTAGCCCACTTTGAATGATTTATGGGTAAATAAGGGTTAAGAAGTCCCCTATATATTAGGAATCCTAATTAGGTTTGATAATCCTTTGGATAAATAGTTTAACTTGATGGTTCCCAAACTTTGAGTGTAATTAAAGAACTTTTTTAGGATTCTGTGGATCCTTGCATTTTGTCTTTTTACTTCCATTAAGAATGTGAGCACTGCATAGTTGAAAGCCTCTATGTACCAGTTACTGTGTTAGTATGGTGGTGAACAATTCTTTGTCTGTTTGAAAGACAAATACTCAAAATAAAGGATAATGAGTGATATGTTAGGGTTATGGGAGTGTGCAATGGGGAAATCAAGACTGTTTCTCAGAGGAAATAACATTTAAGCAGAAGTTTGAAGGAATTTTAGGGCTTAGCCCTGAGAAGAGGGTCAGAAAAAGTGTTTTGGGCTGAGTGACCAGCATGTATAAAGGTCTGGATGTGAGAAGCGGTACACTGTGGCATGGTCTGGGAACTGAAGGAAGAGTGTAATGCATAAAGGAGAGATGATCTTGAGTTGAAACCATTTTTCTGTCTCTTGTGAAATGCAATGCATAATATCAAAATCCGCTAAAAAATCAATAGCCACTTTATAATACCTTTACATTTTAATAATCATAGCAGTATCTACAGTCCATTTAGATATGGACAGGGCATTCTTTAGTAGTCTGGAGAGCGCTCTAAGTGTTTGCAGACTGCTTGCAGTAATTGTACAGTGCATAGCTTGGGAACCACTGGCTTAAGTCATTCACTTTTGCCTATTACTGTGGAAGGTGCTTTTTGTAAACTCATATGTTTAGAGTATATTTGCCATGTTGTAATCAGAAGTAGATGTTTTCTGGGGGTCCAGTGCCCCAGAATACAGTAGGGTAGTGAGTAGGTGCTAGAAGACAGAGGGAAGACCAGCTTCCATTAGAGCAGCAGTGCAAGTCTTTCAACACTGTTTGTGTGCCCTTGCCCAATCTTTCAAGTGATGATTGAAGAGCCTGGGTGCTCGCTTCAGCTTTTGAGTTCTGATAAATGAGCCCCGACTGTAAACTGGAAGATAAGGGTGTTTGCAAATTCTTGTGTAAATAAAGCATGGTTTCTCATTGCAGTGGTTACTGACTTCATAGTCTCTGATGAACTATGATGTGAGTTAACAGCTTTAAAACTAGCACCACTGCAGCTTCTTTTTTGGTTTGGATTTATTAAGATACGCGTGTGTTTATTGTTTTATTTGAATGGGGGAGGGGGTGAAAAACCTGAACACATGGAAACCAAGTGAGGTGGAGTTTGAGAAGATAATTCCCAGCCTCACAATTCCCTGTAAAATTCTTTTCCTGTGGGAAACTTTTAATTTGGAAGCATTCAGCCTAATGTGGGAACCAAGATTAACATTTTCTGAAATACTTCTACAAGAAAAGCAGAAATGTACTGTTCAGGAAGCTGAATTTACATAGTAGAAAAATGGCCTGTCTTGTAGTATTTGGTAGTCTTTGTTTATTAGTTGTGGCAAAAAGTTGTGTGTGTGTGTGTGTGTGTGTGTGTGTGTGTTTGAGAGGGAGAGAGAGAGAGAGAGAAAGATAGAGATATATTGATTGTGTATTTGTCTTTGTTTCCTTTACATCAAACCAGCAAAGCCCTAGAAAGTGTGTTTTACCACAAACCAGCCCAATACTGGGCTCTAACTATATACAAATAAGTTTTTTGTTTTTTGTTTTTTGTTTTTTTTTTAGCTCTTTGTTTTCTTGCTGAGTAAGCTGTAGTGTTTCCTTTTTCTTTCTTTCTTTCTGTTCTAGGGGAGGGGAGTGAGTGTGGGAGTAGGAATGGCAAGAAGTCAACATGACAGAGAGCTTCTTCCCTTTTCTTCCCTCTTGACCAGGAAGTTAACTAGGAGTCTTCATGTGTTGTTTTTTATACCGAGTCAGTAATTAGCACAACCCAGTTAGTTATCTTTACACAGAGTTACAGAATTAAAAAGTTGACAGTCTGATGAGCTATCAAACTGGAGTTATGGGAGGAGGGGGGCAGTGAGGTTAGACCAGTGGGATGGTCCTGTTGAATGCCAGTCTGTAGGCTCTGGGGCATCTAGAAGTTTGTAGCTGGAGCCTTGGGAATTAAATGTTATGGAGGAACTTTCACTGGTTACAGTTAGCCTTGGCTGTTAGCAATTATTTTTATCTACTTTAACATGGGGAGAGGGGGAAGGGGCAGGAAACTAAGCTGGCATTATGGTCACAGGAAAGAACAGACTGATTTGGGCCCTTTTCAAACTGCAGACCTTTGTTACTGACCAATGCTTAATTTGGTTTCTGGGTTTTGTTATTTTCTCCCCCTGCCTTTACCTCATTTACCTTAACGACAGCTCCCCCCTCTAGAGCCCAGCGAGGGCAGGCTGCCACTGCGGATTGGGGGGCCGAAAGGTCCAGAGCAAGAAGAAAGTGGGTTGAAAGCAGAGTTCTGTTTAAAGAATTTTCTGCTGGAAACTAGCCCAGAGGGAGTAAAGAGGCGCTTTAATGAGGAGCAGCTGCGGGGCCGACGCAACCCACATGAGACATTTTTTTCCCCTCCATTCCACATTCTGTATAGTTTTTTTTTTTTTTTAAATCATGATTTTGAAATAGCTGTTTTGTAAAGCATGCCTCTCTTTTTCTTCTTCTTGTATGTGATGGGGTTTTGCTTTGTTGTTTTATTTTTTTAATGACCAAATCCTCACTAAAAAAAGCTAAAGGCAGAGCTGCAGCAAAGCCCTGGATGCAATTTGGGCTCACCCTGCTGATACAGAACATTCGGTGGAGAAAACAAGGAGAGAGAACACTGGCCTTTATTTGGAAAAGGGGGCTTATTTCCTGCTCAGACTTCAGTCATCTTGGAGCTGACACAAGCTGCTACAGTGTTTTAAGCTTTTCTCTAGACGAGTGGCTATTCACTTAGGAAACTTGAAAGAACAAAATTTTCTGTCCTGTATTACTAGGGAGACCGATGCTGAACGGCAGCCATTGCCAGATAGATTGGAATTGCTATTCAGACCCCAGCTTCGTTGAACTCTGTAAAGTGGCTACATGCAAACACATCCAGGCTGCTGGTGACATGTGAGAGTTGGGGGTCTGTTTTTCATCTGTTTTATTGAAGGGGGACGACATGGGCATCCTTCCAGTTGGAATGTTTCCTGGTTCCATGAGGAGGAATTCCTTGTTTTGTTTTGTTTTTTTCCTCTTTTCCTCGCCTTCCCCATTCCCCATGTGTGTTTGAACATTAACAGTGGAAGAGTGGACTTCGTGTCAGGATTGGTAGACTTTGTCAGAAAAAAGGCATGCATATATCTGTATGGGCCTAATAAGTTTAGTTCGTGGAATTATTCATATTAGTTCATGGAATTATTTTATAGGGAAAAAGCCCCCAAAACTTTTCCTGTATTCACAGCCTCCTCTTGTGAACTATATTCTTTCAGAGTTCCAAAACTAGAGTCACTGAGAAAACTACTAAAATAAGTGATAAAGTCCCTTCAGGAGGAAGGCATTCATACAGTTTTGGGAACAAGAGGCAGCTGTTAGATTTATTAGGTTATTTTTAAGAAAAATTTTAACACATACCTCTAGTTCAAGATGTAGGCTATTTTCAAAAAATTGTACTGAGGTAATAACATAATAGAACTACAGATTTCTGAGAGAATTTGGACGATTAGCCCATGTTTCTGGCCTCTGACCAAACTCAACTTGAGCCATCTCAAGAAGGGAGCTATTGAAACTCTTATTTTTAGGCAGTGAGTCTTAATTTCCACTCAGGCTAATAGGGTATATGGTATACTTGTATTACAGTTGAACAGGGATTTGCAAAATTGAAAGGTCTCCTGCCTTAGGAAACAGGGCTCCTTTATTTCTGTCTGTCTCACTTACCCATTTATTTACCCCTTTTCTTCCCATGTCCATAATTCTCCTTAGCCTCCTGGGGCATGAGGGATAATCTGTACCTCAGGATGATTATTTGGGTTGATTTGGCCTGTGTTCTACCAGGCAGAATGCAGTGTGGGGTTAGTAGGGGATTTGGGAACCTATATGGATTGGGAGACTGACTTTATCCATCACATTAAATTTAGCCTTTTTTGGAACCAGTTGCTTAATGGAATATAGGTAGATGTTCATGGTATTCAAGGTACCTGTACCAGTGTCTCAAGACATGCCCTTCCCCACAACAAGATACCAAATTGGAGAGGCACAGGAAGGACGTAACAATGGCTTAAACAAAGTAGTGCCATACTGGTAGAAATAATGTAGTGCTTAACACGGCATTGCATCTGCTGTTGGAGGGACCAGAGATGGGTGAAATGGTGTGGAGGAGGCTTAATGGAAGATCTCTGAAGCAAGGATGGAAGAAAAGAGCAAAAATTAGAGACATACCAGATGGAAAAGTATTAGAAGATTTTTACACAGGGAGCAGTAGACAAGAGAGTGGAAGTAATTATTTACGAAGGAGTAAGATAGTTGATAATAGGAGTGGGGCAAACAAGTAGGCCATAGATTCTGAGAAACTTGGATTTGAAGGGCTGGATGCTAATGCTAGTTTCTGAGCAGAAAAGTGACATGATCAAAATTATGCTTGAAAAGTATTATTCTTTAAGTAGTGTGCTTAGTTTTAGCAAGGGATTTCCTGGCTATCCTTCGGAGAGGTGTGGATAGGATGCAGGTGCAGCTGAGATGATAGAGTTGACTGAATAGGTGCCAGGGTTAGGGCAAGACCTAGTAGAGTACTTTCAGTTAAGTACTGTTTTATCTTTTGATAAAAGATCTAGGTAAAGGTAGAGATACAGTTGTAGATGGTACAAAACTGGGGAAACAGATTACAGACAGCAAATTTGGGTCAGATCAGAACAATAGGGGTTTTGGACCCGTTGACTTCTGAGATATTGTGTGGTGCTGAAATTCTGCGATTATGTTAATAGAGTGTAAAAATTATCTCAATCAAAGAAACTTGGAGAGAAGATTCAGTACGGTGAATTTAAAAGGAACAAATGACAGGTCCAATTATTGGGTTCAAAAGTGTGTTCTACAAGCATAGAGTGACTAGTTCATTTGAAAAAAAAGATCTGGCATTTTAACTGTGTGTTCAGTAGCTCATTCAGTAGTAGTATTTTGTAGCTTCTGAAAAAGTGAACACAGCTTTACGCTGCAATAGTAAAAATACAGTATCCACGTAGTCCAAGCTCTGTGCTGTGCTGGTAGGATCACGTGTGTTATGTTTGTTTTTTGTTTTGTTTTGTTTTGTTTTCATTTCAGGCCCTGTGTTTTAAAGAGGTTTTTGATGAACTAGAATCATCTAGTAGGAGGAGGCCGGATAGCCCAGTGTTGGGATACATGGGCTCTGGAGTCATATGTGGGTTTGAATCCTGCCTTTGCCATCTCCTAGGTGTGAAATCTTAATCTTTCTAAGCTTCAAGGTCCTCATATACAGGATGTGGATCATAATATACCAATACTGTTATACAGAGTAATAAAAGAGATAATAGCTATAAAGTGCTTAGCAAATACATAATACACAGTAAGTGCTTTGAAAATGTTGGTCACTATTATTACTATTATTATCTTAAGTATAGAAGAGCCACTGAAATGGTGAGAAAGTCTGGAAATAATTTTATATTGAGGAATAGTCCAAAGTACTGAATCCTGTAAAAAAGAAAACAAAAGGGTCAGCACAACCATCTTTAAGTTCTTGAATGGCTACATGTTAGAAAAGTAGAAGGCTTGTTCCTTTTTATTCCAGAGAACAGGACAGCCAGTAAGTGGAAATTTTAGGGAGGCCAAAAAAGTTTTTTTAATGAGATATAATATTAAATTTGCCCTTTGAAGTGTACGATTCAGTGGTGTTCAGTGTGTTCACAGATATGTGTAACCATTAACACTATCCAGTTTCAAAAACATTTTTGTTATCCTCCAGCTCCCAAGAAGCTCTCTACTCCTTAGCAGTCACTCTGTTTTCCCCTCTTCCCAGCCCCCTGGCAGCAATAATCTCTTTTCTATCTCTATGGATTTGCCTAGTCTGGACATTTCATAAAAATGAAATACACTATCTGGCCTTCTGTATCTGGCTTCTTTCACTTAGCATGATGTTTTCAAGGTTCGTCCGTGTCATAGCATGTTTCAGATCTTCATTCCTTTTTATGACCAAATAATATTCCATTGTATGGATATACCACATTTTACTTCTATCTGTTCATCAGCTTATGGACATTTGGGTTGTTTCTACTTTTTGCCATTATAGATAATACTGCTATGAACATTCTTTACAAATTTTGTGTGGACTTATATTTTCACTTATTTTGGATATATATACCAACAAGGGGAGGCAGAATTTAAGACATCAGAAAGAAGGAGCTTTCTGATCTTGGGGTCCACCCACACTGAAGACTGTTCTGTTATTGAAGTAGTGAGCCATTAATTTTATTTTACTTAACAAGTGCATGGTGTTTATGCACCAGATACTGTTCTAAGTGCTTTACAGTTATTAAAAAACCCTATGAGGTAAGCACTATTACTAAATTCATTGTTACAATGAGTTTAGTAACTTGCTCAAGGTCACCTATCGAGTAAATGGGGAGCCAGAATTGAAATCCATGTGGTTTGGTTCTAGGGTCTGTACTCTTAATAGCAAGAACAATAAGAACTTCAAGCATTTATTAAATTCTTAACTACTACTCAGGCACTGTGCTTAACTGCTTAGATTCAAGTAGGACTGGTGATCATCTTTTAAGGGTATTTCAGAAAGAACTATCTCATTGGGTAGAAATTGCCTTAGGGTGTCTTAAATCCCAAGATTTATTTTATTCCAAGGGTGGTATCTGGCCTGAGGCTTTTAAGATGATCAGAATTTGTATCAAGAAGGAAACTGTGAGTGTGAATGATAAGTATTAATAGGAATTCAGTTAATAAGACTTGTCAGAACATGGTAATTAGTTATATATAATTTAAGAGCATTAACTAAAAGTGACTTTTGAGATTATGAGTGGAAACCTTGGAAAAATGGAAGAATTAAAGTTCCATGGGAAAATGATCCCACTTTTCAAATGTTCAGTTTCAAGTACTGCAGAGTAGATTAGAGTAAGTAGACGACTTTTAGTGAACTGAGCATATGCAGGTGGAACTGTTTATGGGGGCACATGAAGGTAGTTGTTTAAAATCAGATGAAGAATGACAACAGTAACACATGTACATGAGAGAAAAGAGCAGTGCAGCTCAAACTTAAACTTTAAGCTGTCTGTGATTGATGGGGAGGAAGGAGAAGAGGAGTCAGCAATCTAGATTAAGAATTTACCAAGCTCTGAGATGGAGTCCTAGAAACCAAATGTAAAAGGATTAAAATGATAGAAGGTTTGGTCAGAGACACTTCTACAGGAAAGAGAATTTCTTTATGATGAAATTTCAGACTGAACTTGACAAGGGGAAAGAAAGTCATTGTTCTTAGAGCATAGTTTCTGGGCGATAATTGGAATGCAAATTTTGTTACTAAGGGACAAGTAAGAAGTAGATGGAAGAGAAAGGGAAAGTATCTGTGAAATTAGGCCACAGTTAAAGAAGTTTGGTTGTGACCGAAGAAGAATTTGGAAAGGGAAATGGGGCTTAGTGAAAAATGTAGGTTAAGAGAGATTTGTATGTGTTTTAAGGTAAAGAAATAGACTGATATCTAGCCCTCTAGAACATTTTAAATAAGAAATTAAGTCTTTATTAATAGTATGTCTAGTTTCACATAAAAATAAGATGTAGTTCTATATATGGACTTTAGGAGAGTAAGTCAGTTGTATATCATATTATCTCACCTAGAGTAAAAACCTCAAGCCTTCTTCATGGTGGTCTGCAGGCCCCTCAAGATCTGCCTCCCAGTTAACAGCTCTCATCTATTTTCTGCTCCCCTTTTTCTTAATCCCTTTGGTAGAGCCACAGAGGTCTCCTTGCTGTTCCTCAAACATGCCGTGACTGTTTCCTATTTTAGGTCCATTGCATTTGCTGTTCCCTCTGCCTTGAACACACTTCCCTAAGTTACCTGCATGGCTAGTCCCTCACTGCATCAAGGTCTTGACTCAAATGTGCCCTCTAAGTGAGGCCTTCCCCAATTTTCCTATTTAAAACCAAAATACTTTGTTTTATCTACCCCCTACCATTCCCAATTCCATCCCTTCCCATCCCCCTTTCCAATTTTATTATTTTTTTCATAGCACTTAACTTGACTGAACAAATTATGTATTTGTCTTTGTCTTCCCTTTCGAGAATTTAAACTCCACAAGTTCAAGGACTTCCCTAGCATTAAGACAATGTCTGGCATATAATAGGCACTTATAACTGTTTGTTGGATGAATGAATGAGTGCAGTATTTGCAGAAACTGATGTGAAAATATTTTTCTTCGTCATCATTAACATCGTTATTAATAAGCATGTTGGATGCCATGTATAGAATTGGGTTTCATACATTTTCTTACCCAGGAGTTGGCAGATTTTCTATAAAGCACCAGATAGTAAATATTTTTGTGAGCTAAATGGTCTCATCACAGGTGCTTAGCCTAGTTATTGTAATGCAGAAGTAGCCATAGACAATCCATAAATGAATGAGTGTGGCTGTGTTCTAATACGACTTAATTTATGGACACTGAAATTTGAATTCTTGTAATTTTCAAATGTCACAAAATATTAATCTTTTTTTGACATTTTTCTAGCTATTTAAAAATGTAAAAACTATTTTCAGCTCATAGGCCATACAAAAACAGACAGTGGGCCATAGTAGGCCTGCAAGCTGTATTTGCCAGCCTCTGCTTTCACCGGTTTCTTAGACATATCTTAGTTGAAACTTATTTTTCTGTACTTGCTAGGGAGCAAACAATGCAGATTAAACCCTAGTCTCACATAATTCGGGAATACTCTTGGTTGGCTCCAGAAATGTTCATATTGTTTCATTTTTGTTTTCCTGGGAGCCTTATGTTTTCTTTATATGTTTATGATACTAATATTTAAATGAATTTGCATTCTCTGAGCAGATGCCACATGATAGTGTTGGGGAGGCGGTGGTGGTGCAATAGTCCAGGAACAAAGATGGGCAAAGCCCACCCAGGTTTAACAGTTTTCCATTATTTACGAGGTAAATAATTCCCATATGGGTAAATCAAGAGTTGTCAGCCAGGCATAACGCCCATAGGACTACCATTATGAATGAGAATTGTGTTCCAGTTTTGAACATCATCCATAACAGGCTTCTTAAATAAGTTACAAATGCTTTTAATAATATAGCTCAGGGTTAATTTTAGCTATGCTACATTTGCAGTTTTTGTTCTTCCACTTAAAAAAAATCAGAAAATAACGTATTCTATTATCAAATCAAGCTGTGATTTGCATAAAGCACCATATTTTCCTCAATAAGTACAAAGGGAAAAAAATGGTTTTCATTTGCAAAACTTTTTAACATAACCCATAACCTTAACATTAGGCTTTCACATACTTGATTTTGTAAGTTTCTTACACCAGTCCCGCAATGTGGGTACCCTTTTCAACTATTTAAAATGTGAGAGAACTAATAGTGAAGTTTAGCAACATGTCCAAGGTCGCCACATCAGGACTCACTCTAAACAGTTCTTCTGACCATATAAAGTGCAGACTCCTTTACAGAAACTTCAGCCAGTCTTTGGTTTTAGTGCTGTGCCCTCCCCTTGCTACCTCTCCATCTCCTAGCTTCACCCACTCATGATGATGCTCAAAACTCTAGCTGCTTCTGGCTCTGCCCTGCTTACTGTACACAGATCTGGGAAGAGGAGAGGAGGCTGTCACTAGTTATATGACTACCACTGGAGCTACCCACCAGCTCTGTTTCCTCCTCCAGGTGTGTTAGCTACTGCATACTTCTTCTGGGCAGGTTCTGTCTCAGTTCCTTAACATCTGGTCCTCCTCCTTTTCTTAATAACTGGGACCTCTGAAGACCTCACCTTGCCAACTACTGGCTAATGAGACATGTTGGATATGATTGAACAAAGGCAGGAAGGAGGAAAACACAACCCCAGTGCTTCACGTCTGGGCGATAGGGAGAATCAGGACCCAGAATCTGCACATTGTGAGCTGTGTTGGGAGTTGGTTTTGAGGGGGAAGATTTCGAGTTTGGTTTGTTTGCTTACTTATTTTTCCTTAGAGTTTGGTTTAAATGTGTCATCTTTAAGGTAATGATGGAGCAGCCTTGTAGACTTCGTTTTCTATCCTCCAGAAAGTAAAATAATGTAGAAATAGGTTTATTCAAATACCTGGGGCAATGGCCAAATGGTAAAATTTACAGTTAGAATCAAAGTCTTTGTGTTACTTTTAAACGCTTCTTAAAAGCCTGTGTGGCTCAGACCATGTTGGGGAAAGCCTTTTTTAATGCTGTTTAGAGAATGTAGTATTGTCATAAATACTACACACAATTTGGGATGGTTGTATATCTTATGATTCAGTGGGTGGCATATAAAAAGCTCCCTCAACACACCATGTGGAGAATGTTACAGAATGTTATTCTTAAGTTGTTGTGCTTTCTTCACTTTGGTGTTTGTATGGTACCTTAGATATTTTTTATGTCATTTTAATTGTATTTTGTGCTTTTTAAAAAATTTGGTTAAAAAAGCTGCCTCCTGTTTATATCTTAACAGATTTAAGTTAAACAAAGAAAAAAGCCCCTTTGAACCCTTTCCTATTCCTGTACCTCTTTTTTCTTTCTCCAGCACAGGGAAATGTAACTCCAGAACATAACCCAGAAATCTAGGTATAGGCCAGTCGATGTCTCAGTGGAAACACGAAAAGAACTTACTATTTCTCAGTACCTAATTGAGAGAAATCACATGGTATTTTATATATTTTGAACTGGAGAGGGTAAGAAAGTCAGTCCATGCATTATCATGTGAATCTTACCTTAATCCTATCAGATGGCTTAGTCAGAGTGAGAAAGCTAATGAATTTGAACAGGCAAGAATCAACAGTGGTGCACAAAAAAGTGCTGTTATGCCAATACCAGCTTGTACCTATGTGAAAAAAGCTGTGGCTCATTTTGCCTTTGATAAGGGTTATGCTGACTGGCCATGGCAGACCATGCTGGGTAACCCATCTGGTATTCTGTCACCTACCAAGACTCAAAAGGACGTGAGAGTGTGTGGTTAAGTTCTCTAAGCACTTCTGAAGTAGGGCAGTTTTATAGGTTGTACCTTTAGATCTCTCAATTCATGATCTAGTGTTTCTTGAATGGACTGCACTATCTTGTTAAGCTTTTGGACTTACGAGAAGTCAAGTGTTTTCATGGACTCTTTTCTTTTCCATGCAGATGTCTGGAGGGTTTCTTGGGAGAATATTGTCAACATCGAGACCCCTGTGAGAAGAACCGCTGCCAGAATGGGGGGACGTGTGTGGCCCAGGCCATGTTGGGGAAAGCCACATGCCGATGTGCCCCAGGGTTCACAGGTGATGACTGTCAGTACTCAACTGCTCACCCCTGCTTTGTGTCTCACCCCTGCCTGAATGGAGGCACCTGCCATGTGCGTAGCCGGGACGACTATGAGTGTACCTGCCAAGTTGGTTTTACAGGTAACGATGTGACCCAGGGCCACGTTTTCCTATTCTCAGCAGATACCTTTCTTTATCATCTTTTAGATCTTGACATGTTGCTCTTAAGGATCCTCTAACTCTGGTGCCTGTTTAACGTTATGGTAAGGAACTCGAGTGTTCCAGACAACTATCTTTAACTTCCTTTTGAGAGTTCTAAGAGGGGAGAAAGAGAAAGTGTCAAATACTCAGAAGTATTTGACTGCCTAAAGTGTATATATGTCAAGATGGGGGATCAGAACCGTACTTCACTGTCACTAGAAGAAAAGCCATCTGCACTATTGATTACTTGCTTCTTGAAATCTCTGCCTAGACATTCAGGGCACTGGCTTTTCTGGTTTTCTGTGCTCTGTTCCGTTATGATTCTGCATTGCCTTGTCCTCATCCATTAAATTTTTGTGTTCCTTGGAACTCTGTGGTGAAGCCTCTTTTGAGCCATATCACAGCTCCCCCTCCCTGGGAACCTTCCTGTCTCCAGTGGCCTCAGCTGTCATTGTCTTCATCAGTTGCTGGTGACTCTTATAGTCATCCTTTTCACTCCACCCCCTCCCTGACATTCAGGCTCATACTTCTGACTATCTGTTGCATATTATCCTTGGAAATTTGACAGGTACCTCATACTCAACATGTTGATATAAATGGGTCGTAGTCAGATGAGGGACATGTAAAAAAATATTCCAAACTAGACTCCCCCTTTCCCTTATAACACTTAGACTCAGGCACCTGACCCAGTCCTTGAATCACCTCTCACCTGACTACTCCTCTCCATTCCTTCTGCTCTGTAGTTGAGGTCTACCCTGTCCATGTTGGTGATAGGTTAGCTCTCCACTTAGGCTCCTGCAGTCATTTCCTAACTGGTTTCCTTGCCTTTAGTTTCTCCCCATCTTGTTCACCTGTCACATTGCCACATCTTTGACCATAAATGCAAATCTTCTCACAAACTCACCTGCTTACAGTGCCTAATGACTTTTTATCATCCGCAGAATAAACTGCAAACTCTTTTATATGGCTTCCTTAGCCCATTATAGTCTAGACCTTACATCTTTTTTTTTTTTTTAAGTTTATTTATTTTGAGAGAGAGAAAGAGCACGAGAGCAGGTAAGGGGCAGAGAGAGAGGGAGAGAGAGAATCCCAGGCAGGTTCCCTGCTGTCAACACAGAGCCAGTGCAGGGCTCAAACTCATGAACTGTTGAGATCATGACCTGAGCCGAAATCAAGAGTTGGATGCTTACCCAACTGAGCCACCCAGGAGCCCCAGCCTTACGTCTTTTTATAGCTTCACTTCCCACAAGCGTCTAGCTCTAGTCACACCAACAACATTCTCATCATTTCCTGAAAATGTCGTACTTACTGTTGCTTCTATGCTGTTGCACACCCCTTTGCCAGGAATGCCCTTTTCTGCAGTTGGTGATTGCCCAATGTTGTTTAAAATTCTGTCTTAGTGACTTTTTCCTATTCCTTTAGGCAGTTAGTCTCTATGTTCCATTATTTATGTGTCACATTTTATTGTAATAATTTTTTTACGTGTCTCTCATCTGCCTAGATCATGAGTTCTCCACAGCTGGGTCTGAGCTTTATTCAAAATGAACTGTAGATATTAATTAAGTTAGATGAGGAAAGCGGAACCATTCACCAGTTTGTCCCCTCCCCCCCGCCCCCCGACACCAGCAATTATGTAAATCTTATAAGCAAAAGTTAAAAACATACTCAGTAAACTAGATTGGGTAGGTTAGTTTGGAATACTTTTTCTACTTATTTGTTATTAAAAGGTGTTGGTAAGGGTAGAGGATAGTTAGGATGATCTGTTATCTTCATCATGACCATGACAGCATCGATGCTATGATTCATTAAAGAGATTTGGTGGTTAAGAGAAAATTTTTTTCCTGATCGTCAGTTTGAAATTGTTTTGCTCTGCAAGCAAAGGGAAGGCATACCTGTTTCAAACATTTTAATTCTCACTAGTGGTAATGGCAGTAATGTCTTCTTAATAATTAAGATGTTAACTCTGAAATGATCCCCAAATTAAAGCTTCTTCTTTTGCCATTAAAAGGATCCTTTCTTGGTGTTCTGCAGGGCTCTGATCATTTTTACACATCTGCCACTTTTGTCTGTCTTCAGGAATCACCACAGGTCAAGTTACCCTTTTCGTTTTGTGGTAGCCCTATACCCCACCTAATCAGACCTTCTTAGCTTATCTGTACTCATAGTTGAAAAAACAGAGGTAGGAACTTAGTGCCTGTAGGTATCATATATGGGAAGCCAGGTTCAAGGACCTTTCTGTTTTAGTTGTAGGCAAATATTCTCATACACACAGTTGCTAGAAGGAACCATTTTTATCTCTTCTCCACTGTAGATGTTTCTCTCAGAGGAATGAAGAAAAAATAGGAAGAGAAATTTCAGTTCCTCCTTTTTCTCTCTGCTTAGTACCCTGAGATACATGTGCTATGCCCAAAATTATACTGCACCTCTCCTGTTTGATTTGACATTCCTTGACAGACAGCGAGCACTTCTCTGTGCTTGTGTGTCACCTCCCTCTTCTTTTAGAAAAGCTGTCATGGCTCTTGTTTGTTTTAGTTTTTTGTTTTTTGGTTTATTTTAAATTAAAAAAAAACATTTTGTTTTTATGAGAGAGCACACAAGCACTAGAAGTCTGTATGAATACCAAATTTACTAATAGCATGGGAATATTTTTTTTTCTCTGTCTTTCTACCTCAGAGAATTTGCTTTGCTTTCTTGGAGTCATGCCTTAGGATCCAGCATATCAGTCTTCTGACCTCCTCTCATATTTTCCTATTTGAGAGTCCACAAGACTTACCTTTCTAGACCTTTATTCTCACGATAACTTACAGCTTTTTTCATATATAAGTAGCTAGAGATTTTTCATCCTCTTCAAACACATCAAGCAAAAATGTAGCAAGATCACAATTAAAATATTTCCCAGAATATGTATGTGGGTTTTATTTAAAGGAAATAGAAGTAGCACTGACTTGGTTCTGTCATATAAGAGATCTGTTTAGTAACTATGTATTATGGAAAAGATCAATGCATTTTATTCACTCAAAGGACATGATTTGAGAGCCTCCTGTGGGGATCCAGCCCCTGCCCGTGTGGTAGGTGATATAGTAAAAGGAAACAGCAAATTTGGGGGGTGTGTATACATGTGCAGAGCCGTGTGAGAGAGAGAGAGAGCAATTTAGGGAGCTGAGAAGGGCAATAAGGTAACTTATGAGTAGAGTTGTCAAGTGGGAGTTTACTAGGTGAACAAAAAGGAAGATGGCATTCCAAACAGAGGAGCAGCCTATGCAAAGGCAAGGTGTGAGACAGTAGATAGATCCAGACCCTTCTTTGCCATCAAAGGGACTGATGGGCTCCTATGAGGATGGGCTTCATAGGACTAGCCTACAGTCCCCTCCATGTGCTACACTGAGGCTTTGTGTCTTGGTTGAGGGCCCGAGGGAGTGCCTGTGTCACATGATCTTGAGGAAGCTCTGATTTGGGCTTCCTGTGAATTTCAAAGAGCTTAGGACATTCTGTACATAATAAATGATGTTGGATGGGTGGGAGATGTGGGATGTTGAGGATGAGACTGGCTCCCACTTCAGTGGGCAGCACTGAGTCTGTTCTGTTTCCTTAGGTAAGCTGTGCCAATGGACCGATGCCTGCCTATCTCATCCCTGTGCAAATGGAAGTACCTGCACCACTGTAGCCAACCAGTTCTCCTGCAGATGCCTCGCAGGCTTCACAGGACAGAAGTGTGAGACTGACGTCAATGAGTGTGACATCCCAGGACAGTGTCAGCATGGTGGCACCTGCCTCAATCTACTGGGTTCCTATCAGTGCCAATGCCCCCAGGGCTTCACAGGCCAGCACTGTGACAGCCCCTATGTGCCCTGTGCACCCTCCCCCTGTGTCAATGGAGGCACCTGCCGGCAGACTGGTGACTTCACATTTGAATGCAACTGCCTTCCAGGTAAGGAGAGCCTCCAGTGTCCTGGGATTGGGGGATACACCTCCAGCACAGAAGGAGGGTGGTGGGTGTGGCTCAGTTGCTGCTTTAGGAAATACCCTTCTCAGCAGGGAAAAGGGGAAATAAGAATTTTGTGTGGAGTGGGTTGCTGGTGAGGGAAGAGTTTTATGGGCCAGTGTGGTCCATAAACGGAGTAGGGGGTAATTTAACATGTCAGAGTTTATGATGATGAGTGGCTAGGAAATTGTTTATTGTCCTTTTCGGAGGAACAGTAAGAAATAAAAGAAACAGTTCTGAGAAAGAAATAGATAGGCCTGTGGAATGGAAGGGAACAAATGAGAATTAGATGTTGAAAAATATGTCTGATTAATAAAGTACTGTAAACTGAATTGACAGTAATATTAGGTGAGCAACTTCCCTATATGCTTTCACTTCTGAAGGAATAATAGATTATTTTCCTAACCTACCTAGATGCACCTGCCTGTCCTTTTGTAATGTTCCCTGGGCTCCTGGCCCTCTCCATATGCTCTCTGTGACTTGGGGTAACCTTGCCCTGACTTGAAGCTAGAGAATTTTGGAACTGGGGTGGTGCTCTCTTACTCAATGGGCACTTTTTGATGAATGCTGATGAATAAGGTATGGCACAACCATACATAACTCCAAGATAGAAGCCAAAATAGGAGCAATGTATGGAAGGAAGCTTGGAGCCCAGCGTTCCATAGAGATGGAGAAGGGAGCAAGCCTGGCCAATTCACTAACCCCTTATGAAATGATGAGGAGGCTGAAAACAGAATTTTGATTGGGAACAGAACACAAGCAGCTGGAGCAGATGAGCAACAAAGCTCTGTTGCAACTAAGCAACAAAGATTCTGTTTTTATACAAATATCCTTAGTACAAAAACAAAAGAAGGAAAACTGTAGGGGGGAGTAATGTGCTAAGTAAGCAGAATTGCCTCAAAAAGAAGTTGTTCTAGCCACTCTTTCAGAATGGGAATCTTAGAATCTGGTGTTGTGGATATGGTTCACATATAATGGGATTGTGTGTTTTATCTTTGGGGATTAAAGGTCATATGTTGGTCCTTGGTACAAAGCCAAATGGCAATTTATTAATTTCATTCAGTAAAAATCTATTAACTGCCCCTGTTTTCTAGGCACTTGTACTGTGTGCTTGGGATAGGGCGATATAAGACACTGTCACATAATAAAAAACTTTATACCATTTAACTGTAAGCCACAAGAACAAGTTTTTAAATGTATTGCTTTCAGTTTCACTTTCAATGAAGAATAGATAAAGCAGTCATTCTAGACACTAAATAAATTTAATTGATAGAGTATTACTGTCGTCCATATTGTCTTGTAGAAGAAATAACTGAAAGATATCTTTCTCCACTCCCATATTTGTTGGCTCTATTTTAAGGGTTAAAGAAGGAAACAGAAATATAAACAATTTAACTTTATACATATTTTAATAAATAGTCCAAATGGTTAATAATTGAGGTGAGCACAATTTATTGTTGAAGGCTAAATGTGTTTTTTTCAGTTTCAAGAAAATTACTTTTAATAGTTGCCCAGAACAAAAAGGTTGATTTGGCAGCGGAATACTGACGGGAAGTTAGAGAAGTCAATAAAGGAAGTTTTTAGCTAGGAGAGAGTGATTATTCACTCCCATAGTCTCTGCATTGTTATGCATTAGCCATGATAAGAACCTTAGGGAATTCTGAGAGTGTGTCCAGGAAAGGATCTGTCAAACGAGAATAGTATCTCCTCCTTGAGAAAGGAAATAACCAGGGATTCCACAGCTGAGAGGCTGCCAGGGCTCGTGGGATGGAGTAAGGAGATCTTGGCTATCTTTTATGCTCTGCTTGTAATTTAAAGCAAGACATTTGTTTACTCACTGATGAAGTGTGTGTGTGTGTGTGTGTGTGTGTGTGTGTGTGTGTGTGTGTGTGTGGGTTGGGTTTTGGGATGAGGATGCAGGGGCGGGGAGAAGAGTTGGCAAAGAGAAAACTAACATTTATTCAGTGCCTTTTATGAGTCAGGCACTGTGCCAGGTACTTCTGCATCCATTAGCTCAATTACACAAAAACCTTGGGGATAGGTATTATTTTCTAGTTTTCCCGGGTGAAATAGCTCAAGTTTGGAGATGTTAAGTCATTTACCCAAAGTTGCACAGCTGACATGTGGTCGGGCTGAGTCCTAAAACCCAGACAGGTTATTTCCAAAGCCTGTGCATTTTACTGAATCACAGTGCACTGCTTGTCTGTCCCTGAAGGTGCTTTGAAAATGTGTGAAACTTTTTGTTAAATGCTTTTAAGATGTTTGGGTTAAAAAAAAAAGTAGAAAGTACTTCGAATTATGATCAAATACTTTTTGTTACATTCCAGCCTATGTATGGCACCATGCAGACATTTAAAATAGTTAAGTAGGCTAGTTCTTGCCTTTCAGAGTCCCATGATCCAAAACAGATGACATTAGCTTAGACAATGGATAAAAAGAAATTTAAAAAGAATTCAAAACAATAGATGATGCAGTAACACTGTGAATAAATACGTATTTACACAATTTGTAAGATTTTATGCTCACTGTTTTTATGTCCCAGGTAGAGTTTGGAGAGTATTAACCTTATTTCCATACAGAGAAATAGTGTCTGGAGATTATTTTTTCTTAGCAAGTCCTTTCCATAATGCAGTATCATTCTCTTTGCCCCACCTTCCATTATGCTCCACACTATTTGAGAGACTAAAATGTTACTTACTTAAAATAATAATCACTCTCTCGGGGCGCCTGGGTGGCTCAGTCAGTTAAGTGTCCAACTTTAGCTCAGGTCAGATCTCATGGTTTGTGAGTTCGAGCCCCACGTCGGGCTCTGTGCTGACAGCTCAGAGCCTGGAGCCTGCTTTGGATTCTGTCTGTCTGTCTGTCTGTCTGTCTCTCTCTCTACCTCTACCCTGCTCGTGCTCTGTCTCTGTCAAAAATAAATAAACATTAAAAAATAATAAAAAAATAATAATCACTCAATGTAAATAACACCCTTATTTGAGGAGAATCGTTATTTCAAATGAGAAATATTGAATTGAATGGAATGGAATTGAATGGAATTGAATTGAATTGAATTGAAAATATTCCTTCTTCAAAGGAGAAATCAAGTCAGCAGGAGGGGAAAAGGTTTGGTAAGGTATTCTGCAGCTCCTGTGTGCGCTTCCTGCCATATTTCAAGTCTTTGCACTTTTAATTGAGGCCTACCCTGATCACCCTATTTCAGATTGTAACCAACCCCTATCCCCTTAATTATTGGCCCTGGTCTACTTTTTCTTTTCTTTTTCTGTAACACTTATCATCTGCTTAGTATATAATTTGTGCTATATAATTTACCTCATTATGTCTATTGTTTATTGTCTGTCTTCTCTAAATTCTGCTGCTTCTTTCTCTCTTCAGAGTAAAAGCTAGGATCTTTGTTTTTGTTCAGTGATGTACCCCAAGCACCCCAAAACAGTGCCAGGTTCATAATAGGCATTCAAATATTTATTGACCAACTGAGTTTTAGTATAATATCATAGTATTTTGTTGTTGTTGTTTCAAGTTTTTATTTAAATTCTAGTTAGTTAACATATAGGGTAATATTGGTTTCAGGAGTAGAATTCAGTGATTCATCAATTGCGTATGACACCCGGTGCTCATCACAACAAGTGCCCCACTTAATACCCATCACCTGTTTAGCCCATCCCCCGCCTACCTCCTTCCATCGAAGGAAACAATCAACAAAAATATAGTATTGAGAATGTAATTTTGATCTCCTCATTTTCTTCCTGGAATCATACTCTCCTTTTGTTCTTGTGTGATATGATACTGGATAAGAAGAATTTTAGAGTACTTTTCAACTCTGAAAGTCAGTGAACCAAGTTGGTGATTATATTCAAATGGTCAAGTTACAGTTCTTTTCCTGCAAAGGACACTATGATTTCTGTGAGTTGATTTTTAAATTTTTATTATTGAAGTATAGTTGACATACAATGTTGTATTCGTTTCAGGTGTACCACATAGTGATTTGACAATTTTGTGCATTACACACTACTCACCGTGGTAAATGTAGTCCCATCTGTTGCCATACAACATTATGACAGTATCACAGGCTACATTCCCTGTGCTGTACTTTTCACCTCCATGACCTTATTTATTTTATTACTGGAAGTTTGTATGTCTTCATCCCTTTCACCTATTTTGCCCACCCCAACCCCACTTTCTTTCTGGCAATTACCAGTTTGTTCTCTGTATTTAAGAGTCTGTTTTGTTTTTTAGGTCCCACATATAAATGAAATGATATGGTTTTGGTGTTTCTCTGTCTGACTTATTTCACTTAGCGTATACTACCCTCTAGGTCCATCCACGTTGTCACAAATAGCAAGATTTAATTCCTTTTTATGGTTGAGGAATATGAGTTTAGTATTTTAGTATCATTGTAAGACTCAGAGGGAATTAAAACTGCAAAAACAACTCCTCTTATGTGACAGAGGAAGAAGTGTTTCTCCACAGAGGAAAGAAAAAAGGAATATATTCAAGAGGGAACTAATAGAATCAAACCAAGGAACCATGTTTTCGTCTTCTTGGATGATCAGCTGTTAATAATCCAAATCCTTCATGGGCTACCATTAAGTAAGTCTTTAGCAGAAGCCCCGAGGAGGGGCACTTAGCCAGAATAATTTTAACATAACAACAAAATAGAAAATAAATTATTGAATCATTGATTCCCAATACTTTTGGGTTAGGACCAGTTAGTGGGGAGAGAATGAATTAGGCTGGTTTTGGGAAGCAGCACAAGTAATCAGAGAACAGTGGGTTGTTTGAATTTATTGGCCATGCCTTGTGAATTTACAGTTGGATTGGCCGGTCCCCAATGTACTTTCCCTTTTTCTTTCTCTCCCACACCTCTCTATTCCTCTATGATTTTTAAAAAAAAATTCATAAAAAGCTGTCTGATCTGTCTACTCCAAACAATGGAGGTTTATTCCTTATAAACTACCTCTGGACTGCACAGGGTGATCATATGTGATAGCCCTGTATCATGAAAATAAAGCTTAAACACATTTTGTGGTTTTTGTGTCTTCTTCGTTCTTGCTGAGCTTTAAAACTGTTAGAATTAATTCCCTCTTGCATTCTCATACGCCAGGGGCATGTGACTTTCTCTTGGGTATTATACTAATCATACTTTGGCAGGTTTCTCTGGAGCAGATGCAGAAATGATCATACCACTTTCCAGGGTGCATTATTTCAGTTCCAGTTTTAGTTGATGTTCTTGGAAGTCTTTCCTATTCTCCTGTGCTCAGTAGTTTGGACCATACTATCTCCTCAGCTTTCTATCACTTTCTTCCCCCTGTCTACCCCACCTTTTATGTAGAACACCTTTTTATATAGAACTCATGATGTGTCAAAGGCACCTATTTCACTGAAATTCTTTCTTTGTTCCCAGTCCCCACAGGGATTAAAGACCTCCCTAAGGTCTTTTGGCAATCCATATACCTCTGGCACAGCACTTACCAAACTGATTATTTGTTCATCTTTCCCAGTAGACACTCTCATTTTAACTCTTCCTGCCAGTACCCAACTTATTTGTGCCTGGCACAAAATTGAGACCCAATGAATAGTTTTCAAATGACTGAATTGAATGTGATACAAGAGAGAATTCTTGTATTCCGGAATTAAAAAAATTAAACATATATACTGAATTTATTTCTCTTGAATTACCTTATTAATTTCTCTGACTCTTTTGGTGATCAAGTTTGAAGAGTGGAGATCATTAGGGAGATATCAAGGGAGGCATGTTGGACCAGCAGCCTGGGGTGGTGGTGGGGCTGGGGGATCCATGGGCTGGTCATGAGCATCAGCAAGCTCATCTCGGCCCATTCAGAGAACGGAAGATGTGTGCCAAGAAAACCCATTGGACAGAGATGGGACCAGTTTGCTTTTGTGACAGATTTCTTCTTGGGAAATTGGGGGGGGGGGGGGGGGAGGTAGCCCTATAGAATTTGCCTTTGTCCAGGTTTAGATATTCCTGGTTTTTTTCCTCACTCTTTCATCCCTATGGACTAAAGCTGTTCCTGCGGACTTTCCTCACTCTTTCATCCCTATGGACTAAAGCTGTTCCTGCGGTCTGAGAGAACGCTGGTTGTGTCCTCTTCTCTTCTTTGTGCTCTCTTCTTTGTGCCTCTCCACAAGCCTTTCCACCATCACACATCCCGGGCTCTGAAAATGGAAAGATATGGATGCTTTCTTGAGAGATGCTGTTCTCTGTGTGGGATGACAAGTTCAGAAGATTCTTTTCTGCTCCCCACCCTTACTGTCATCATTTATCAGTTACGTGGGCCATGGTTTTATAACAGCACAGTCTTAAAATGTTCCTTCTAAGTTTAATTTGTCTTCTTTTGGCCTTTTAAGGATGTGAATTGGCTTTAAGCAGTAGACTCCTTTTAGTACGGTCATGTGAGCCTCTTTGTAAGTCTGTTACACCCATCCCACCCACAGGTCTGGAGACTTGTCTGTTTCCCTTTCCTTTAAAACTTTAAAATATATTTTTAAGAAGTGATTGCACTGTAACTTATTCATATAAGCCTTTCCACTGCCTCCCCTTCTTGGGTAGACTTTCTTACAAGAATTTGCTAGCTGTTTCCAAAAAGAGGTCTGTATCTCTATTTTTAAAGCATAAATCCTGTCTTAACTCTGAAGGAGAACTAATTTGGCTTGAGTTTTCTCAGACATGGGAACTTTTAACCTTAGGTCAGTTTTTCACATTTTTGTAAGGGAACTCTGGGGTCCCTAGACAGCATACTGATTGAAACTGGTTCAGTACTGACTCCTACCTATTAGGCATGTAAACTTGGATAAGTCAGCCATGTGGCCCTCAACTTCTTCATCTGTAACATAAGAGGATTAGAGTAGGTAAGTTCTAAGGGCTGCTTTGATTCTATACATACATAGTAGTATTAATATGTGTAGATTACTTATTATGCATCAAGCACTGTTTTAAGTGCTTTCCACCTAATATAATAGCTTTATTGAGATATAATTTGTATACAATATAATTTACTCTCTAAAAGTGTACAATTGAGTGGTTTTCAGTGTATTCACAGATGTGTAACCATCACCACAAGTTTAGAGCATCTTTATCACCCCAAAAGAAACCCTGTACCATTAGCACTCATATTGCACTGGCCCCTGATTCTCCCCCAGCACTGGGCAAGTACTAATCTACTTTGTCTCTATCGATTGGTCTGTTCTAGACATTTCTTGTGTGATGATTGCATGGTTGGCTTCTTTCACCTAATGTTTTCATGATGTTTTCAGAGTTCACTCATGTTACAGGAGATATCAGTACTTCATTCCATTCATGGCTGAAAAATTTTCCATTGTACATACAGATTTACCACATTGTTTCCCACTTTTTAAAAATTGAAGTATAATTAACATACAATGTTGTATTAGTTCAGGTGTAAAGCATTGATTCAACAATTCTACACATTACTCAGTGCTCACCACATTTTATTTATCCATTCATCGGTTAATTGACATTTGGGTGACTTCTGCTTTTTTGACTATTATGAATAAGGCCACTGTGAACATTGTTGTACAAGCTTTTGTATGGACATGTTTTTATTTCTCTTGGGTCTATACTTGCTGGGTGATATGGTAACTCTGTTTAACCTTTTCAGAAACTGCCAGACTATTCCAAAGTGGCTGCACTATTTTCCATCCCAACCAGCAGTATATGAGGTTGTTACTGTCTGTCAATAACACTTATTATTGTCTGTCTTTTTTATTACAGCCATCCTAGTTGGTGTGAAATGATATCTCATTGTTGTTTTGATTGGCATTTCTGTGATGGCTGATGATGTTGAGCATCTTTTCATGTGCTCATTGGCCATTTGTGTGTCATATTTGGAGAAATGTCTATTTAGGTCCTTTACCCATTCTATAATGGGCTATTTGCCTTTTTATTATTATATTACTTATATTGTATTTTTATTATTGCTGTAAGAGTTCTTTATATATCCTGGATACAAGTGTCTTATTAGATACATGATTCACAAATATTCTTTCTCATTCTGTGGTCTGTCTTTTCACTTTCTTGATGGTTTCTGTTGAAGCCCAAATGTTTTTAAAGTTTGGCGAACTCCAAACTTTTTATGTTTTCTTTTGTTGCTTGTGCTTTTAGTCATATTTAAGAAAGCTTTGCCTAGCCTGAGTTATAGAGATTCACTCCTGTGTTTTCTTTTGAGAGTCTTAACAGCTTTAACCCTTAAGAGTTTGAGTTGGTGTGGGAAAGGGGTCCAATTTATTCTTTTGTCTGTAGATATTCAGTTGTCCCTGCACATTTACTGAATTAAGGGCAATATATATCTAACTCATTTACTCTTTATAGTAACCCTTTGAGGTAGGTCCTGTTAATTCCCCCAGGGAGGAAAGAAAGGCCACGTATCTTACCTATGTTCACTCACCTATTGCATGGGCAAACTAGGCAGTTTGGCCTCAGAGGCCATGCTCTAATTACAAGTTGACTCTCACTAACCTGCCTTTTTACCTACTTACCTTTGACAGGGAAGAATAACCTTGAAAATAGTCATAAAAAGAAAACATTTTATTTCTTATATGTTGTGGTTTACTGAAATGCTTCTGCTTTCTTAACCTGTCTGTGGTTGGTGAATTCAGTTAGTTGTAGCACTGGCTAATACAAATTCAGGGTCACAGTTTCAATTCCTAATAGTTTGACGACAAGGGCTTTATCACCTCTCTGACACTGTAGTCAACCGTATTAGTCTTAGTCACCAGACAGATCAACTTAGAGGGAGGATAGCCATTACTAGTTCTAGAATACCACTGGACCACACAGGTTCTAGCAGTGGTGGGCCAGGAGCCCTACTTCCCTCTCACACTCTAAAACTGTATTTTTAAGTTTTCTAAAGAATGTTTCCATTAAGAGCACGAGAGTAGGAGCAAAGACCTCAGGTCTTGTTCAGACACTGCTACTTGGTGGCTCTGCAGACTTGCCCTCACTTTATCTTAATTAGGGGTGGGCTTAAACCAGCATTGTCTGACCTAGTTCATTTGTAGGACTTTCATATGATTAAACAGATGTGAGTAATATGATAAATTTTTAAAAGTTGGAGTCTATAAAAATTTTCATAGTCTTTCTCAAGCTTGCTTAGTGATTCATCTGCTTGAATGGACTGAGTACCAAATGCCTGGAGAAATAGAATTCTCTTTAGTCAAGCTTTCAATTATCCCCATCTTCTATGAAGTAATTTCCTTTGGTCTCTCGGTAAATTTTTTTTTCTTTTTTTTTGCCATTTGGTTTATACCCATTTACATGACTGTCACTTTATTCAGAGAAATCAGCCATGTTGCCGTGTAACAGAACAAATGTCGAATATCACAGTAGCTCGTGGTAGGGATGCATAAAGCAAGATGTGATTGATGTCTGTCCCGCTCACCAGGCTGTAAATAACCCAGAAGCAGAGACACTCTGTCTCTTTTTACTCACAGCTATATCCCCAGTGCCTAGTTTAAGACCCAATAAGTGTTTTGAGTGAGGAAGAGGAACCTTAAGGGACATTTTGAAGAGGCAAATAGTTAGTCATACTATATTTCAAACAGGAGACTGTTCAGTTGAACATTCAGTTTTAAAGCTGGTAGTCTTCTATTTTAATAGCTAAGGGATTTGGCAACAAGGAGAAAGAAAAGAAAAAGCTCAATATATAAAGTACAGAGAAACACACTGTGGGCAGTTAGGATGAAGCTTGGTGTGCTGGTTTCACTTTTCATAAAAGTGAAAAATCAAGAGAAAGGAAATAATGCTGTAAATGTGCAGAGCAGGAGGAAGAATTTGAAAGGCTGGTAAGTTTAATTAGTAATAATGCCATCCCATTTTCGGACAGCTTTTTACATATATAATGTACTCATGATACGACACTCATAACAACCTAGGAAGACAGGTTGCTCAAGTGGAATCAGCCTCATTTTACAGATGAGGAAGGAAATTCAGAGTTTGTAATTTACCGTGTTCAAAAGCTTGTAGGTAGTGAGATTGGAACTTGACCCGTATCTTTAGACTGTGAGCTTAGTATTTTCTTATGTTCCTCACCCCAACCTAGTTTTCCTAGGAAAACTTTTTTCCCCAAGAAAAAAGTAACTGAATTTAAATTTAATTAGGTGATCTTTTATCTGTTCTCCCTATTAATCCAGCATGGAGCAGGGGAAAATCTACTCCCCTCCCCGCCTTTTTTAAAGAACCAGTGAATAGTTGTCCAAGTAGACATTTATCTTCAGTGGGATTTTATTTCATAAAAATACTTTGAAGTACTTGTGAGGTAACTGTGAAGGCATGTCATGTCGTTGGCATAATGAGTCACTTTAACTGTCTAGCTATTCTTGAGGTAAGAGAAGACAGAAGATTGGGGGATTTTTTGTTTGGTGAGTCTGTATGATGAGCAGATACATGGCCAGCTGCTGGCTGTTGAACTGAAATAATGAAGTAGGTCTGTTCTGATGACCGTGTTCTGTGGAAGAGCTGATCACTTCTGCCTGAGAATTCATTATTTTTTCTTGTTCTTCTGTAACCAGGTTTTGAAGGGATCACCTGTGAGCGGAATATTGATGACTGCCCTAACCACAAGTGTCAGAATGGAGGAGTTTGTGTGGATGGGGTTAATACTTACAACTGCCGCTGCCCCCCTCAGTGGACAGGTATGCACGCTGTGGTGACTCAGTCAGAAGGGGATGTGGGTTGGTGACCAGAGGCAGGCTGCTAGTGAAGTGAGCATCTTTTACAAGGCTCTCTGTGCTACATCATTGGGTATAGTACTAACCCCATATGTTCTCTTATTATGTTCATTTAAAGAAAAATCTTTTTACAGGTATTTATTGGGCAGCTGCTCTGAACTCAGCACCATGCTGAGGTGTTCTGGCAGGTATGAGGGAAGAGCATGACTGACAGACTCTGAGGTCTGGGAAAAGCAGCACATTGCCTGGAACATAGCAGATACTTAATAAATATTTGAGAGGATGAGAACATAATTAACTATGAAAATATAAATGTTCTTACCACACTTACAAACAAATGGTTACTATCTGAAGTAATGGATGTGTTAACGCACACATATATCAAATCATCACATTGTATACTCTAAACTTCTACGATGTTATATGTCAACTATATCTCAGTAAAGCTGGGATAAAACCTACAACTTGTTAAGTTTTGGTGTAGTATCAAAGAATAATCATAATCGTATGAAAAAGCTATTGAAATACTCTTCCTTCTTCCAACTAAAAAGTGAAAATAAGTTATACACACTACAAGAGTTCAGAGCTTATTCATGGACAGAAATCTGTTTCATCTTATTGTCATGTTCTGTAATTATTCAAAGGATAATTGCAGGGCAGGTACTGTTGATGACATTATTATTTAAAAAAAATTTTTTATTTTTAAGCTTATTTATTTTTGACACAGAGAGAGAGTGCAAGCGTGAGCAGGGGAGGGGCAGAGAGAGGGGGAGACACAGAATCCAAAGCAGGCTCCAGGCTCTGAGCTGTCAGCACAGAGCTCGCCGCGGGGCTCGAACTCACGAGCTGTGAGATCATGACCTGAGCCGAAGTCGGACATTTAACCAACTGAGCCACCCAGTCTTGATGACATTATTTTTATGACACCCGTCTACATTTCTAATTTTTTTCCTTTTTTGTATCCCCTTTTGCACGTACGATAGATTTTTCTGCCTCTGACATTAGAAGAGTAGTCTTGCTTAATTTTACAGCCTCTTGGAAGTGTCTGATGTTGTCTCAGGCAGATTTTCCACTTATTTTTGAAAGTTAAGTGATTTTATGCAGACATTTGGTTCTAATTTCTGTTTACATCTGTTTATCTAACTGAAAGTGGAAACAATTAAGAGCTGATTAAGTGACTAAGAACTGAGCCCTTTTGAGAGAACTTGATGATTTAATGTGGAAACCCAAGAATAAGCTAATGTCATAAGGAAGAAACTCCAGCACCAGGGAGGGATTTTGCCCAGCAAAGAAGTCTTAATGTTGGATTGCCGCCATTACTACCTGGTATTCTTTAGTCTCCAAATTGCTTTCCCTTATCTGTAGCAGCTAATTATTTAGAGTACTCTTTAGAGCTGTACACTATGAATAGAAAAAGATTGAAAGGGTTTAAAACTTTAATAACATGATTTCCTGGAAGGGCACACATTTTTGCTTTTAATCCCCAGATTGTTCTTTCTAATACTTTTCTACTGGGTTTCCCTAGTATTGGACTTCCTCTAGAATTTCTTCTTGGTGTCTTGATCCTAGGACCTCACTCCCAACCCTCTGCTCTTTCTGTCATATTCTCTCTCCTCTTTAGCTTTTGCCATTTCTCTGGTAGGTTTTTTCAGAGGCCATTTTTTTCAATTCAAAAAAATTACTGTGAAGTAATGATAATAATAACTGGAAAGATTAAAATTTTTCTCTTTTTAATGATCCTTACAGTGATATTGGACAGGATGAGATGCTTGTTGGGAATTTGACCCCATTCTAATAATCTCCTTGCCCTGTGGGAGAGTGTCTCTTTGTTGTATTAGGTACTAAGGCTTCTGATGCCAATAAAGATTAAATGCTATCGTGATTTCATTGCTGATTTTTCTTTGATACTACACTCAGTTTTCTGCTTTGATATTAACTAGGAAGGTGCAATCTTGGGGAAAGCTCTGCCAGTGAAATGATATTTTTTTTTTTTTTCAACGTTTATTTATTTTTGGGACAGAGAGAGACAGAGCATGAACGGGGAAGGGGCAGAGAGAGAGGGAGACACAGAATCGGAAACAGGCTCCAGGCTCTGAGCCATCAGCCCAGAGCCCGACGCGGGGCTCGAACTCACAGACTGCGAGATCGTGACCTGGCTGAAGTCGGACGCTTAACCGACTGCGCCACCCAGGCGCCCCTGAAATGATATTTTAATACAATTTCATACCCCAGGATTTTTAAGAAGTACCTCTTTATATGAACATCCTTATAGGATGTTTCTTTCTCCATGTGTGTGTGCATTTTTTTAGAAAGGTTGGCAGAAATGCTGGATAAGTTCACTGTGGCAATATTTATTTCTTTTGATGTGCTGTCATTTAAAGTGACTCTCAGTCTTCGGTTTCCCACCACAGATTTCCTTCCTCTTTTTTCACTCATGCCAATTCTTTGATTTCTAGTGGCAGCCTTTTTTTTTTTTAATTTTTTTTAACATTTATTTTTGAGAGACAGAGACAGTGTGAGCAGGAGAGGGGCAGAGACAGAGAGACAGAGAGACAGAGAGACAGAGAGACAGAGAGACAGAGAATCTGAAGCAGGTTCCGGGCTCTGAGCTGTCAGCACAGAGTCTGACGCAGGGCTAGAACTCATGAACCGCGAGATCATGACCTGAGCTGAAGTCGGACACTTAACCGACTGAGCCACCCAGGCGCCCCCAGTGGCAGCCTTGTTGTTTGCTATCCCCATTATTGACAGGGTCAAGTCCAAGGTCCTTCCTCTGTTATATGAATTCCTTCCTGGCCCCAGCCCTGTTTGCTTCTCCATTCTTCTCATGCATCCAACAGCGCTTCATACTCCAGCAATAAGAACTGCTTCCAGTTCTCCCACATCTAACCACATCCTATGTCTTCACTCACACAGTTCTTTTTCTACAGCTTTCCCTTCTCCGCTCCTTTCCCTGTAGTCCTCACCAGTTTTGCCTGCCTGGTTTAGGTCAGGTGACTGCCTCCTTCAGGGAATTTTCCATGACCTCCCTCCAGGTTGAGCTAGGTAGGTATTCTCTGGGTTCTCTTACTACCCCATACATTCATAGGTGACAGTGCTCACCACATTCGTATTGGCTTTATTAAATGGTTGAGGTGAGGAAGACACTGAGTTACGGGGTGACTGAACTGTTGTTGAGGACACCACTTACCAGAACTCTTTACAGACCTTTGTTCTCAGTAGCATACAGCTGAGCTGTTCACCATCCCAGCCCTCACCTCATTCTGAGAAGAATAAAAAGAAAATTGGGCATCACAGTGTTCCTATTTCTATTGATATCAGAGCTATAAATTCAGATTAATATTTTCTGTTTTATACAAATTAAAGAAATGAATGGGACTGGGCTGGTAGTTAACTAATGTTTGTTAGTAACCAGATACTGTGCTAATTACAGTGTTTTATTTTTTGTGATCTTTGTGATAACTGTATTAGGGGTAGTGTTTATTAAATATGATGATGGATATTTAGAAGGGTTAAACAGTTTACTCAAGGCACATAGTGGTTGGGTTAGGGTTTGAATCTAGACTTGTTGAAGTCCAAGTCTGTGCTCAAATCTGTGGTCTTTTTTCTATACAAATTGACTCTATGGGTTGTTTTTTAAAATTTTTTAAAGATTTTGAGCCTTTTTATTTTATTTATTTAAAAAAATTTAATGTTTTTATTTAGTTTTGAGAGAGAGACAGACAGACAAACAGAGCGTGAGCAGGGGAGGGGCAGAGAGAGAGGGAGACACAGAATCCAAAGCAGGCTCCAGGCTCTGAGCTGTCAGCACAGAGCCCAACGTGGGGCTCAAACTCATGAACTGTGAGATCATCACCTGAGCCTGAAGTCAGATGCTCAACTGACTGAGCCACCCAGGTGCTCCTGAGTCTGTTTAATAGACTAAGTTCAATTTACAGTTCTATTATTTTAGAAAATGGTGATTTATTCTTTGATTGTTTTCCATTTTAGAAATTTTTCTGGTTACTTTGAAATTAAAAGTCAATATTGAGTTAATATTTTATTCAGTCTGGTGATTTTTTTTTTTTTTTTTTTTTTTTTACTGTATCCAAGAGCCTTATTGCAGCTTTGTTCAGAACTCCTCCTATAATTTGTAGCTGTAGTGTTGAAGTATGAACTGTTATTTGATCTGGCTTTTGACGCAATAGTAAAGAAGGGTTGGAGTTATCTACTAGGAGAGGAAATGAAGTTCTAAGTATCTGAAAAAGAATGGATGGGATTAGGGGCGCCTGGGTGGCTCAGTTGCTTATGCATCTGACTCTTGATTTTGGCTCAGGATGAGGTCAGGATCTCATGATTTGTGGGTTCGAGCCCTGTATCACACTCTGCGCTGACAGTGCAGAGCCTGCTTTGAAATTCTTCCCTGTCCTGCATGGCACTGTCTCTCAAAATAAATAAATAAATAAACAAACTTGAAAAAGAATGGATGGGATTACATAGCTGAAGAAATTAGGTATCACTTTGAAATAAAGGAGATTTGTAAATTTGCCATGTTTTTTTAATTATGTTTTTTATTTTAATTCCAGTGCTGTTAACATACAGCATATTAGTTTAAAAATTTTTTTTAAATGTTTATTTATTTTTGAAATAGAGAGAGACAGAGCATGAGCAGGGGAGGGGCAGAGAGAGAGGGAGACACAGAATCCTAAGAAGGCTCCAGGCTCCGAGCTGTCAGCACAGAGCCTGATGCGGGGCTCCAACTCATGAACTGTGAGATCACGACCTGAGCCTAAGTCGGGTGCTTAACTGACTGAGCCACCCAGGTGCCCAGCATTATATTAGTTTTTAATGACAGGAGCCCGATAGGTACTGTGTTGTTTTATAACTGCACAGATGCAGAAGGTTTGGTCTTTTGTAGCAAGTTCTGGGCTTCAAGATGACCAGAAATGTTTTCCAAGTCTTTTCATGGTTTGATTTGGGATAAATGAGTCAGCTTCCTTTTCTTCAGAAGGCTTTATTTGCTATCCATGGAGCTAATATCTCTTAGTTACTTTATTGGGGTATTGGGAGAATAAATGGCTCAATGAAAAGCTTTTTGAGCCTTTCATTTATCATGTAAATTAAATTTCATTTAAATGTAATGGTAAATTACAATCACAACTGTGAATTGTACTTTTCATGTAAAAAACATTGTAGATCCATGCTGTTTGATACGGTAATCATTAGCCATATTTTGCTGTTGAGGATCTGAAGTGTGACAGGTTGAATTGAGATGTGCTATAGCTGTAAAATACCTGATTTTGAATTTTTTAAATAGTTTACTTATTTTAGGGAGACAGACAGAGACAGAGTGTGGGTGGGGGGAGGGGCAGAGAGCTAGGGAGACACAGAATCTGAAGCAGGCTCCAGGCTCTCAGCTGTCAGCACAGAGCCCGATGTGGGGCTTGAACTCATGAACCATGAGATCATGACCTGAACCGAAGTCGGATGGTTAACTGACTGAGCCACCCAGGTGCCCCTAAATACCTGATTTTGAAAACTTAGCATGCAAGATAAATGTAAAATGTCTTGCTAATAATGTTTTAAATATTGGTTAGATACCAAAATGATAGTGTTTGGGATATATTGAACTAGATAAAATAAGATATGAAAGTTGGTTTCATTGGTTTCTTTTTCCTTTTTTTAAGTACTAGCAGAAAATTTTAAATTATATCTGTGTGTTTCATGATACTCCTGTCGGACAGCACTACGTCAGGTGGGAGGGTGTTCTGTAGGCATTACCATTGCTGCTACTGTGCTGGAGCATCATCTCTGATCTGGGGGAGTAGAAGGATAGACTTGCAACTGTCTGCACAGGGGGGGTTAGGTTGGCCTCATCAGAAGAAAGCATGTCGGCCTTGTTCTGGTGTGATTTCCACATCAGTTTGGGACAGAACTGTGTTCTGATCTAGTCTTTTCACCTGACATGGCCATCTAGAATAGTATCAGTTTGTACCTTCAAAAGCTACCACTCTTCTGGATGAACTAAAGCCCAGGTGAAAGAAAGAAATCGGTGTTGGGGGTTGGGCAAATGGTTTCCTTTTTTATAGGGATTTTATTGTAGAGAGAAGTCTGAGTAGTTGGATATTCCTTTAGGAAATGGAAATAAACCTAAGGATTTGATGAAGCCTGAGCACAAATGTCTTTACTATTACTGTATTTGGCCCCAAGATATCTTATGAGAGAAGTTCTGCTCTGGCAGATATCCACTTAAGAGAAAACAAAGTTATAAAAGGCCCCCAAATTAATTAAAGCAGTGTAGATTAATGTTTTGTCTACATGGATAGCTATTTGGATTTTCTTTTTAAAGGTTCATTTCCTTCAGAATTAAAGTTGCCTCTAGACTCAACTCACAAATTCCTCTCTGGCAACTCTTGGTTTGGGTTCACTCCTAGGGCAGATGTGATTTATTTTCCTGTGCTTGTTATTAACCCAGAAATGTAATTTCAGCTTGGGCTTGGAATAGTGCTCTGGGACGCTAAGCAGAAGTGAACAATGGAAGTTAGGTGGACATGAGTCAAATAAAACCAACCACATTTTCTCTCCACTCTCCTTTTATAACATGATGAGCCCGAAGAGTTGGTTACAATTCCCTTTATTGTTAGTTGCTCCAATTTCAGTAAAAACTTTTGGCATGAATCAGCAAGTACATATTGCCAAAGGTGGTGCGTGAGCTCCTGTGTCTGGGAATGGAGTCTTTTCATGGCAGTATTTTGATTTTGAATTAGATGTCTCATTTCAGTCTCACCTCTGGTTGGTGACAAGCTGCTCCCTAGGATGAGACTTTTGTCACAACCACTTCTCTGTTTGTTAAATACTGTAGGATTGGAGGGTTTTGGTTGAGAGTGGAAACTATTCGTATCTGGGACTACACAAGTGTTCTCATTTGTATTTTGCATGAGGGAACGGGAACATAAATCTCCCATTTCAATTTCTCTGCTGTGAACTTGATTGTGAGGACTTGATGAAAGCCTGTTTTCTGGAATTCTCCTTCCCCACCCAATTTCAGTTTTCTGTCAGCTGGGCAGACCGTCAGGGTGCTGACCTGAATCACCCTCATCCCAAAGGTCTCAGAGTTGATGAGTGGTCATGTTGGTGTGAACAGGGGTGAGTGGTTAGGATAGCCCCCCACAAAATGCAGGAGGCGAGAATGAGGGATTTTTTGTGCCCTGGTGGTCCATGACTCCATGTCCGGCATTGGCTGTCCCCAAGGCTAGATCCATTTTCACTCCATGGCTTTTCAAGCTCCCACAGAATGGTTGTAAGATAGCTTCTATAACATATTTATTGAATATACTGTAATATCCAGTATACTATGCTGGATGCTATAAAAGACACAGAGAAGAAAGAAATCAATTCTTTTAAGAGTGGTCAAATTCACTAGGAAGAAAGAAGAAAGTCTATATGTAACCACAGTAGGAGGTAGAAACTATGAATCAACATGAGTTTGAAAGAAGAGATGGATAGGAATTGGGGGCCATCTAAGTAGTTGGTTGGATGAAGGGGGAAACAGAGCAGAGTTAGCTTCTGTTTTGAATCTGCATAATGGGAGAATGTGGATTCTACTGACAGAGACAGAAATGGACTAGAGATGCTGGTGAGTTTTCCAAGAGAAAAACACTTAACAGTAAGACCCAGGAGGTCAAAATTAGAGGCAAGGGCTCTAGACTCAGATTTTGAATGTTGCTTTTGTTTGCCCTGGGAACGTTTCAGGTCTGTAAGGGAAGTGTGTGGTATGAGAACAGAAAGTTTGGATCTAAATTGTGAAAAATGTCCACATTTCAGAAAGTGGAGAAGGAAAGGGATCCAAAGAAGGAAGGTGGGGGAAAGGGGATGTGTGCCTGTTGGGAAAAGCTTTGCCATGACAGCATCCCTGAGCCAGGGGCTGCATTTTAAGACTGTGCCCTTGACTCAGCTCTGCATGCTTCTGTGGTGGCATCTGTGATATTTTACCACTGTTACTGGTTTATATGCTTACCTCACCTGAGAGACTCTCAGCCTCTGGAGGATGGGGGTGGTCTTACTTATTTTGGCATTCTCAGGACCAATGGTAACAAATAGTAGTTTTTGAATGAATGACCACCAAGACACTGAGATAAGAATGATAACTGCAAAGAGTTAGTAAGCATTTTTGAGGTCATTGGAAATCTTCTAAAATGTAGTTTTAGTATAAAGGAGAGAAGGAAGCCAAATTGCAAGGGGTTAAATTGGGGGGTGGGAAAGGTGGGTGTGGAGGAAGGAGAAAGGGGAAGAGTGGGTATAGATCACTTACTCAAGAGTTTTGTAAGCTAAAAAGGGGAGAAATGCAGGGCAGTAGCTGTAGGGGACAGAAACTTCATTCATTCATTCATTCATTCATTCATTCATTCATTCATTCATTCATGCATTCATATGATAGACCATAGAACCTAGGCTAGACTGAAGTAAGGCAGCTAGAAGGGGGTTGGCTAATGAACTGGGTTATTTAGGAGGGCTTGACTCTTACAAGTGTTAGTAGGGGATAATTAGGTGAAATGGTTGTTGGGAATGGGAAAGGAGGGAAATGGGAAGTTATCATCAGAGTTGAAGTACCAAATTTGAGAACGTAGGGTTGGAACAATGAGTGTCTCATAATTAGATCCAAAATGTGAATGTGCTTGTGATATGGAGCAGATATGGAGGCTGTTGGGTTGAGAAAAGTAAGAACTCTTGGCTTAGATGACCTTATTAGTCCTCAACTCAGGTAGTTAATTTAATGGGAGATGGGAAGAGAAGGAGTAAGATTTTAAGTCACATGTGTAAGTCATTCAGGGAGGTGGAGATTGGTCTATGAGGACAACAGAAAGATGTGAGATGATTTAAACTATTAGTATTTAGGGGCACCTGGGTGGCTCAGTCGGTTAAGCTTCCGAATTCAGCTTAGGTCATGATCTCGCTGTTCATGGGTTCGAGCCCCATATTGGGCTCTGAGCCTGGAGCCTGCTTCAGATTCTGTGTCTCTCTGTCCCTACCCCCAGCTCATGCTCTGTCTCTCTCTCTCAAAAATAAATAAACATTAAAAAAATTTTTAATAAAAATAAATTATTGGTATTAGTTTTTTTTAAATATGCCTGTATAGAAAAATTTGCATATGAATCCATCTCTACTTTTTAGTGTCAAAAGTGAAACTTTTGCATATACTAATTGCCTCTTCTGTAAGATGAGGAATAAGCATACTTTTAGTTTCATTATATCTTGTTTTCATTCTCCAGATTTTGTTTATATGATCTGGGATTTAAAAATTCATACTAGGGGCGCCTGGGTGGCCCAGTTGGTTGAGCGTCCAACTTCCGCTCAGGTCATGATCTCATGGTTCGTGAGTTCGAGCCCCGCATCAGGCTCTGTGCTGACAGCTGAGAGCCTGGAGTCTGCTTCGGATTCTGTGTCTCCCTCTCTCTCTGCCCCTCCCCTGCTCAAGCTCTGTGTGTGTCTCTCTCTCTCTCAAAAATAAATAAACATTAAAAAAATTTTTTTTAATTCATACCATAGCATTGCTGTTGAATTTTAAAATCTTATGCCTTTTCTTTTTTTATTTAAACTCAAATTAGTTAACATATAGTATAGTCTTGGCTTCAGGAGTAGAACCCAGTGATTCATCTCTTACATATGACACCCAGTGCTCATCCCAGAAAGTGCCTTCCTTAATGTCCACCACCCATTTAACTCATCCCCCCACTTACCTCACCTCCTGCAACCCTCAGTTTGTTCTCTGTATTTAAGAGTCTCTTATGGTTTGCTTCCTTCCGTTTTTATCTTATTTTTTCTTCAATTAAAAATAGAACTACCCTATGACCCAGCAATTTCACTACTAGGAATTTATCCAGAGGATACAAAAATGCTGATTTGAAGGGGCACATGCACCCCAAAGTTTATAGCAGCACTATCAACAATAGCCAAATTATGGAAAGAGCCCAAATGTCTATCGACTGATGAATGGATAAAGATGTTTTTGTGTGTGTGTGTGTGTGTGTGTGTGTATGTGTGTATATATATACACACATACACACACACACACACACACACACACACATATATACATACAATGGAATACTACTTGGCAATGAAAAAGAATGAAATCTTGCCATTTGCAACAATGTCGGTGGAGCTAGAGTGTATTATTATGCTAAAGGCAGAGAAACATATATGATTTCACTCATGGAATTTGAGAAACAACAGCTAATCATAGGGGAAGGGAAGGAAAAATAACTTATGCATTTTCTTTTAAACTTATTCTTGATATTTACATTGTTTTATAATCTACTTTATAATATTTTAGACTTAATTTTATATGTAACTTGTTTTTTGTTAACTACCAGTACAATTATGTAACAGCCTTTTCATTCCTGGATTCTTTATTTTGGTTTATTTTTTCAGTCAAATGAATACATCTTTGAGTAATTTTTTCCAAATGTTGCATGTTGGCATGTCTTCAGAGCTCTTAGATATTTGAAAAATACCTTTTGATTTAGTTGCCTTCATACACAAATGGCATGTATTCTAGATATTGAATTCTTGGGTCACAAATCAATCTTAACAGGTTCCTAGACATTGTTCCTTTGCGTTTTGCGAACATTATAGGGATGTCCAATGTCAGACAAGTCGTTCTCTCTCCTTCCCCCCCATCTCCTTTCCCTTTAAAATAAAATCTTTAACCAGCATGGGTCTAGATAAACCCCTATTATTTTTTCTCCTAGTACTTTTGCCCTTTGGATCTGCAGACTTAGGGGTATTCTCCCCTCAGAAAAGATTATCTTTTTCATTTTTTTCCCATTTGTATTGTGTCTTCTATTATCTTTAATTAGGTCTTCATTCTTTCTCGTAGCTATGATCTTCTCTCTTGATATTTTAATTTTCTTGTTTTTCCTTTGCATTTTATGAGCGCTTCCTAAGCATTTCCTTCATAACATTAATTTATTTTTCTTCATTGTCAGTTTGTCCTTCATAGCTTCCGACTATGATATTTATTTGAATTGCATTTTTATATTCTTACAATATTAACTCGTTGTATCTAGGTCTTCTCTATTTCTCCCTTTTTCTCAGCCTGTCCTTCTTCATCAGAGTCCAGTGTCCTGTATTATTTTTCATCTCTTTTTAAAACCTACATTTGTCTACATTTATTGAGAATGTAGAGCCAACTCTTTCTAAGATGTATTAATTTCTGGAAGTGAACTTTTTCACAAGTACGCATCTTCTTCTACATTTACATTCTCCGTCTTTCGGATTGCAGAATGTTTCAATAGGCCCCATGTTGGTTTTTTCCGTTTTACTCATTCTGCTCACAGTCACTGCTGCCCATAGAGTTGGTTGATTCTCTTTGGAAGCCCTGCTGCAGTGAGGTGAGGGGCTCTTTATGTAAACTGGTTTAACAGCCCAGCAACCCAAGAAGGTGGTGAGAGAGCTGGAGTGTGGGCCTCCTAGCAGGGGGACTGAAGCTTGGCACCATTCTCCTCTTCTTGTGTGGAGAAGCCTTTGTGCCAGGGGTCAGCTTTCTGAACATCCAGCATTGGCACAGCATCGATTGCTCTCCATACAGGGGCTAACCCTGGGTGCTCTTTGGTGCTGCTGCATCCGGAATTTGCCCCAGATGCACTGCAGACTCTCTCGTTGCTATAGCGGCCACAGGAACCCCAGGACTCCCCAGTGCTTTAAATTGCTATTGACCTGGAGGGGTGAGGTGGAGTTCAGTCCATTCTCCTCACAGCAGCAGAGTGGGCTTTCTGAAACACAAATTGGGTCGTGTTGTTTCTTTGCTTAAAATGCTTCAGTGGGTCCTCCTTGTCTTTGGATAGAGCTCCAACGCTCTGTATGTAGCTCCCTCTCCAGCCATACCTCGCCTGATCCATGCCTTGTAAGTGAACCACACTGACTTTTTTTTCATTCACTCAAATGAGGCATGCTTTCTCTTCTATTCAGACCCATATACATACACTTACTTCTGCCTGAAATACTCCCCACTCTACCCTCTTTCTACACACGCTTCCACACACATTCACACTCACAACCCGGTTAACATATAAAATCTCTTTCTTTCCTGTTAACACAATTTAAAATTTATTCAACTGTATTGCAAGTGTGACCTTAAGGTAGCATCACATGGCATACTTCTGAGTTTATTCCCGAGATATTCTGTTGTACTTATCTCTGTCTGTTTTATAGATCCATGTAGTCTCTGGAGCTAGGGTCATCTGGGTTTGGGTCACAAAGCAGTGAACAAATGGGTAAAAGAACTTTAGAAATAGTTAAAGCAGGAGATCACTGATCTTCAAATACCAAGAAAACTACTGCCATTGCTGTTAATATTTAGATATAAATTCTTGTTGTAGATGCAACCTTACTTAGGTGGTTCGAAGGGGTAGTTTGTAGGAAAATAGAATGTCAAAAAACATTACACTGCTTTGACATGGGCTGTCATTAAGTCCCACGATTGTAGCTTGCCAATGGAACATACTATCCCCAACTGGACCTTCAAAACATAGTTCTTCTCTATTCTCCTACTTTATGCCCCCAAGGCAACCTCTATCCGTTAGAACATTTAGCACTCTCTATTATAATTGTGTTTGGTTGTAAAACCCCTATTTGCAGGGTAGAAGCCCCAACTGTTTTGTTTACCAGTATAACCTCAGTGTATATAGGGTCAGGGCCTGGCACATGGTATATATGCATTTATTGAATGAATGAATGAATGAACAAGAACATTAAAAATTTCAGTTTTTGTTGGCCCAACCTTATCTTTCCAAATTTAGGGCTGTTACTGGGTTCTGTCAGAGCCTCTTCTCCCTACTTCCTGAGATACTTTAGTATTTTTCTTTGGTGTAGACCAGGTCTGTACTACATCTGTGAAACCAGCCTAATTGTATGAGAAGATTACATTTGACAACAATATACGTATGTATCACAGAATCTGGTACCTAAAAATTACTTAATAAATATATTTTTACTATTTGAAGTCAGTAGCAACATTAAGGAATAAAGAAAACATGGATTCTTTGTCTACTTACCTTCATGCAGATGGAGGTAATTAGAAGAGGAGGGGGGCCATCTACTGAAGAGGGCTGACTGGGGTATAGTCTTTAGGGAAATCTTAGGTTTCAGTTGAAGAGGGACGGTATCTGCCATAGTGTAGAATTACTTTTGAGACAGTTGAAGGATTAGGATCAAAAGGCAAGATGAATTGGATGTGTCATAAATGGAATGGAGTTCAGCAAATAAGGAGGGGATAGAATGAGAAGCTTGGGTATTGACTGGTTAATGTCAATACAAGGTAATGGAAACTTTGGGAGTATGAATAAAGGTGCAAGGGAGATGATTGGAAAGATGGTTCTTATTTTGGCATTAGAATGACCTAAGTAAAATAAGACAGGTCCAGATAAACTTTTGCTTAACAAATACTTTTGAATACTTCTCAAGAAGTATTATTAGCTGGCCACTATGCTAAGTGATGGGGATTCACTGATGAAGTTAATAGCTACCACCCATTTCTTCAGGGAACTTATAGTCTAGTGAGGAATACAGACATAAATCATATACTTAACTATAAAATTTTGAACTGTAATAAATGCTTTCACAAAAAGCAGGGGTTATTAGGAGAGCATATTAACAGGCAGAACTAGTTGATTTGGGGGTAGCCCTGTAATGTCTTTTTGAGCAGGTGACATTTTAGCTATGGACAGTGAGTAAGAATTAGTCTGGGAAAGGTAGAGATGAGAGTGTTCCAGACATGGGGAACACCATATGCAAAGACCCTGAGGAAAGACTGATCATTTTGAGAAATGAAAAAAGCCAGAGTGGCTAGAGCTAGTGGTGTTTCCAAAGGAGAGACTAGAGAGATTGGCAGAAAAAATGGATAGCATTTAGAATTTCATCCTAACTATAATGAAGTCATCAAACCCTTTGTCATCAAAGGATTTGATCAGGCAAATAGTACAATCCATTGTACACATTGAGATCATTCTGGTGATTCTTTAGGAAATATATTGGTCAGGATACAGGGAAACCAGGCTTTTGAGGAGTCCTAGAAAAGCTGATGGTGTCTAGGATTGGGGCAACATTCACTGAGATTCTTGCATTTATCTGTATGTATATCCCCGCCTCCCACATTATCCCCTTAGCCACTTGCATACCCCCAGGCCTCTTATACACATTCATGTGTTTGTGCATTAGTGCACATGTTTTCTCATTAGGCAGAACCTGTAGATTCCAGAGTTTATACAGAATGCTTCAACCAGCTCTAGACCCAGCCAGGACTAGGACAGTCAAGCTTATCCTCTGATCTTACACTTCTGCAGTGGAATAGAGCATCTGTGCATAGAGAAGGTTCTGTAGGACAAGGTTATGGGTGTGCTCTGCTATGATATGGAAAGATGGAACCTCCACACTTAGGAGCTTGGGTGATCGTTGGCTGGAAGGAGATACTGGAGACTGAATTCTCGTGATTTAACCACAACAGAGGAGGTAGCAGGGCCAGAGCAAGGGCCTGCCAAACTCATTTTTTATATTATTCTTCATGTGCTGATTGTTGTTGCAATGAGAGTTGACCCTTAACAGGGCCACTGATGTGATAGAAGTTTTTCCCACACACTTCACAGTTGAGAGATGACTAGGCAGGGAAAGGACTTTATCCTGAAGTGCTAAGGGTCAGTGATCATTTCTTTTCTGTTTTTCCTTTCCTCTCACTTCACAGTCACTTGTAACTCCAAGTCAGATTGGTGGTTTGTTTGTGGTACCTTGAAAGAGCCATAATGAGCTGTTTGTATCCCAGTGTGTTGCAACTCATAAGTGGTGTCTGTTTAGAGGTCCATGGCTCACTGGGCTAGAGCTTGATGCTGATGAAGCCTCAGTCATGGTTTCCATTTCAGTACAGCCCTCTTGGGTTCACTCTCTTATATTAACTTCCAGAGGCTGTGCCCACAATCTAACTCATTCATCCGTTGATTTTAAGACCATAGGATGAGGCAGTAAGAAACGATCGACACGAAGGTGACCTACTCCAACAAAACTAATGCAGCAGACATATTTTCTGATGGTGGGTTTTTAGTATTGTCTTCCTTAGTAGCACTACTGAAGTGCCTCGCTTTTCCCCTGTGTTTCTCAATCCTGCTCTGTCTCTCAACAGCCAGCTCAGAGTCCCCTTCCTTATTCAGACGACTAACTTGATCTGCTATGACCTCACACCCCCAACATCCTTTTCAGCACTTGATGATTTCCATTTTTTAATTTTGTCTATTTCTAACATTCCTCCAACTCGTTGTGCAAATGTGGACAAGTCACCGCACCTTTCTGGCCCTAGTTTCCCCGTGTGTAAAATGAGCACATTACATTAAATCTGAAGTCTAAGGTCTGTTTTACCCAGTGCCTGGTAAAGTGCCAGATACATAAACTGAGGTGAATGGCAGCCACAGTTCCTGTCCTCAAGGAGCATATAGTCTAATAGGGGCAGAGAAAAAAATAAATAAATATATTATTTATTCTGTAAAGAATAAATATATGTATGTATTCTGTAAAGGATAAATATATGTATGTATTCGGTAAAGGATAAATATATGTATTCTGTAAAGGATAAATATATGTATTTATTCTATAAAGAATAAATAAATACAAAAGTTCAACTTATGATGGTGGCAGGATAGAGTGAATTAAATAGATGCATATGGAGAAAATTGGGAAGATGTGAATTTGGGTTTCTAGTTAAGTTATAAGAGAAGTCAAAGAATGGGAAGTTACTAGCCATATAAATAAGAGGGTGAAGAATATTTTGAGGTGGTGAGAACAGGATATGCAGAGGTTCTGAGGTAAGAAAGAACTTAATGTTTGAGCCAACAGTAAGTCATTGTGTCTGGAGTAAAATATAGCAAGGGAAGGTGTAGATTTGAGATATATTTAAGAGGCAAAAGTGATCAGCCAGAAAATTATCAGGAGCTACGGGTGGCCCTAAGTGTTTAAGGTATCAGCCGAGGATTTGGTACTGTGACATTTCATACCAAGTTAGCCGAGACTCATGGTGGCAGTAGAGAAGGTAGTTGCTAATAACAAGTTACTTCTTTTCTCTTTTGCTGTTGGGAAATGGGAAGGGCCTAGTAGCCCAGTTCCTTAGCCTCAACATTAAATAGCAGTAGCTTGCAATATCTGGCAGGTGGAAATTACTAAGAGGGATAATTGATGCCCTCAAAAACTTGCCTAACAGAGCTTTGTGCAACATATTTTGGGAGTCACCAGCCAAGTGTGTGTGTTGACACAGATGATATCCATGCTGAGACTTGTTTGAGTGGAACATTTAGTAGCTTGGTAGGGCATGGATACAACATAGCTCTCCCTTTTCACCAGATGCGTTTGTATGCTGGGTAGCTCATAACTTAGTTCTGTCTCCTTCTCTCCCTACTAACAGAGAGCCATTTGTTTTAGTCCCTCCTATATTCTAGACTAATCTTCAAATGCAGTTTTGATCATGTCTTTCCCCATGTGTGAGCCTATAATAACTCCCCCTTGCTTGTTGTATCACATTCAGAATTCATACTAGAATTCAAAGCCTTAAATGATCTCCAACCTTTCCTCTTTTTAAACCCCAGCCAAGGAATACCCTTCGGTCATTTTGATGTCTTCAGGACCTAGTCCTACCACCCTCAGTGAGCCTTCTGCCTCCAGCTCAGGTTAATGCTTTCTTGCCATGGAGTAGTGGGGAGAGCCAAATGACCTCAGACCATGCACCAACCCCTCCAGATGACCACCGTAAACTCTTCCTATTTCAATATTCAGTGACTTTCCGCCTTTATTCTCATCTGTACCAAGGGTGTTCTTTAATTATCACATGCTTCCTGCCTTCTCAGCGTGCTTTATGATCCTAGGATCAGAGATCTAGCCTGCAGATCTTGTTGATTGAAAGCAAGGCTGGAAACTTTGCTGTAGTGAGAAGGGCAGTAGATTTGGAGCCAGACTGATCTGGATTTGAATGGCAGTGCTCTCACTTACTAGTTTATGACCTTTCTGACCCTCATGTTTCTTATTCTTAGACTTCTGCATTGATTTCCTCCTGTGCCAAGAAGTGGTGGCCTGAAGGAGGGGCAGTATCTTAGCAGGCATTCCAGTGGGAATTTTGGAGCAAGCACTTGTAGTGGCCTCCCAGCTTACCATTTTCCTCATTCTGGTTTGTAGAATTGGAATGAAGAGTAAAAAAATTCTGGCAGAAATGAGTCTGAGAGGGAATGTTTTTCTGGAGAAATGTTCCTGAATCTTAGAGAAAAATGACCCATTTTGTAGAAAGTAATTTATAAGCCAGTGTGCTTTTGGCTCTCTAGATTTGGTTACTCTGACAAACATTATCTAACAGATAGATATACAGTTCTCAGGTGTTCTAATCTTCAACAACAATCCCATTCAAAAAATAGCAAACTGTACCTAAAAGTACATTTGATTTTTGGATAATAATTTGAGTGTTGAATTTTTCCAGTAATCTGATCATGTGAGTAATGATTTGAGTCCTTCCCATCCTTCTTCACCCTCTTCACTTCCTCGTGCCTTCATGAACTTGGGAAACTGAGACACACAAAGACGGTTTTGATACGGTCAGACTCACACCTCAAATCTTCATTAAAAGTTTTAGGGGTGCCTGGGTGGCTCAGTCAGCTAAGCATCTGACTTCGGCTCAGGTCATGGTCTCATGGTTCCTGAGTTCAAGCCCCGTGTCAGGCTCTGTGCTGACAGCTTGGAGCCTGGAGCCTGCTTTGGATTCTGCATCTCCCTCTCTCTCTCTCTCTGCCCCTCCCCTGCTTGCACTCTGTCTCTCTCTCAGAAATAAATAATAAACATTAAAAAAAGAAAAGAGTTTTAGAGGTAGGCAGCTCTGGTTTAAATCCTGCTTCCCCTGCTCTCCCTGCCTGACACCAGTTATTTTACCTCTCTGAGCCTATTTCCTCGACTCTAAATGAGATAAATTTTGTGACAGCTCAGCACAATGCCTGGTTCAAAGCAGGGAAACAATGACTCTTGGTTTCCTTTCCCAGGGGTGCCAAATATCCATTCCAAGCATTGTTTTATTTACCTAGTCTGTCTTACTATAATACTTAAGTGTCTGAATATTATGTTATGTAAGAAATACATACGAGATATTTTTAAACGCACAGTGTCCTATACTCAGAACTATCACAGAGCCAGTCAAAAAGAAAAAGAACATCCAAATTGCTCAGATTCACCACGTAAGTTTGGTTTGAGGGTACCCTAGATATTTGAGTTAGCTTAAGAGACAAGACTCTCAGTAATTTCCAGGTTACAGTAACTCTTTACCTACTTCTTAGTCATGTTTTCATTTCTAAATCCCACCTGTATCCTAATTACATGTCTGTCTTTACTCTGATGCAGCATTTCTGCCTGTGTTTTCTGCAATAAATGACATCATGTGCCCTGGGGGAAGTGATTGCCGGTGCGTGTATGCAGACTCACTCACTCCCTCAGTTCGTATTAGTTAATACTGGGGGGTGCAGTTGACAGATCCGCATCTGAAATTAGGGAAACCTATTGAAAGGGCCATCTCTCATTATGAGCATTTGGGCTTCAGGAACAACTGGAACCAACAACTTGAATGCCACCATGGTTCTGTTTTTCTCTTCTGTGCACTTCTGATTCACCCCTATCACTTTGTAGACCAGCCACTTTATCCTTTTGGTCCATGTGGCAAAGGGTCCCTCGTCCAAAAATTTAGAAAAGGGACATAGTGATAACAGCTTGTGTCAGATGCCCATCCTGGGTCAGTCAGCTAGATTAGGAGGTCATGATCGTGTAAAGATATGGTGACTCCTTCAAGAATTATATGGATGAAGTGGGGTGAGGAGAAGCACACAGAATGGGGGTGATGAGCACAGAGTTCCAGAGATGCCCACACACCCATCCTGCCATCCTGGTCAGTGAGATTTTAGCTAGGGATACAAAAAAATATTCCTGAACTGAGGTTGTTTACAGCCAAGTGATGGGAGATGGATGTAGAATCAAGTAAGTGCAATAGAGTAATGCTAGTTCTTTTTTTTTTTTTTTTTTTTTTTTTTTTTTGAGAGAGAGACAGAGTAGGAGTAGGGGAGGGGCAGAGAGAGCGGGAGACACAGAATCCGAAGCAGGCTCTAGGTCTGAGCTGTTAGCACAGAGCCCGTCACAGGGCTCAGGCCCACGAACCATGAGATCACGACCTGAGCTGAAGTCAGTCGCTTAACCGATTGAGCCACCCTGGCGCCTCAGATGGTAGTTCTGTAATAATGGGTGTACAGGTTAGAGTAGGGTAAAGAATAGACAGTCAGGTTAGATCAGATACAACTAACTTCTGTTAGCAGTGATGGCTACACAGCTGGGCACATTGAAGGCTTTCTGAAAAGAGCCACTTGAGTTACTGTTAGGAATTCTAGGGACTAGGGATAGCCTTGGCATTTTCTGAGTATAAACATCATGTGCTTTTTTATTGAGAGGCCTCTTCACCAGCATGCCTTTTTAAATTATTCATCGAATTCTTTAACAAAGATAGAATTAAAGGACACCTTGAGGGTTTTTTTTTTTTTTTTTTTTTTTTGGAGTTTCAGCCACTTGTGTTGTGTTTTGGAGAATTCAGATGATCTGAACATGAGTTCCCTTTGATAGCTGTCTAAACTGATATTCATCAATTTGTTTCATAATCCATGTGGTCTGGCACTAAATTGCTTGTTAATCACAGATTCCTTGCTTGTAAGCTGAAGACATGCTTTTGTTCCTTGTCACAGAGCCCGAGAGCTTTTGTCATAGGCCCCATCCTTTGCTGTTATAGTGACCTGCATTATATCCATAAGTGGTCTCACATATTGTCCTTCAGTTTGCTCTTTTTCAGACAGATCAAACCAATCCTTTTTCCATCTTCTATATCACTGGGTCAGTTTTCTGCATCTTATTCCACAAATCCACATCCTTGAAGGTTGGGTGCCACAGGCTGTGCACAGTTTGCTCCAATTTCGTCCGTCATCTTGGTGTTGCCTTTCACCTCTGCAGTTTACCAAAGCTTTTCATGTCCTTCATCTCTGCTGCCTACCCTCTCTCATCCTTTCTTTTATTTCTTAATTAAACTTTTCGTTTTGAGATTATCATAGTTTCACATGCAGTTATGAGAATTAATACAGAGAGATACCCTATATTGTTTACCAAGGCTCCCCCAATGATAACATCATCATGCAAATCTGTTGTACAGTATCATAACCAGGATGTTGATATTGATACAATCAGGATATAGAACAACTGCCTTGACATTTTGACATTTAGATTCCTTGTCATCATTCACTCCTGTTTTTCATTCCTCTCCTATACTCTTCGTCCCACTTCTCACTTACATATTCATTGCCCCAGGGATTTAACTGAGTTAAGGATGCTGCAAGACTAATTTTTTCTTTAATAGGTTGGCTAAATTCTCACGTCAGAATTTCTAGGAATGGCAGTTTCCATTCCTCTTTATTTGTCTGGAATAGATATCATGTGGATTGTCTATGGTAGCCCTAAAATTCACATGAAGACCTGGTCCGCTGTGAGTTCCGCTTGCCTGAATTTCAGGCAGGTCACATGAAGATGAGGCATGTGCAGGAGCTGGTGTGGTACTAATTCTTTGGGACTTCAGAGCCCCAATCAAAGGCACTTTCTTCCCCCAAAGGACAGTTCTGCACAGAGGATGTAGATGAGTGTCTGCTGCAACCTAACGCTTGTCAGAACGGAGGCACCTGCACCAACCGCAACGGGGGCTATGGCTGCGTGTGTGTCAATGGCTGGAGTGGAGACGACTGCAGTGAGAACATCGATGACTGCGCCTTCGCCTCCTGCACTCCCGGCTCCACGTGCATTGACCGCGTGGCCTCCTTCTCTTGCATGTGCCCTGAAGGAAAGGCAGGTGAGGCCAGCAGGACAGAACTGGAGTTCACGGAAGGGGCCGGGGAGCATTCAGGATCTTTTAATGAGCATCTGTAGGAACATGTTAGTCAAGTGTTAATTCTGGAAGTGTAATTGCTAGCTCAAGTGCTATGAAAGTAGTCTTCTTTAGGGCTTTTGGCTCTCATCTTAAATCTGCATACCTCAGTTTTTCATCCCCCTAAAATGAAAGTTAGTAACTATTGCCTTGGGAACTTCTGTTGACCTCCTTAAGATTTGAGGCTGAAAAGCACCTCAGGAATTAAGGTTAATTTCTCAGAAATTAAGACCAAATTACCAATAAATGGATTTAGGAACTTCATTTTGAGAAGAACTCTTTTACTCAGAAGGAGTTGGGAGGAGAGAAACATTTGAACGCATTCCAACTCTCAGTGTCTGTGGAAATATTCCTCTAAGGGAAGAATTTTACTAACTGCAGAGTTAGTTGCTCTAGTCTCTGAAGGTAACAGCTCCCAGTCCTAGGGGTAGATAGCAGTGAAGGGAGGAATGTGACAGAAGAAGATAGCTTAACTGAGAATTTTGTACCTAGCACTTTTGAAATGTTCTCATTTCGGCCTTTGGAAAGGCCCCACCTCTAGCTTTGTAGACGAAGCATTAGTTACCTGTTCTTAAGCTAATTGCAGACTGGAAAATCCAGTTCCCATGTGAATTACATGGAACATGGGACCTAGTAATACCTTTAGAGTCCTGGGGGCACTTGAGCCAGGAATGTTGACACTATTAAAAAGCTACTCTAGTGTAGGCTTATGATGTTCAGCTGTTTTTTGTTTTTGTTTTTGTTTTGTCTTCTGAGGCTAGTCAAATCCTGGTGGCCCCATGATCGTCAGGTAGCAAGCATAATTTTAGGAAAGTAGTTGCTAAATAAAATATAATAAAATATAAGATACATGCAGTATTTGGAATATGTAGTAAAAAATTATTTGTTGTTTATTTGAAATTCAAGTTGAACTGGACATCCTCTATTTTTATTTGCTAATCTGGCAGCCCTCTCAGAAGGCTCTCTCCATTTTCATGTCACCATCCTCTGACCATCTCACTTTATGGCCTAGGATGCCTGTACCCTTGAGGAGAGGTCTAGCTGGGGGCTTAGGGTCAGAGCACGAGGGTTGTCCACAGAAGCTCCTTGCTTGCTGCTGGCTGCAGCATGTCCCTAAGGTAGGATTAGGCAAAGGGGAAGTTGCCTCTAAATCTCCATGTTGGACTTTGGTGAGGTGAGCATAAGATTTTCCCAGCTCCATGAAAGAGAAAACTCTTCCTCAAGTAAGGGACATTTTTTCTTTGTTCTCCTTGTCCCACCCTGTGTGACAGGTCTCTTGTGTCATTTGGATGATGCATGCATCAGCAATCCTTGCCATAAGGGGGCACTGTGTGATACCAACCCCCTGAACGGGCAGTATATTTGCACCTGCCCCCAAGGCTACAAAGGCGCTGACTGCACAGAAGATGTGGATGAATGTGCCATGGGTAAGTACATGGAACCTTCCCTATGCCTCATGGTGTCTGTCGGGCTCAGTGAGCATTCAGACAGAAGCACATTTTACTCTAGGAGCATGTTACACCCAAACCTCCGATCTCTCCTGTTACATGCTTACTGTTTATAACCCCCCAATGTAAACATATATTCTCTTCTAAGAACTGAGTAAATGGAAAGTCTGTACCTGATTCCTAACAGGAAGCCCTACCCAAGTGACAGTTTGGGCAAAAGAACAGAGATGCACAAGAGTTGAAATTGCTTTAGTCTTGCCTTGCCTTGGCTTCTTCCTTTCTTCTTTGTATTTTAAGGAAGAAAATAGTAAATTGAGAACCGGATTATTAAAGGCCTAGCCCTAATGCTGTCATTATGCAGAGTCAGATCCACTTCTGCAATCCATATTTGTGGAAATTCTATCAAAGTACTTTGATTCCAGTAATTGGTGCTTGTGTTTTCTAGCCAATAGCAATCCTTGTGAGCATGCAGGAAAATGTGTGAATACAGATGGTGCCTTCCACTGTGAATGTCTGAGGGGCTATACAGGGCCTCGTTGCGAGTTGGATATCAATGAGTGCCATTCCGACCCCTGCCAGAACGATGCGACCTGTCTGGATAAGATTGGAGGCTTCACGTGTCTGTGCATGCCAGGTACATGGGCCCGTCAGTATGTGGGATCTAGACAAGAAACAGTGCCCTGCAGTTCTCTTAGGCGGAGCACTCAGTACAGGGTGGCAATCCCATGAGCTCTGTCAGCATTTAATTCCCAATAATGACAGGGTTCCTAGCCAAGGGGACCCTTAAGGAGTAAGGCAGTGCTAGAATTCTTAGAGTGATGGACACTAAATTAAACAAGTCCATATATCAACATCAGTTACATGTAAGAGAAAAATTCAGAAGTGATTGTTTTTATGCAAGTATTCTTTGGTTTAACAAAGGATTTACCATAACAGTCCTATAAATAGCAAGGTTTCCTAATCTCTTGATACATTATAAATACCATACTATTCCATTTATAAAAATTATTTTACCAGGGGCGCCTGGGTGGCGCAGTCGGTTAAGCGTCCGACTTCAGCCAGGTCACGATCTCGCGGTCCGTGAGTTCGAGCCCCGCGTCGGGCTCTGGGCTGATGGCTCAGAGCCTGGAGCCTGTTTCCGATTCTGTGTCTCCCTCTCTCTCTGCTCCTCCCCCGTTCATGCTCTGTCTCTCTCTGTCCCAAAAATAAATAAACGTTGAAAAAAAAAAATTAAAAAAAAAAAATTATTTTACCCGTAATTGTTTAGGAACTTGCTATTTATCCGTAGTAATGTGCATATTGTTAGTTGTACTCTGGAGTGCTTCTACAGAAACCATTTCTTGAATTCTCAGAGAGCACAGGTAAGTCCAGTTTAAAATGACATTTGAGGGGCGCCTGGGTGGCTCAGTCAGTTGAGTACTGATCCCAGTATTGTGGGATCAAGCCCCTTGTCGGGCTCCACGCTGAGCATGGAGCCTGCTTAAGATTCTGTCTTCCCCTGCCCCTCTGCCCCTCTCCCCCACTCGTGTTCTCTCTCTCTAAAAAAAAATAATAATTTAAAAAATGAAAAAATGACATATGATAGTGGCTGCTTTACTTGATTAAACCTGCTAGCCAGTCTAGCACTGGAAGGCCCTCCTGACCTTGACTTGTACCCTGAGAGCAACAGGATCTCCAGGTCAGCGGGTCTGTGTGAACATTGATTGGGGACCCTAAGGGCCTGGCACTGCTCTGAAAGTGAAGCAGGGCCTGGTCAGAGAATGTGGGAGTGTCTTTGCTGGCATGCTATATTTTACCAGTGTCTTTGGAGGTAACCTTTTCTCCCTCTTCACAGTGATGTGCGTTTCTCACCGTATGCTCCTATCTCACTGACGCTTGCAGTGACTATTTCCCATCAGGGGAGATTCCGCTTTGCCTTCTCCAGAAATGTTCATGCTCGTAGAGGATGTAGTCATCTGCAAATTTGTGCTTTCTTGGCTAGAATATGCCTTTCTTTCTAAGCCACTTGTGTGGTCTAATTTGTTCAGGTTTCAAAGGTGTGCATTGTGAATTGGAGATAAACGAATGTCAGAGCAACCCTTGTGTGAACAATGGTCAGTGTGTAGATAAAGTCAATCGCTTCCAGTGTCTGTGTCCGCCTGGTAAGTGCCCACCACCTGCCCCTGTTTTCTTTGAAAGCACAAAGCTGACTGACCACAGGGAAGGGAGGAGGAGAGAATGTGTGTGGGCTGTACATGAGGAAGTCATTAAAGTGAGCACTTCGGAATCGGAGTGTGTACAGAAACGGGGAGTTTGTTTCAGCTAGTGTATCATCCAAATCCTTTGTGGCCAGAAGTCCAAGTCTATTCTGAATGGCCCATGACCTCTCTGTCTGTGTATATATTTCAGAAAGTTCATACCTCACAGAAGCCTTAGTTGTAGGCTATTCAGGGATTTTCCCCCGCCATGGGTCATATTCTTGAAGCCCCTCTGTGAGACTTTTATTGTTAGATATTTCACCCTAGGTCCAGAAACAGACAACACAAGTCAGTTTTTTTCCAAAGAATGCTCTGTGTCTCCTTTTGCCCCCCAAAGCTACTGTTGAAGACATGCCAAATTTTCTGCCACAGACAATCGCCTCTCCTTGTTATTTCTCCAGAGAGAAGGTCCCGGTCCTCTGAAGCTACCCTCACTTGTTTGAGGGCTCCATGTATAACCATTCTGTCCCTACTTCCGCTGCAAGTGAAATCTGTACTGGGAATAAACAGAGGTTGAGACACACACAGTTGTCTCTGATGCCCTGAGCTTCACCCGGTTATCCCAGTTACCTGCTGGGGAGAATAATTTTATGTTTGCTGAGCCACTGGTTTAAGCCCTTTGTAGACCTTAGATGGATAGACATAGGGGAATCCTTTGACTCGTGTCATCACTCTGCCCTTTTAAGGTTTCACTGGGCCAGTTTGCCAGATTGATATTGATGACTGTTCCAGTACTCCGTGTCTGAATGGGGCAAAGTGTATTGATCACCCAAATGGCTATGAATGCCAGTGTGCCACAGGTAAGATTGTTCTCACTTTCTGTTCACCTGATATGTCTGTCCGAACAAAATAGGAGGCTGTCCTCTACTCGCTGCCCTACCAGGCCAGTCCACTAATGAGCTGCTCTGTGTTTAGAGAGAGCTGCTTCCAGCATAGTTTTTGCTTCTCTCACAGTTTCCTCCTACAACACCTGCCTGCTTCTCCACCACAATAGTGGCCTAGCTTGGACATTTCCATTTGGTGTCCAGGTCTTTCTGGGATAGATTTTGGCAGCGGTGAGTTTCCAGCTGGCTTGACTTACTCCTTTGGGAAAGGGAAGAATTCCAGCTGAAAGCTATTTTTCACTAGGGCTTCTCAGCCGGAGACCTGTCTCTGTGTTTTTTGAGGCAAGTGATTGAACAAAGGCCCAGAAGTTCAAGGGCCATTGTGTGCAAGTGCAGAGGTTTTCCGAGTAAAAGACTGCCCAGCCCCTGAGAGTCAGGTGTGTTATCTGAATGGGAGAGAGAACTCTGGGAAAGTTTAGGTCCTCTTTCCTGACTTCTGCTACTACAGTGAAAAAGAATCTGTTTACAGATATTCTGCATTTCTGATCTGTGGCCACATTTCTCATTTGGGAGTGGATTTGAATAAGTCAAATGTCCCTTATTACACATTTGCTTTTACACAAACCAGTATTATAGAGAAGGACTAGAAATTATTAGAAAAGATGATTTCTCAATTTATTTTTTATGTGACCGCTTAAGGGAAAAAGAAGTTATGAATATAATTCCAGACCTGTTTCTTATTTTGGAAGATTGTTTCTTAAAGGATTTTAAACATCATGTGCATGATTTCTTTCTGATGACAGAAAAGCAAACTAAGTCACAAAAATAAACACAGAGAATTAATGTTTCAGTAGTACTGGAACATTACCATTTACTGGGCCTCCTTAGATTAGGTCCCGTCAGATGAACCAGTTCACTTCTTTCTCTTTTTGCAAACTGTTGTCTTTGGTTGGAGGAGTTCCAGATTTTGTCTTCCTCTGGCCAGATTATCCTCATAGAGAATAACCTCTGGAGAGAGTTTAAAAATCTTGAACTCATGTTTGAAAGGAAGAGAGCCCACCCCACCCCTCGCCTTTCTTTAAAATCCTTTAAAAGGGATTTAAAGTTGAATGAAGTCTTATTTTCCCTTTTTCTTTTAATGCTCATAAACTTTCATTCATTTTAATTAACAGGTACTTAGTATATATGTAAGCACAGTACTCTGGGAGCGTTTAAGAGGGATAAAGAAAAGTTCTCTGTATACTAAGGTCAGAATTGGGAAGATAAGATACACGTAACCATTAATACAGTATCTGTATGTTGGGTTTGGGAAGAAAGGGATAGAGAGGTAAAAATATAATGGAAAAATATTGAGAGCTAGTCCCTACTGAAGCCCAGTATGAAATGATGATGCAGTTAAAGTATCTCTGCAGTGAAACCCACTGATCATTTTGAGAAAGGTATTTGAATTCTACAAATTTTATTTGAAAAACTTTGTTTTAAACACAACTCTCTAGGATTGCCTTATAAATGGTTTGTTTCAGCTGCTTGTTGCCTGCGGTAGAAATGTTAGGACATGAGGTCTATCGTGGATGTGGCCACACTTATATTCAGGTGTGGAGTCTGCCTTGGTTTTAAAGCCTTCTTGGTAAAATTCCTTTCAAGGATTCACTGGTGTGTTGTGCGAGGAGAACATCGACAACTGTGACCCTGATCCTTGCCACCATGGCCAGTGTCAGGATGGGATTGATTCCTACACCTGCATCTGCAACCCGGGGTACATGGGTGCCATCTGCAGTGACCAGATAGATGAATGTTACAGCAGCCCTTGCCTGAATGATGGTCGCTGCATTGACCTTGTAAATGGCTACCAGTGCAACTGCCAGCCAGGCACGTCAGGTAAGCCTGCTCTCTTTATGTCTCCTCTGGAGTTTTCACTCTTCCTCAAAAACAATTTGCACAGATATCTCAGACTTTCTTGGCATATGCTTCGATACCTAAAAAACAGTCCTGATTCTGAAAAGCACAGCCAAAGCTTCAGCCAGAATCATCTCAGTCTCTAGTCAGTGGAGAAATTAGAGACAATAGTTTTGCAAAACTGATGACTGTGTGTGTGTGTGTGTGTGTGTGTGTGTGTGTGTGTGTGTTTTATTAGAAGAAGACACCCCACCTCAAAAAATCGAAATTATTATTTAAAATTGGAAACCCTCTTGCCTTCGTGTCTTGATTTGATTGTCCTTTTCCCTTGAACTTCCACCCCACTCAGAGTAATGAAGCTGGCCCTTTTCCCTCTCGCTCCCTCCTGTCCTTCCAGTTGTGTTTTTCTCTGTTTCAGAGTCCAGTATCTTTAATGTGACACTTCTCTTCTGCCGTGTTTCGGGTGGACCTTGGGCATTTGGGGGAATTCTCAGGGAGAGCAGAGACTTCACAGCACGGTCCAGTCATTGTAAATTAGAATGCACAGCCACCGTTTCCCACCCCCGAGTTCAGTGCTGTTTCCCCGACTCTGGTTGAGTGACTGCTCGTTAGTTGGGAGGGCATGCTGCTCCTTGCTGGGGGAATGTTGAGTTATTTTCTCAGGCGGCAGCATTTCGCAGGTCTCACTGGAGTCTGTTTTACTTATTTGAGGAATAATTATGGTCACAACTGTGGTTAATGGACAGAGAAGTACTATGTCTCAGATCAAAGAAAATGTATTAGTGGAAGATTAACTAGTGTGTGCCTTTGTTAGAAGGGAACCTGCCAATACAAGAGAGTGATTTATTGAGAACTCATTCTTGATTTAAGGAAAATGGCCTACATAGGGGGCAAAGGTGGGGGAGGTGGTTAACTGCCCTCATTTTATTTTGTTATTTCCAAATCCATTTCTTCAAACTTGTCAAAGGCCCTGGTCTTCGTCCAGGACCTCATACATGCCAAGTTTGAAAACAAAGTCCTTTTTGAGTTGCTCAAGCATACGAAAAACATCCCATGCCTTCACAGTTGAAAGTGCCTTCCCCCTCCCCACGTTTAGATAACTCACTAAAAGGGCTGAATAGATCTTTGTGAAGCCTTCCAAAAGCAATTTGCTTCCGGGCTGGTCCCCAGACATGAGAAATTGCAGTACGAAAAGAAATTTGAGAGATTTACAAGCAATTGAATGGACGCCTTTAGAATGGTGGGGCTGTTTTAGGCTTTGCTATCATTCCCATTATAACAAACATACTAGAAACCTGGGTGAGTGGTGGGTTGGCAAGCACTTTGTTTTCTCTGGGATTATATCATTATGCCAGGATGTATCAGGTGTATTCCCTGGGGAGGACAGAGAAGGCAAGGTGTAAGTAGCTGTCACTGAGAAATGCAAGAAGTAAATATGAGTGGTGTGCAGGCAGCATAGAGTGAAGGCCCCAAAACCTCTCAGAAAACTGCCAAATCCCTTTCCTGTGGCTGTTGGGAGAATTAAAGCAAAGAGATGTAGGCGTTATAAAAAAATCTTGGTCTATAATGGGTGGAGAAAGACCTGACATGTACTACGGGCCTAGATGGACGGGTCTATTTTAATTAATCATTCTGAATAGACTTTTGAGTTCTAGAGTGAGAATCCATAACCCATTCATAACATGGTCCTAAGTTGGTAAGTTGGATTTTGGATGAGTATAAACAGAAGGGGTACTTTACCATGTGCTAGTTATAATTGTGGTTTCTCATTTACTGGGTACTTAAAGTGAGATAAATAACCCAGAATCACTTCTGAGGCTTCTTTCACCCATGGTCTTATGATGGGAAACTGTTTTAAGTAAGTTTCTTTAGGTTCTAAGTCACAGAAACCAACCTGACTAGTTTAAGGATTCCTTAGCAAACAAGCAAACGATAACTACAGAATAGACAAAAGATCTAGTGAAAGCACACAGACGTATCTTACAGATTCCAAGTGAGAATTGATTGGTAAAGCTTTGCAGAGATTATCAGGAAGCAGAGCAATTTATAGACCACAGTTCATATAGTCCCACAGTTCATATTCCAGTGTCCCAATGAGAAAATTACATTGGCTCATCTTGGGCATGGTGTCTGGTCCTACTCAAATAAAATATAGCCTCCTGCGGCCTACCATGGTTGATTGTAGGTGAATGGGGGTTTTCAGTCAAGGCTAGACACATCCCCTAAAAGTATCCAGGAGTATGGAAACTCTTGCCTCATTTGTGGCTAGTGAGGCAGCATGGCCTCGTTCATCACAGAGTGACCAGTGTGGTGTGGTGAAGCGGACAGAATCCAAAGTGCCTGGTTCACATCCTGGCTGTACTGCCGTAGTTGTGCAAGTCCACGATACAGTGGGTGTATTACAACTTGATGTACCAGTTGAGTGAGAAGACTAAAGAAAACATGTGAAGTGGGAGGCAGAGTACTTGCACATAATAATGGCTCAATAAATTTTAACGTAATTATTATTAATAAATATTAATACAAAATATGAGTGAATCAAAATTTTTACAACTTTCAATGGAAATTTTGTTAGTTTAAAGCCTAGTTTTACTGGGCTTTAGTTTTAGAATTTTTAAACTACCAAAGCGTTTTTCTATGAGTTGGAAATAAGACATCACTAAATTCATGTTAAGTACATAACAAAGTATCATGAGTATTTTTAGAAGATGATGGTAAAAATTATGATTGCTATATCCTTGCTGTTTAGTTACCCATATCTACAATTACACCTTTATTAAGATAGCTCTATCTAGGGTTGGCTGTATACTCTTTAGATTTCTTAACACCTAGCATCACATGCTATTTTTGTGGTAATTCTGCATGGTTTCTTTTCTACTTTTATCTTTGCAGGTGTTAATTGTGAAATCAATTTTGATGACTGTGCAAGTAACCCTTGTGTCCACGGAGTCTGTATGGATGGCATTAATCGTTATAGTTGTGTCTGCTCACCGGGATTCACAGGTAACACCTTTTTTGTTGGGAGGTCCCTCCTTCAGCCCCATCACTTTGGGAAAGGGGCATATGAAGGAAAATCACTTTTCAAATGTTTCCTATTTCTTTGTCTCTTCGAAGGTTAGAAATGTGTTTCTGTACTTCTCTGGCCTAGTTTTCTACTTACAGGCCTTCCATAAATCATAACATGAAACTTTTCCTCAGTTAGGGTTTTTAGACCACATGTTTTTGGGTTTTTTTTTTACATTTTACTTATTTTTGAGAGAGAGAGGGAGACAGAGCACAAGTTGGGGAGAGGCAGAGAGAGAGAGGGAGACACAGAATCCGAAGCAGGCTCCAGGCTCTGAGCTGTCAGCACAGAGCCCAATGCGGGGCTTAAACTCACAAGCCATGAGATCATGACCTGAGCCAAAGTTGGATGCTTAACCGACTGAGCCACCAGGTGCTCCTTTAGACCACATGTTATAGCTACCTGAAAAGCATTTCTAGTCAGACCATGAGTTTCTGTCACTGTGCTTGAGTTACATAGCTTTTACTGCCACCTTTAATTTGCTACACTTAGTGAATGCCTTCTACAAAAGTATAGCCAAGATAAAATTCTATGAAAACACTAAATGCTTTTTTCTGAGTACTTCCTCTTATGAGAGATTGTTGGATGAGGCCAGAACTTGGGAGGACCAATGTAATTATTAAAAGTAGCCAGAACATTTACACATGCACGCTTGTGTGCACACACACAAACACAAATCTCTTTCTCTCTTTTTTGTTGTAAGATTGCCTTTATCTTTTACCCTTCCGATCCAAAAATTGCTAGAGGCTATTGAGAAATCTGAGGCACCTTACTGAGACACCTGTTTGTTAATGACATCATCAGAGGGCATATACAGTGCCTATCCTATTCTTTCTAGACAGTCCCACACGCAAGCAGGCACTTACATAATAATGTTACCATTTAATAAGTACCATGTGATCATTTGCAACCAATGTGAGAAATTTCCCTCAGAGCTTTTTAAACTATGACCTCCAAAGGCATTCAGGGCCAAGTGAAGTGAATGTCTGCCTCTTGCTTGCCGGGAACTTACTTTCTGCTGTATTTCACAAACCTTTTTCCTGCTTGGGTATGATCGCGGGTGCTAGGGAGTAATGTTTTCGGCCCACATGGGTCACCGTAATGTCTTCTCAGTGGAAGATCACTCAGAAGACAAGTATGATGACAGCCGTCGTATCTAGTGCCTAGCAGTGCTGGTAGTAGCCAGCTGTACTTCTGGTCCTGAAACTTGATACTGCAAGATGAAGTGACAGCCAACTGAATACACAAAAATTCCTGCTAGGTAGGATAATAGGTGCATTTTTGTTAAATAGGTAAGAAGAGAATAGCTACCATTTATTAAGAGCTTATTTTGAGCTAGGCGTTAGGTACCTAATCTCATTTAATTATCCACAGCTATTATCATTCCTATGGTATTGATGAAAAATCCAGAGCTTGGAGAAGTTAAGTAACATTACCAGTGCACTATGGCCAGGATTCCAGCCCAGGTGGTCCTACTCTAGAGCCTATGCCCGTTCTCACCTCACCGGGCAGCCTAAGTGGGTGCCTGTTGTGACTTCTTTTTAGACATGTAAGCCTTACACTGGAACTTTTTTTTTTTTCTGAAATGCCAGTAAGTCATATTCTCTCTCTTTTTAACATTCAGCAAACCAAGAAGGTCAAGGAGGGAGGACATAGGCTAAAATATTCTAAAATAAACCTAAGGTGTAGCATGAAATTACATAACCAAGAAGTGGAATGTTTTGGTTACTGGGTGGTACTCTGTTCTTGGAACGATTTTCTATGTCTATTTTTTTTTCAGTTGTTTTTTGCTTTTTTAATCAGCTGCCCAAAATACCACAGACAACTGTGGTATTATATGTACATGAGCTTAGATGTGAGATGTTTTATTCTTTCCTTTGTTTTATTTTAACACTAGTACTTTTTCTTTTTTTTTACAATTCTCATAACATCTTTGACAGATTTAAATGAGTTTTTCTTTTTAAGACTAAATTCTGTATTTTCCGCAGACCTCTTGTTTTTAATGTTTATTTATTTGAGAGAGCACACATGCGTGTGCATGCATGCAAGCAGGGGAGGGGCAGAGAGAGAGAGAGAGGGAGAGAGAATCCCAAGCATGCTCTGTGATAACAGCCTGGAAGCCTGATGAGGGACCTGATCTCAGGAACCAGAAGATCATTCTTGAGCCAAAATCAAGAATCGGACGTTAAACCAACTGAGCCACCCAGGATCTCTTTATACTTACTGATTGAATGGGAAATGTAAGAAATCAAGTGATACTTCTAGAAGCTACTTCTCAGTTTACAAACTACTTTTTCAGTTTTTTCTTCATATTTATTATTTTGCTGACTTCTCATAACAGTCCATAAAAGCAAATAGGTTGAATAAGAAACCAAAAGCACAGGTAACAAAAACCAAACTAAACAAGCAGGACTCCATTAAACTAAAGTGCTTCTGCACAGCAAGGAACAATAAACTGAAAAGGCAGCCTATAGAGCAGGAGAAAATATTTGTAAACAATATATCTGAAAAAGGGTTAATATCAAAAATATATAAAGCGCTCATACAACTCAATAGCAAGGAAGCAAATAATCCAATTTAGAAATGGATTTAAAAAAGAGCAAGAAAAAAAATTTTGAAACTATGTATGTTGATGGATATTAGCTAGACTTAACCATAGTGATCCTTTTGTAGTATATACAAATATCAAATCATTACGTTGCACACTTGGGACTAATATGTTATATGTCAGTTATAGCTCAATCTTTAAAAAACACAGGCAGAAGTAGCTAAACACAACTTTAGAAACTATTATTGGAAAATTCCCAGGAATTTCCAGATAGAGGATACTGGAAGTATCTACTGTAATTTTCAGAGCTACATGATTTAACCAGAGACTGATTGTATTTTTAAGTTATAAATCATTATTTGTACTTAGAAACCCAACATCATCCGAAACAGGTAAAGTTTTGAAAGCCTTATAGTCTGCCACACCGTAGTGATTTTCAAAAAGCATTTGAAAGGCTAATCATGAGTAACAAGTCTACCAAAATAGCTAATCCTCACTATAATGTCATTATAAAACTAATCACGAAAATACCATAAGAAAACATATATATGAGTTTTGTAATCTCTTCTCTCTCTAAATTTCTTTCTTTTTTTAATTTTTTAATGTTTATTTTATTTTTGAGAGAGAGAGAGTGACAGAGTGAGAGCAGGAGAGGGGCAGAGAGAGAGGGGGACACAGAATCCGAAGCAGGCTCCAGGCTCCAAGCTGTCAGCACAGAGCCTGACGCAGGGCTCGGACTCACGAACCAAACCATGAGATCATGACCTGAGTTGAAGTCGGACGCTTAACCAACTGAGCCACCCAGGCGCCCCTCTAAATTTCTTATAGTAGTTTCTCATCAGTAGTGAAGTGTATAAATGTTTATAAAGTATAAATTTATAATATAATTACGTTTATAAGTTATAAATTATTTAAATATAGAACCACTAGTCTAGATTAAGAGACCCTGAATTGTTTTCTCAGTTACCAGAAGACAATAAAGTTATGCTTAGAATACTCTTCTTTCTGAGGCAGAAAATGGATTAATACAACTCTAGAATGAAAGCAAAATGGCTTTCTTTTTAACCAATATAATCATTAAATTAAATTATATATTTATAATTTGTAAACATTGAGCATGCAATTGCTTTTTGGTTCTTTGGCCCTCAGTTAACCTAATAATGTCATATCCTGAACAGGCACACTGCTAAGAACAAGGAGTCTTGCAGTAATACTAAAATCAATTCATACTACTCAGCCACAAAAAAGAATGAAATCTTGCCATTTGAGACAACATGAATGGGCTTTATGCTCAGGGAGATAAGTCAGAGAAAGACAAATACTGTATGATATCTCTTGTATGCAGAATATTAACAAGCAAAACTCATAAAAATAGAAGAAAATGGTGGCTAGGAGGGGCAAGGCTAATTGGGGAGATGTATTTAAGGGTGCAAACTTGAAACTAGTAGGTAAATAAGGTCTGGAGATCTGTTGTACCAGCACAGTGATTATAGTCAGCAATACTGTATAATAAACTTCAAAGTTGCTAAGAGAGTGAGTCTTAATTGTTCTCACCACAAAAAAGAAATGATAATTATGTGACATAATAGAGGTGTTAGGTAACATTAAAGTGGTAATCTATTGCAATATATAAATGTACTAAATCAGTACGCCATATACCTTAAACTTATACAGTGTTATACATCAATTCTATCTCAATCAAAATATTAACAAAACACAAAAAGTAGATAAGGAAGTTTTATTATTCCCATTAAACAACTAAGACAACTGAGAGAGAGAACTTGATGTGTCCATGCAATGTATACAAATATATTTTGTATATTTTGAGCCCCCCAGCTAGTGAGTCATACAGATAGGATTGTGAGTTCCCAGAAGGCAGGAACCTCCCTAATCATCTTTTTAGCCAGTGTCTAAACACAGTGTCTAGCATGGAAGAAACACTCAATAAATACTTCGGAATGAATGACTAGAACTCAAATATGGGACTTCTGACATCCAACTCCGGACTCTCCAGTCTGGATTATAGCATGCTTTCATTTATTAAACACTAATTTGTTGAGTACCTACAAGGTGAGAAACATTGATTAACTTCTCATTCATTAGTTCCTGTGTCCATAAGGTCCATAGCCTTGTGCTGGGCATTTCTGATGCTGGGTGGAAACTCCCTAGGGGTAGGACCTTGATAGTGAAGCAGCGGTCAGTCCACATGGTAGACTGCAAAAGGAGGCACTTAACCCTCCTCATTAAAGATGGCTGGAACATTGATTCTGGGAAGGGTTTTTAAAGCAAATGAGGAAAACTGAGAAGAGTGGCTTCTGAGAAAATGCTTCCTAAAAAGGATAGAAAAAGAAGGCTTTTTCCTCTTATTTTCTACTGAAGAGCAGGCTAAGGATAGCTGTGTAAAGAGTTCTGGCTCATGTCTTGGTGCCAGTGGCAAATGTCTAAAAAAAATTCTGAGGTTGAGGCTAAGAAAATAGTACTTTAAAATAAGTTATTAATAAAACACTTAAGAGGAAAACAGCAACCACTACCAGATTATGGGACTTTACCACAAGAACCACCAATAATGGTTTAGAGAGCAACAGAGAGTGAAAAAAATGTTAATACCCATACTTTAAAGGGGTGTGGATCTATTTCATTTGGAATTTCCTGTTCTAAATGCAGGGTTACTCTTTCTTAAATAAAAGTGCATGTTTTTATCTGAATCAGAAAATTGTATTCTTTGAAACTTATAAATTCCTTCACAGCAGTTGCTTGTTGCCACTCATTTACAGAATTATGGGTTATTTCAAAATTTTATATCATTTTGGAATATATAGTTAAATCTCAATTATTCAAAATTTAACAAAGCTAAACTCTTATAAGTGGCACGCTTTCTTCAGCTTAAAGCATCAAATGTCAAGGTTATAGCAGACATCTTTTCCAAGCGCAGTCTTGGGTCGGTTTTAGAGGAAGAATATATTCACTTAATTTCATATATTCTGAGCATTTACATTATTACATGAAGATAAAGTAATAATTGTCTACGTCATAGTTTTTCAAAACGGAATATTTGAACCATCTGCATTATTTAAAATTGGTTTTCTGGACTCCATGCATCATAATCTGTGGTGAGAGGGCCTAAGAATCTCCTTTTAAAACAAGTATTTTAGGGGCACCTGGGTAGCTAAGTCCATTAAGCATCTGACTTCAGCGCAGGTCATGATCTCACAGTTCGTGAGTTCAAGCCCTGCATCAGGCTCTCAGCTGTCAGCGCAGGGCCTGCCAAATATCCTCTGTCTCCCTCTCTCTCTCTCTCTCTGCCCCTCCCCTGCTCACATACGCTCTCTCCCTCTCTCTCTCTCAGAAATAAACAAACATCAAAGAAGAATATAAAATAAAAATAATAAAACAAGTATTTTAAATGATTCTTTTTGCACATTAAGGTTGAGAACCACTGGTCTAGATTAAGAGATTGAATTGTTCTCTCAATTATCAGAAGACAATAAAATTATGCTTAGAATACTCTTGTTTCTGAGGTGGGAAATGGATTAATACAACTCTGAGAATGAAAGCAAAATGGCTTTTTATCTACTATAACATTAAATTAAGTTAGTAGCTTATTCACTAAGTATTCCAGGTAATTGAGCTATCCCATATGTGGAAATGTAGGAGGTTGACTAACTGAAAAAATTAATGCGCAGTGAACCAGCTGAGAGCAGTGATAAAAGCTTCTTCGAGAGTACTCAGAACAGCAGCAAGAGGAACAGCCAACTTTGGTAACATTTGATGTTCTCTTTTTGAATCCTTGTGGAGTTTCCGTTTCTAAGATGGAGTAAAGAAGAAATACATATCAAAACAGTGCAGTGCTGTTCCAGCATTTCGTTAACTTGGCTGCATTATCAAGACTGTGCTGTTTACTACTTCCTCACGTGGTGCTAAGTGCTCTTGGGTGTCTTATTACTTAAATCCTGACATTTGGTGCCCAAGGCATCTTACAGCCTGTGCAGAGAAAGTTGTCAACACAGCATCTCCCATAGTTCTGGGTCTATTCCCTAAACATTTTGGATTTGACAAATACTGTTTCCGTCCTCTTCAGGGCAGAGATGTAACATCGACATTGATGAGTGTGCCTCCAATCCCTGTCGCAAGGGTGCGACGTGCATCAATGACGTGAATGGTTTCCGCTGTCTATGCCCCGAGGGACCCCATCACCCCAGCTGCTACTCACAGGTGAACGAGTGCCTGAGCAGTCCCTGCATCCATGGGAACTGTACCGGAGGCCTCAGCGGGTAGGTGGCTGCCATGTATGAACAGTTCCTTATTGACTTATGTCAAGCCGGTGGGTTTCGGAATGGGCCATGCCCTGTGGAAGTCTGTCAGGGACCTGAGCTGAGACTGAGTTGCAGATTTTGGTAGTCTCCCTGAGTCTCCAAACCACCACTTGTGCTCTGCCTTCCATTGCTGAATAGGTAGAAAATAGGGCGGGGCGGGGAGGTAGTCAGTTCATGGGAGAAGTCCAGCGTTATTTTGTGAGCCTTTGGCAATTGTGCTTTTAGTAGTTATTAAAAGATTGAGTTCTGAGGGAGGTTCTATTTGATTTTTCCCCTGCTTAAAAAAAAAGCTCCTTTCTGTTCTATCACGGTACCAACGTGTGCCACTGAAGTGGGGCTGGTCTCACCTGACTTTAGACGTGAACCTGATAAGACATTCATGGTTTGCAAGCCTCTGAGATTGTGTGATGTGTTGATAGGTACTTTTCTAGAAACTCAGAGTGTGATGTTAGGTCACAAGAGATAGATCTATACTCTTGTATGCTGGCCGGAAGATAGGGCTCTGGGCATTGCCATTTGCCATACTTAACAACAGGTGAAAGAACAAAGAGTGTATTTAGAGGTAAAGGAAAATCAAATTATTTCCAGATGAATTACCTCGGTATTCCTGTTTCAGACTATGGTAGCCTGCAAAGCATCCCAACCCATCTACCTTTTTCCTAAAGATCTCCAGACAAGAGAGGCTTTTATTTCCTGGTAACATAGTATAAGTGTTAATAATGTTCAGATTGTGAACAATGTACATATATTTTGCATACCTTCATTTTTGTTCCTTTTCCTGCTCAGTTACCCTAGGTGCTTTCTGGGGCAGGGTTTCAGGAGAGAACAGCAAAGCATGTCTTGGAAGTCAGACATCCCAGGAGCTCTCAGAGAGGCTTAGAGTCTCTGATACTAACCTACTTCTTGGGTGTCTGTTTTGCATTAGAAACAGATGATCCTAAGGTTTGCTTTATTTTAGTTTTATATATAATAAAAGTGCAGATTTATCCATGTTAATGTGCCTTTCAGATTGACCCAATGTATTGTACCAAACACTGTTTACACATGAAAGCTCACTATAATTAATTAATTTCTCCAGCATCTTTGTGAGCTGGGAAGCACCAGAAAAATCTGTTTACTGAGTAGTCCAGGTGGGACCACATAATTCATACTGTGTCCATGGCAATCCAAGTATAGGTTCAAAGAAGAGTAGAAATGAGATTAGCTTACCCATGAGCTCCTCTGTCCCTCATTTCTTCACCAAGTCTTGGATTTCATCTAAGACTCAATTGTACATTCGTCCTCCACAGTCAAGAATACTATCTATCTCCTTTCAGATACAAGTGTCTCTGTGATGCAGGCTGGGTTGGCATCAACTGCGAAGTGGACAAAAATGAATGTCTTTCTAACCCATGCCAGAATGGAGGAACTTGTGACAATCTGGTGAACGGATACAGGTGTACTTGCAAGAAGGGCTTTAAAGGTGAAAGCCGTAGTGCATATTTCTATCTCCCTTCATGCAGTTTTCTTATTGCATATTCTTTGACTTACCTCTTCCTTTCCCTTTCTCTATTCCTATTCGCTCATATAGCAAACATAACTTGAGAAGTTAATATTTATAAGGCACTTGGGGAGTAAAAACATAAAGATATATAGATTCTACTAGCAGAGAGGTGAACTACAGGACTATTTAAGCTGAGCAGCTAGGACTCCACTTATACAACTTTGGAAAGATGTTCTAATTGTAAGCTTCATGGTGCTGGTTTGATTCTGTTGGGATTCACAAGAGATCTGGGGAGTAGCATGAGAATATTGCCTTACTATAATTATGATAGCAATAATTCCATGGAAGAATCCATGCATTCCAAACTCTTCCAACAAATTATCTTACACATTGAGATAAAATATATAGCCAACTAGGGCCTTCTGGAAACATGTATTATAATGGGTGTTGTATAAAATCATTTTCTGAGTTGTTATTGTTGTATTTCCACCATAAATTTTCACTTAAAAACTCATGAGAGTGAAATCTGTGGGTAAATCATTTATCTTGTACTCCTCTATCCACTTAGTCATTGATTTCCCCACTCAAAAATTGTGCCAGGCTACCAAGATACATCAGTATGTTTCAGAGTCAATTTACTTATTTGAATGCTTTCTGAGAGTATATATATATTTTAGTCATTAATTTTCTGATATATTACATTTGCAAAGAAATTTAAAAGCACTTTTATTTCTTTGTTTCCTTGAGACTTGCTGATCAAGGAACTAAATAAAACTCAAAATGTAAAATCCCAAATTGTACGGCTGGTGAGTAGAACAGTACAGTTTGAGCCCAGACCTCTGTGCTCCCAGACCACCGTTTTTTTACAGTGCTGTAGTTGCTCTATCTTGAGGCTCTGTGTCAGGCTCTATTGAAGATGCAAAGGTGGGGCGCCTGGGTGGCGCAGTCGGTTAAGCATCCGACTTCAGCCAGGTCACGATCTCGCGGTCCGTGAGTTCGAGCCCCGCGTCGGGCTCTGGGCTGATGGCTCAGAGCCTGGAGCCTGTTTCCGATTCTGTGTCTCCCTCTCTCTCTGCCCCTCCCCCGTTCATGCTCTGTCTCTCTCTGTCCCAAAAATAAATAAACGTTGAAGATGCAAAGGTGTGTAATATTTGGGTACTGGTCTATCCCATTAATGCTTCCTTACTTTTGTCTTTTTCACAGTGGGAGTAGATTCCATGTCTTGGATCAGGGGAAAACAGTTTTATGGCTTCAGAAAGTACTACCACATCAATGGTAGAGACTGTGCATATGAAAGAGTGGGCATAAATCAGAGGCTTTGATTATGCATTAAAAAAATATTGTCCCTTGATAAATTATACCCCCTTTTTAGGCCCTGACAGCCACTTTGTATAGAAACAGCTGATAGATCAGCAGATTTTTAACCTCAATGAGCTTCTTAGTCCATTGTTGAGAAATTACTTATATTTGGAGGCATATTCAACCTTTCAGCTATTAGAATATACTTATTCCATTCATCCTTTTAACTGTCTTTTACTGACAGACTATATGTCAGGGACTTGTCACTGAAATGAACGAAGAGGTGTTCCAGGAGCCTAAATAAATTCAATTTCTAAGGTAGTTAATATTTGCCATGAAGAGGATTGCTTAGTAATTGTTAAAAAAATTTTTTTTAATGTGTATTTATTTTTGACAGAGAGAGAGAGACAGAACATGAGTGGGGAGGGGCAGAGAGAGAAGGAGACACAGAATCTGAAGCAGGCTCCAGGCTCTGAGCTGTCAGCACAGAGCCCAACATGGGGCTCGAACCCACGAACCACGAGATCATGCCCTGAGCCCAAGTCGGACACTCAACCGACTAAGCCACCCAGGCACCCCGCTTAGTAATTTAAATAATGAGGAGGCTAACAGAAAGTTTCACTGTTTTGGGGTTTTCTGCCTTTCTGTCTATAGGCTATAACTGTCAGGTGAATATTGATGAATGTGCTTCAAATCCCTGCCTGAACCAAGGAACCTGCTTTGATGACATAAGTGGTTACACTTGCCACTGTGTGCTGCCATACACAGGTGAGTTCTGCAAGTGAAGGGACCAGAGGGGACCTGTGTTCTTGCCTTGTCATTTTAAACCTCTGAGTCTCAGAGACAAGAGTCTGTGGCCCAGTGATGCTTCTCTGAGGAATCACTCCCTGGTCACCATCCTGCTCTCACCGACTAGATCTTGAGCTCTGAGAAAACACTGTGGCTTCCCTAGATGCAACTGGTAGGCAAACTCACATGCCTTCTTTGTACTTGAGGGTTTAAATGTTTTTTGTTTTGTTTTTTTTAATTCTGTCTGACTGCTGGTTTCATTCATTATTTGATTGGACCCAGTGTTGTCATGGCCTGTGCTCTTAGTCATAGTTCAATAATAACAACAACCACCACTTATTGATAACTTACTATATGCCAGACACTTTGCATATTTTGGATTTCTTAATCCAGTACTCAAAATAATTCTGTTCCTATGACCATTTTATGCTGAGGCAAAGAAAAGTTACTTGCTGAAGGTCACAGAGGTAAGTGGTAGATCTAGGATTTGCCTCTAAGCCTCTCTCAGTCCAAAGTGTGTCTTCTTAACTGCCCTTCTTCTCCTTACATTCAGTACCACTACCTCTCATTCAGAGAGGTATTGCCCCTTGGATGACGATGACACACACAGAAGACAAGGGTGTGACTTCATTTCGTATCAGGTGTTCTTTGTTTCAGGTGGTATTTGAGGAGTGTGCTTGGATGTTTCTTCTTTGTGTTCTCCTGCCTCATTACTGCCGTCTTGTGATTGGTTGTATTTGTGTGGCTTATTTACCTCCTTATCATCCATTTTCTTCATCTGTGGAGAACAAAACAGAAACATGGATGGTGGCTTTGCATGTTTCTCTAGTATGCAGCATGCAGGCAGGAGCATGGCTGAATTCGTACTCCCATGATGGGCTGTTTGTAGTAGCTGTTACCAGTGACTGCGGCTGTTTAGAGTGACAGAGTGGCCAAAACCAGAACTCTGTTACCTGAAAGACTTGATGCGACGTTGTTACCTTGGCCCCTCTTGGGAAGAAATGTTCATGTAGGCAGATAGCGTTTAGTCAGCCTCATAGATAAAAAATCAAAGTTATTGGAGATCCTTAGCTATTCTCAGACAAAGGAAGTCTAAATGATGCATTTCATAATGACAGTGCTGATCACATTTGCTAATAGTAAGAGCATCTCCCAGCCATAAAGACTGAGACTTGATATAAGCAGGTCATATCATTATGCTCAGTCATATCATAGGCTTACCTGAGTGTAATTTAGGTGTTCAGCTCATCTTGAAAATACTTTTTTTATCTTCCTGCTATCCAGATACCTTAAGAATATTTGGCTGTATGCTGGCCGTTGGTTTTTCTTCAGATTAAGATCCCGATAAAAGAATTTACTATGTGCAACTTTGGGAAATTATATTAGACTGAAAGCCTATGCATATTAAAATTTTAGTGCTGAGTGTAGCTAAAGGTTCTATCATTGAGCTTTGCCACTATGAAGGGAACTAAGCAACATTGCCTTCCCTAGTGAGCCACTCTTCTGACCCAGATACCTTAAAAATGGGTTGGGTATATTGGTGAACATCTGTGGTAATTTTTTTTTCTTCCTGAATATGAAATTTTAGGATAGAATTTTAAATTGAGTTAGCTGTAACTTGACTTTAAAAACACCCTCATCTTCTTTTAATAAAAGCATTCCTTTCCTTGTTTGCCTGTGCTGGAAGCTTATATTCCATATGCTAAGGCAGGAAATATTGATGTGCAAATTTCAGTGTCATGTTGTTGATGTTGGTATGAGGAGGTATGTTACTAGCTGATCAGAATAACTTCACTGTTTCCTACCTCCCATGGCCTTCTGATCAACTCCATTGCCTCTGGAACAGGCCAGCAGAGGTGGTGAGGAGTAGAAGGCTGTATTGTTGCCTCTTCCTGGCCCACATGAAGGAGGATCTGTGTGGCTGAGCCTCTGAGCCACACAGACTCTTCGCTGTGGAGATGCAGAAAGTATTGCACCAGATGGACACAGGTGTCCAAACCCATGTAACCACACATGATAATATGGATGAGAGCAGCCCAGCAGTTGTTGAGTGCTCACTCTATATGCTAGGCTCTGTGCTAGTGAAGACTTCATGAGCATTTTGTTTTTCATTTAATCCTCAAAAAGCCTCTGTGAGTTACATACCACCCTATTTCTCATTTTACTTATGTGTAAGGCTCAGAGCAGATTAATAACTTGCCTATTGTTAATATACCAAGTTAGAGCTAAGACTCAGAAGACCCTAAGTCTCTCAGATTCCAAAGCTCTTAACTGCTACCTTAGTCTTGAGTTCAGAGAGCATCCTTTGGTTTAGAATTTGCAAAATTTCAGTTTCCTTGGCTATTTCTCTAAATTCTGTCATTTGCTTTACAGGCAAGAATTGTCAGACTGTGTTGGCTCCCTGTTCCCCAAACCCATGTGAGAATGCTGCTGTTTGCAAAGAGGCACCAAATTTTGAGAGCTACACCTGCCTGTGTGCCCCTGGCTGGCAAGGTAACAACATGGGAGTTAGAGAAACCAGAAGCTTTAAACAAAGTGGTCAGATCATCAGATTAACATGGAAGGCCCAGGTCTTCTGAGGCCTGCTTGTTGTCATGAGCACTGGCTTTGTACAGGAATGACCCAGAAAGCCTTTTCATTTTCACGTCTTTGGGGCCCTCTAGTGGCTGGAAGACTCCAGCCTGAGTCTGAAACCATGATGTTCTCACAGTCCCTGGGCAATAATTTGCCCCACATAATTTTTGTGCCAAGGGCGCAAAGCCTTATGGGACTTCCCAAAGTGGGAGACAAACCAGAATATCCCCATCTACCCCAGCTGAAGCTTGGATCTCCCCATGCATTTCTGTGGGACTCACTTTCCAAAGACAGGACCATTCATTGCCCCTGTGTTTCTAGGTCAGCGGTGTACAATTGACATTGATGAGTGTGTCTCCAAGCCTTGCATGAACCACGGTCTCTGCCATAACACCCAGGGCAGCTACATGTGTGAGTGTCCTCCAGGCTTCAGCGGTATGGACTGTGAGGAGGACATCGATGACTGCCTTGCCAGTGAGTATGCCGGCCAGCTCCTAAGCCCCCTGAGGCACATAGGGAGCAGAATAGAGCCCAGTCGAGGCAGCTGCCTCTCAGTGCTGAGACTGGCCATCCCAATAGCTTATCACATGTTTTTAATATTAGTATTTTTTATTTTTTTAAATGTTTATTTATTCGGGGGGGGGGAGCTGCACACATGTGCACATACGTGGGGGAGGGGCAGCGAAAGAGGGAGAGAGAGAGAGAGAGAGAGAGAGAGAGAGAGAGAGAGAGAGAGAGAGACTCCCAAGCAGGCTCTGTGCTGTCAGCGCAGAGCCGGATGCGGGGCTCAATTCTGTGAACTGTGAGATCATGACCTGAGCTGAAATCAAGAGTTGGACACTTCACTGACTGAGCCACCCAGGTGCCCCAATATTAGCATTTTTTAAATCTTCTTTGCAAAGCCAGTGGCTTTAGGAGTTGAGGCAGTAGAATCTCTTTAAGAGGTTCCTAACTGATTTTTGTATACTGACAAATTAGGGGCAATGCTATGATAGCTTTTTTTTTTTTAAAGCAGGTCCGCTGAGGTATAACTAGTATATAGAAGTATACTACCAATATTTTAAATGCACAGTGTTGACATTTGACTAGGAAACCATAAGTAAATATAATGAACATATCCATTCCCCTAAAAATATTTTATTTTGTAATTTCCTTCTTCCCCCTTCCCTGTCCCAGGCAACAAGGGATCTACCTCTGTCATGACAGAGTTATTTGCATTTTTAATAATTTTATATAAATGGAATCATCTAATGCAAACTCTTTTTGGGGGAGAGGGAATATGACTTGTCATTTAGCATATTATTTGAGACTCATCTATGTTATGTGTATTAGTAATTCATTCTGTTTTATTGCTAAGTCATATTCCATTATTTGGACATACTTGAATTCACTAGTAGGACATTCAGCTTGTTTTTAAGTTTTGAGATACTATAAATAAAGTTATACTCTCTTGAGTAAATATCTAGGAGTGGAATAGCTGAATTATGTAGTAGGTATATGTTTCACTTTTCACCAAATTGTTAAAATGTTCTCCATGGTGGTTCACCATTTTCATTCCCACAAGCACTGTTTGAGAGTTCCAGTTGAACCACATCCTCAAGAACACTTGGGTGTGATTGCCCTGAATTTTAGCCTTTGTAGTGGTTGTATATGGTATTTCATAGTGGTTTTAACTTGAATTTCCCTACCTATTAAAAATTTTGAGCATCTTTTCATGTGCTTCTTGGTCAGCCATATATATTACTTGGTATAGTATCTATTCAAAACTTCTGCCCACATGAAAAATTGTATTATTTGTCTTATTATTGAATTGAAAGAGTTCTTTATATTCTAAATACAAATTCTTTGTCAGATATTTGCCTTACAACTATCTTCTCCCAATTGTACCTTCTGTTTTTTCTTTTGAAGAGGAAGTTTAATTTTGATGAATTTCAGTATATCCATAATCTTCATTCAGAGTTCATCTTATCTTATTTAACAAACCTTTGCCTAACCCAAGGTCACTGAGGTTTATTTTCTTTGATTTCTTCTAACTGTTTTATACTTTAAGGGGCACCTGGGGGGCTCGATGGGTTAAGTGTCTGACTCTTGATTTTGGCTTAGGTCATGATTTACTGGTTTGTGGGATCGAGGTCTGCATCAGGCTCCTCGCTGATAGCATGGAGCCTGCTTTGGATTCTCTCTCTCACTCTCTGTCTGCCCCCCCCCACCTCTCCCCCCCAGCTGGCTTACTCTCTGTCTCTCTCAAAATAAATAAATAAATAAACTTTTAAAAATAAACAATAAAAGTTGTATACTTTTAGCACTGACCTTTAGGTCCACAATCTATTTAGAGTTAATTTTACATGTAGTGTGAGTTTTAAAGATTTTTCTTTTTAGACTTGAAAGAGTAATTTTGTGTTGTAATCTTGCTAACCTCACTTATTAATTCTAGATTAGTTTAGCTTCTAAGTTTAGTTTAGATTTCCGGAATTAAAAAAAAATTTTTTTTGTTTATTTTTATTTATTTTTAGAGAGAGATAGAGAGCAAGCAGGGGAGGGGCAGAGAGAGAGAGAGAGAGGGAGACAGAATCCCAAGCAGACTTCGCATTGTCAGCACAGACCCCGATGTGGGGCTCAAACTCACAAACCATTAGATCATGACCTGAGCGGAGGTCAAGCATCTGATGCTTTACCAACTGAGCACCCAGGCACCCCAGGAATTTTTTTTTAAACAAATAATCGTGTAATCTCTAAATAAGTATAGCCATTCTACATTTTAATTCTTTTTAAATCTATATACATTTTCTTTTTCGTACATTGTTGCACTGGCTAAGACTTTTAGTAAATGCAAAATAGAAGTAGTAAGAGAAGCAAATCTTTCTTTGTTCTTGATTCTGGTGGGGGAAGCATGTATGTAGTTTCTTGCCACTAAGTATGATGTTACTTTGTTGCCACTAAGTATGATTTTGGGGTTTTTTTGTTGTTCTTCTATCAAGTTGAGGATTTTACCATATACTCCTAGTTTGCTGGAAGTTTTTTCTTTTTATGATGAATGAATGTTGATTTTTTTCAAATGATTTTTCTGTATCTGTTGAGGTGGTAATATATTTTTTAATATATAAGTGAATTATGTTAATTAATTTTCAAATGTTAAACCTTAAATTCCTGGGGTAAATTCTGCTTGGTCATGATATATTCTCTCTCTTATATGTTATTGGATATGATTTCCTAAAGTTTTGTTACAAATTTTTGTGGGTATATACATCATTAGGGATATTGTTCCCCAATTTCTTGTACTGTATTTGTATGGTTTTGGTACAAAGGCAATGCCAGCCTCAGAACCACTTGGGAATTGTTTCCTTTCTATTTACTGAAAGAGTTTGTATACAATTGGTATTACATCTACTAAACATCTAAGTCTGGAACTTTCTTTCTGGGAAAGTTTTAATTGTAAATTTAATTTCTTTAATAGATATAGTTATTCAGGGTATCTATTTCTTTTTTATTGAGCATTGGTAATTTGTATCTTTCAAAGAATGAGTTTTACTCTAAGTTGTCAGAATTATTGGCATTCATAATATTCCCTTCTTGTGTGCTTTTAATGTCTGTAAGATCTGTGATGATTTCCCTTCACTGATTTCAGATATTGGTAATTTACATCTTCTCTCTTTTCTTTGTGATTGCTACTGGTAGAAGGTTACAGATTTTAGTGATCTTTTCAGTTTCATGATTTTTCTCAATTATTTTACTATTTTCAATTTCATTGATTTCTGCTCTTTATTCTTTCTATTTTGGATCTAGTTTGCCCTTCTTTTCCTAGTTTAAGATGGAAGCTTAGACCATAGACATAGTAGGCATTTAGTGCTTTTTTTTTTTCTCAAAACACTGCTTTAGCTGTATTTCACAAATTTTGATATATCATGGGTTTTTTTTCCCCCAACTCAGAAAATACTTTTCTAATTTCCATTTTGATTTGTTTTTTGACTCATAGATTATTTACAAGTGTGTTCTTTAATTCCAAATATCTTTTTTAATTAAGCTTTTAATTTTAATTCCAGTATAGTTAACATGAAGCATTCTATTAGTTTCAGGTGTACAATATAGTGATTGAACACTTCCATACATTACTCAGTGCTCATCATGATAAGTGTACTCTTTAATCCCCATCACCTATTTTACCCATCCTCCCACCCACCTCCCCTCTGGTAACCATCAGTTTGTTCTCTATAGTTAAGAGTCTGGTTCTTGGTTTCTCTCTCTCTTTTCCCTTTGTGCATTTGTTTTCTTAAATTCCACATATGAGTGAAATCATATGGTATTTATCTTTCTTGGACTGACTTATTTTGCTTAGCATTATACTCTAACTCCATCCATGTTGTTGCTAATTCCAAATATCTTTTGTTGCTGATTCCTTCCAGATAGTTTTTGTTATTGACATCTAGTTTAATTCCATTGTGATCAGAGAACATACTTTTTTCATCTATTGATTGGATTATTTAAAATGCATTAAAGCATGTCTTATGGCCTAGTCTTATGGTCTGTTTTGGTAAGTGTTCTGTATGCACTTGAAAAGAATGTTTATTGGGGCGCCTGAGTGGCTCAGTTGGTTAAGGGTCGGACTTCAACTCAGGTCATGATCTCACAGTTCGCGAGTTCAAGCCCCGCATCGGGCTCTGTGCTGACAGCATGGAGCCTGGAGCCTGCTTCAGTATCTGTGTCTCCCCCTCTCTCTGCCCCTCCCCTGTTCATGCTCTGTCTCTCTGTCTCTCAATAATAAATAAATATTAAAAATTAAAAAAAAAAAAGAATGTTTATTTTATGTTTTTTGTTTTTGTTTTTGTTTTTGGTGGAGTGTTCTATAAATGCTATTAATTCAAATTGGTTAATAGTATTTGTAGGTCTTCCCTGATTTTCTGTCTGCTTATTCTATAAATTATTGACAGAGTGATATTGAAATCTGCCACAATTATTTGTCTATTTCTCCTTGTAATTCTATCAGTTTTTGCTTAATGTATTTTGAAGCCCTGATATTAAGTACATAAACATTTAAGATTATTATGTCCTCTTGAAGAATTAGTCCTTTGTCATGACATGACCTTGTTTAGCCCTTGTGATTGATATTTCATACTCTGAAGCCTCCTTTGCCAGATATTAATATACCTACTTAACTTTTCTTTTGTTTATTGTTAGAGTATGCATTTTTTCCATCCTTTTAGTTTTGGCCTATGTATGTCTTTAAAGTATGGGGTTTTTTTGGAGAGCATATACTGAGTCTTGCTTTTTCTCTTCGCTATGATACCCTCTGTCTTCTAAGTGAGGTGTTCATGCCATTTAAATTTAATGGTTGATGGCGATATGACTGAGTTAAATATTTGCCATCTTACATTTTACTTTATCTTTTTCCTTCTTTTTTGCCTTCTTCCTCCCCCCCCCCTTTTTTTTTGGCCTTCTTTTGGAATAATTGAGCATTTTTATAATTACATTTTATTTCTTCACTGGCATATCTTTTTTTTGGGGGGGGGTGGTTTTGAGTTTGCAGTATGCAACTCTAACTCATTAAAATTTACCTCAACTATACTACTTTGTATAGCACATAAAAGCCTTACAACAGTATACTTAAATTTACAGTACTGCCCTCTGTTCTATTGTTGTCATATAATATATATATCATAAACCCCCCAAAATATTATCTTTGCTTCAAATGGTCAATTAATTTTTCAAGAAATTTAAAAAATAAATTAACAGCCCTTATACTTACAACATATTTACAGCTTCTGGTGTTTTTCATTCTTATGCATCGATATGCATTTCCACCAAGTGTCATTTTCCTTCTGCCTGAAGAAATTCCTTTAATATTTCTGGTAGTGCTTATCTCCTGGTGATTAATTCTTTCTGCTTTTGTGTTTTTGAAAAGGTTTTTGTTTTGCCATAGTTTTCAAAGATATTTTCATAGGGAGTAGAGTCCAAGTTGACTTTTCCCTCCAGCACTTTCCAGTCATCCTTCCATTGTTTTCTGCCATGCATTGTTTCTGAGGAGAAATCTGCAATACTTTTTACATTTGTTTTTCTATATGTTATTTTCTCTCCCACGGCTATTTTTAAGATATTTTCTTTCCACTGAGTTTTAGCAATTTGATTATGATGCCCTTCATTAGTCTTCATGTTTCTTTTGTTTGGGGTTCATCGACCTTTTTGGATAGATGGATCCAAATTCAGAAAATATTCAACTACTGTTTTTTCAAGACCTTTTTGCTTCCCCTTTACAACTTTTATATCATACATCTTTTAGGTTGCTTGAAATTGTCTCCCTACTCACCAACACGCTATTTTACTTATTTTTTAGAGTTTTTTCCTCAGTGTTTCATTTTAGATAATTTTATTATTTGAAGATATCATGATCTGTCTTCAGGTCGCATAAACATTTCCTCTTTAGTGTTTTGTTTGCTGTTAATCCCATCCAGTATATATTTTTCTCTTCGTTGTATTTTTATCTCTAGAAGTTTGATTTGAGTCTTTCTCATAACTTTCTCTCCTTGTCATGTTCATGCTTTCTTCTTCTTGAACATACCGAGTATATTTATCATAGTTGTTTTATTGTCCCCACACTTAGTCTACCATATGGGAAATTCCTAGGTATGTTTCTGTTGTTGATTTTTATCCTCATCATGAATTATGTTTCTTCTTTGCCTGCCTGGTAATTTTTTATTGGATACTAGACTTTAAAAAAATCTTTAGAATATATTGAAGCTTTGTTTAAGGATCATTTGGAAACAGTTTGATCATTTTGGGTCTTTTCTTCAGGATTTGTTAGGTCCAGAACAGCCTTTAGTCTAGGGCTAAAATAACTTGCTACTGAAACGGTACTCTCTGAGGATCCTACTTAGTGCTTAGTTAAGAGGTCTTTTAATTTTGCCTGTCATGGACATGAGCTATTCTCAGCCTAGTATAAACTCTTGGGATTGTTCTGCCTACTTTTTTCTGGTTCTTTCCTCAGCTCTAATAGTTTCATCCTATGCATGTGATATACTCAGTTACTTATCAGTACTCACTGCTTAATCCGAGCTCAGTTATCTGTGTGGTGATTAAATCATTAAACTTCAAACAAGGTTATCACAGTGAGTTAAGAATAATGGCACCTGGGGCGCCTGGGTGGCTCAGTTGGTTGAGCGTCTGACTTCAGCTCAGGTCTTGATCTCACAGTTCGTGAGTTCCAGCCCCACATCAGGCTCTGTGCTGACAGCTCAGAGCCTGGAGCCTGCTTTGGATTCTTTGTCTCCGTCTCTCTACCCTTCCCCGCTCATGCGCTCTCTGTCTCTCAAAAATGAATAAACGTTAAAAAAAAAAAAAAAGAATTTAAAGATTAATGGCACCTAATTCACAGCAAACATAATTTCAGATCAACATGTGGATGGCACCAAACCAGGTCCTGGCAGTGCTAAAATAGATAAAAACCCAGTGCTTACATTCATGAAATTCATAGTATATTAGCAAAAAAAAAAAAAAAAAAAAAAAAAAAAAAAAAAGATACATAGACAAATTCAACATTGTGTAACAAATAGTGAAGAAAAATAAGTCCACGGCACAGTCGATGGAGAAATTTAAGGGACTGAAATCAAATTATTTGGAACCCTTTTCCACATTAATTGTTACATCAGTCAAAACTTTCGGTACTTAAAAATTTTCCTATTTGAAGTAAAACTAGCAATATTTACAGTTAGCTTAAAATAATCCAGTAAATTATGGTGAGTTTCCTGAAAGATGTTATGGAAATTACAATAGCTGTGTGCTATGTACTGTGGATACGAAGGGATAATGTGATTTTTGCAATTTTTCCAGTAAAGATCACAGATGGGCCTTAGAGTAGAATTAGCATAATAGATGAATAAGGTAATAAATATCCCTCGTATAAAAAGGGGCTACATTACCCACCTGATGTTTAGTTCTCCTTTTATGTAAGTGACCTGTCTTTGCAGTTTGATTTTAAAGTCCTCAAGAATAGGATCTACCTCTTATTTTTCTTGTTCTGATTTATATGCCATCTGTATTTCAGAGGACCATGCCATGATAGTAGCTCAAAATTCGTTGATTAATTGCTGTGAATCTAAACTGTTCTAAGATTGAGCTATGTGTTCTTTAAAATTTTTTTAATGTTTCCTAATTCTACCTAAATCTAGAAAATAAAACAAGAGAAAGAAGAGAGAAGGAAAGGAAAGGAAAGCTGAAGGGAGGGAAAGAGAGAGGGAAAAGATAGGAAAGAGAGATCAGCACAGGGGGCTGATTAGTATATATCCTGTCCTACCCCACCCACTCCATCACCACATGGACCTTTTGAAAATTTTTACTGATAGTTTTGAGATTCTGTGTATTGGGGGCACATATTTGATTAGCAAGTATGTGGGGGACCAATGTAAGTTTTAGGACTGTTAATTTTGCAAAACTGTTAGTGGTGTATGTTTAGTTCAGTCCAGTTGTCAAACAGGTTAAGAATCTCAGGCAAGTGTTAACTGCATTCATTTTTGTAAATGGAGAAGTCAAGGCAAAATAGATGTAAAGAAAAGTCCGAATACAGACAAGGCAGAATTGTTACTGTTATTAGTGTGATTCAGTTCAGGTCGCTCATCTTTATAGGTCTAAGATGAAATTGATGCTGTAGTTCACAGCTCTAATTCTTGTGTGTAATGACTTAGATCCTTGCCAGAATGGAGGTTCCTGTGTAGATGGAGTGAATACTTTCTCCTGTCTGTGCCACCCTGGCTTTATTGGGGATAAGTGTCAGACAGACATGAATGAGTGTCTGAGTGAACCGTGTAAGAATGGAGGGACCTGCTCCGACTATGTCAACAGTTACACTTGCAAGTGCCAGGCGGGATTTGATGGAGTCCACTGTGAGAACAACATCGATGAGTGCACTGAGAGGTGAGCAAGCCATATGCTGAGGCACCAGTGTCTTATGGGGAAAAGGGAGAAAGGAGCACAGTAATGGGATTGCAGGGCAGGAATAAGGTGTCCATTTGGGTCCAATTCCATAGTCCTCTCCTGTTGCCCCGTTCCTGATTCCCTTTGGATGTGTAGTTAGCAGGTCAAAGGTCAGAGGTTGAAAAGCTTAGTGGGATGGGTCTTCATTTGTTTCTAATGCTTGGGAACAGAAAGAGTTATAATTCTGTTCCATTCTCCTCTTGGTCTCTTGTTCATTTCAGCTGACAATTTAAAAATTCCTGTTTCTTCGCAGATTTTTCATCACTCTTTAGTAATTTCTGAGTGGTTTCTTTCTTTCTTTTTTTATTCCAACAAGTATATTCTGTTTCTCTTTCAGAAAGAAATCTGGAGTCAAGAGCTATTTATGTAGCACTTTTCTTATAAGTTAAATTGACTTGGGGATAAAATGAAATGTGATACATGGAAAACCACAGAAGGACTGGGTAAAACCTGGAAACCTTCGCTTTCTCTAGGAATCTCTAATAAACTCAGCCTTTTAAATACTCTGAGCTTTTTGGTTGTAGAAAGGAAGCCAGGAAGCTGACTGGCACTCGGTGTAATTTGGAAAAAGAAAATTTACTAGATCTAGGAGTTTAAGATGCTTAGGAGCATTGACCTCTGTAACTTGTTAGCTTCTACGAACCTTACTTTTTAAGGAGCAGGTGTGAGGAACCACATTACATAGCTGGAATTGCTCTCTCTGCTTCTTAGCTCCTGTTTCAATGGTGGCACGTGTGTCGACGGGATTAACTCCTTCTCTTGCTTGTGTCCTGTGGGCTTCACTGGCCCCTTCTGCCTCCATGAGATCAATGAATGCAACTCTCATCCATGCCTAAATGAAGGAGTATGTGTTGATGGCCTGGGTACCTACCGCTGCACCTGCCCCTTGGGCTACACTGGCAAAAACTGTCAGGTAATTACATTTCATCCCACTCTGCTGAATATTACAGTTCTCTTCTAAGCAGAATAAACCCCTCCTAAAAAAGAAAATTCTGCCTTGAGGGATGTCTCTGAGATAAATCTAATAGCTGGTAGATTCCAAAATGGTGACATTGGCAAGATTATACGGATTAACAAGCGTAAGACTGTTGTAACAGGCTAACCAAGAACTACAGAAAAACACACGTGGGAAATAAGCACATAGATGTTTTTTATGTTGGAAATACAAAAAGGGAAGTAAAGAATAATTAAAATAGTCTTTAAAGGTCAGATACAGTTTCTAGGGGGATAATGATAATAATTACCATGTCTTGCAGTGTTATTCTCAAAACCAAGTTAGTCACATGTCTTTTAACTTCAAATATATAAATATACATTTTCATATACTGTTAGGATGGAAGGACCCCTCAGAGCCAACTAGGGCAGCTTTTCATTTCATGGAAGAAGAAACTGAGTCCCCAAGGGGCAAAGTAACCTTTCCAAGGTTGCATACCAAACAGCATTATGTTTAATTTTATGCTGTTTTTACCTCTTAAACAATGATGGGATGATAGAATAACAGAACTCCAAAGAATTTAGGATTAAGTGGCCAAATTTAACTAGCCTTACAGGGTACGCTTCCATAAGGCTTTGGCTGTATTGGTCATGCAAATAACCACCACTGCATATTAAACAGCTTGGTGCTGATTCTGTGGATCAGAAGGACATTCTTCGTCGGGCTTTTGTTCATTCTCACAGTGTGAGGTTACATGTGCCAAGAGAACTCTCCACCCATACCCACTGGCACCTTCTTTCATGAACACTCCATGTTGTGAGTGTGACCTTGCTCTGCCCGGGGGTCAGGTCACCACATGTGAGCTAGGGAGAAAGGGACTAGTCTGCTCATATTCTTTGCCTCATTTTTCATAAGCTCGATTTTCTCCCTCCAAGTAAGCTCTGAGGCAGCTTTTAGGTTTAACAGGCTTTAAGTCCTTTTACTCATATCCACCATGGACAGATTTGATTGAGACCCATGTAGATTTGTCCCACAGGATTAGCATAGGTGTCACGGACCTGTCTGATAGCTGTAACTTTCTTTCTTTCTGGCCCTACGCGGGGGGCGGGGGTGTCACAGATCTGGACATAATCATAACATTAGGAAATAACTTAACCTATTAAATATTAGACTCCCTCAAATTCTTAAGCTTCTGTCGTAACAATTTTTTTTAAGTAGAGCCAGAGGAATTAGACTATATAAAATGATGAGATTACCTGGGAACACTGGACTATTTTAAGGCTTGGGTGAGGGATGGATATATATATATATAAATTTTTTTAATTAGTGTGCTTTCCTTTGATTCTTAAAATGCAGTAATGCAGTGTGACATTTTCTTCATTTCTGGTATTTGGATATTGATGTACGTGTATGCTTCCGTTTTCAGACCCTAGTGAACCTCTGTAGTCGGTCTCCATGTAAAAACAAAGGTACTTGCGTTCAGGAAAAAGCAGAGTCCCGGTGTCTGTGTCCGTCTGGATGGGCTGGTGCTTACTGTGATGTGCCCAATGTATCCTGTGAGGTGGCGGCTTTCCACAGAGGTGAGCTCTGCCCCCTTGAGCCCTGGGGTCACTCCCTGAAGTATCAGCCAACTAGCAGTGTTTTAGAGCAGGTATTGTTATCATGGGATGAGAGGGAAGAGCAAACAGGGGTGGGTGGGCAAGGCTCTACAGACAGGGTCTGAGACGGAAGGTGAAAGGGCAGAGGCACAAGCTTAGAGGTTTCAAAAAGAAATGTATTTAAAATGAGACAAAGGCGTATTCCACTTTCAGAGCTTATTTATTTTTAATATAAATCTGGTGCTGAGTGTCATAAACTATACAATAGTACAGTTAGTTGGTCTGAACCTGATGTGTTGTGTGCTCTTCTGTGATGTCTGTCCTGTACTGGGCTTCCTAGGGGTGTCCATTGACCACCTGTGCCAGCACTCTGGCATCTGCATCAATGCTGGAAACTCGCATCACTGCCAGTGCCCCCTGGGCTACACCGGGAGCTACTGTGAGGAGCAGCTTGATGAGTGCTCGTCCAACCCCTGCCAGCACGGAGCCACTTGCAGGGACTTCATCGGCGGGTATAGATGTGAGGTAAGTTGCGCTGAGCAGGCAGAGGTCAGAGACCTCCCAAAGATGGCTCAACTATTGTGAGCCCTAGCATACTGAATTTAGCTGCCTATGACTTATTTTTACAGTTTATAATTTTTTTTTTAACCGATCATCATTACATTGTTTACTGATCACCATTTCTTTCAGTTCTCTTGTGTAATAAGTTAGCATAGAGGTCTGCGACCGTCTCATTCCACAGAGTTGCCTTAGGATTCAGAGCCAACATTCACTGCCAGAGTGCATTTCACAGGCCAACAGCTCAGTGGCCCCTGGCACTTCCCTGAATAGCAGCTGAGATAGGAAAAGCCACTTTGAGGTGTGTCCCAAGTTGCTTAGCCTGTTCCATGTAGCATCACACTAAGTATTACATGTATATATTTGAGGAAGTGTGTGTCTTAAGGAACATGTCGCCATCTTCCTATTGGCTGGGCTGATAATGGTTACAGCAAAATGTTAACAGAACACCAGAGACTTGAATTTGATACCAGTTCAGGCCACCTAGGAACACCAAGAAAAGCGTTACTTCTCATAAATGAACCAAAGATGGCCTCTTTATATTGGCCCTGCAGTTATTTCCTCCCATTAGTTCAAAAGCCACCAATGCCTAACTCAAATTTTTACACATCCAGTTGTTTTAAAAATAGCCCTAATGAGCAGATATTTAGCCATTCAGAGCCTTCCTGTTGTGTGTATTCTGCAAAACTGTACCCAATATCCGTAAGCCATAGGTAAGCCCCAGGGCATAACGACCCCCCACCAAGCCAGTGTTCCCCTTCAGAGCTTTCTGACCAGATACTCTGGCTTGGCTGTAGAGTGACATCACCAAACATGTAAGCCCCCTGTTACCCCCTTCCCTTGGAATTCACTTGCCCTCCTCTCCCTACCCTCCTCCCTGCTCTGGACAGTCTTGTGCTGTGAGGGAAGCCCTCACATGCAAACCTGTCAAAGCACTAGCCAATAAAGCCACTTCATGGTCAACGTCTTTTTCCCTCAATCAGCCCTGAAATCGCTCAAACCCCATATTAGCTAGCACTGCACACCCCATCCCTGTCTCAGCCAGTTTCTCACACATACATGCGGTTTCCTGAATCTAGAGGTCAATGAATGCAGTGTGTTAACTACATACCATTGGACTGAGTTATAGGGTCCTCATCACATACCAAGGAATGCGTATTTTAAAGATGGAAAAACCTGCACGGAGGAGCAATGAAAGTTTCGTGCAGGGGCAACTCTTGAAATATCCCTCAGAATATTCAGTCCTTGCCTTTGCTATAAAGTGGCCTTTCAGCTGGAAGATGTAAATGCCAGTAAGCTTCAAGTTGGCCCAGCATAGGATGATTGGTAGGACGTGTGATAGTGCCAGAGAAACGTGTAAGAGCTGGGTGGGGGCCGGGGGGTGAGCAAAGGTATACAGCAACCTTTGAGATCTCATTTGCTCTGGTGGTCTGTTTCCAACAATGCTCCAGTGTTTCTTCCTTTTTGCTTGTTCCTGTCAGTGTGTCCCAGGATATCAGGGTGTCAATTGTGAGTATGAAGTGGACGAGTGCCAGAATCAGCCATGCCAGAACGGAGGCACCTGTGTCGACCTTGTGAACCATTTCAAGTGCTCCTGTCCACCAGGCACTCGAGGTATGAAGTCAGCCCTACCTGTCCTCCATCTGGGACATTTTCTCAAGTTATAAGTCCATTTTTGTGTGGAAGACATTTTTTAAAAATTAACTATTTAGTTCTGGATTCTGGTCATTCAAGCCATTTCCTTCTCTCGTCTCTTGCCTAGTTGCGATGTTCTGACTCATGTTCTCAGTTCTGTCTGGTGGTTGTTGCCATCTGATGTTCCGTGAAACACAGAATGTGGAAATGATACAGTGTTGCAGCAAAATTAGCCTGGTTAGCAGGATTTCTTGGTGCTTCAAGGGAAAATAACTAGTGGTCTCTTGAATAAATAATTCACATTTACTAGTTTATGTATTTGTTTAAACCTGCCAAGTTTTGCCTCCATAAGGTGGGGGAATGAATGAAATGAAAACATTTGCTTATTTCCATAAGCCCAGGGGAGGAAGTTGATGGACTACAGCTGCAACTAAGAATTGCAGTCAAGCCTGTGGAGTCCAGCCCTAGACTGAATGATGGAGCATCGCCCCTGCCTCCAAACAGTCTTCTGGAGAGAGCTCGGAGTATTGTTTGTTAGAAGAGGTGTACTTATAACCCTACCTGTTCTGAGCAGCCTGTAAAAAAAATTTAAAAAAAAAAATGCTGAAGCCATCCACAATGGCAAAATTCATTCTCAGTGTCAAAGAGAATAGAATGTCAGGGAAGTATTTACACTTAGACCTTTATGTTCATGAATTTTGACAGTTTACCTTCCTTGAGTTCAGAATTTGGCTAAACTAAAATAGGAGAGCACCCCCACTAATAGGCTAGTCACTGAGCAATGAGGTTAAAGAGGAAGAGAAAACTCAAGAGAAATGGGTTTTTAATATCTGAAATTTGTCCTGTGAAAAGGTGAGTTGTTCTCTGCTCTAGAAATCAGTAGTTCAAAGGGAAGTAGAAGTGATTTTGATTCATTATTAGTTTGTTCCTTTTAGTAATTTTACCGTTTAGGACAAGCTCTGATTCGGGTGGTGGTAGATCAAATCTCAGATCTCATTGTCTTAACACAACAATGTTTTTCGTTTGTTTGTTTTTGTTTTTGTTTTTGGTCAGTCAAAGTCTGAGTGTGTTGAGCTACCTCTCTCTCTATTTTAGATATGCAGTTGCAAGCCCTTGGCCTCCAGGGCCTGCAGGGCAGAGGAGGAGAGACACTTGTAGGGCCATGCAGCAGCTCTCACTACCTCAGTCTGAAGGTGACGCACATCATTACTGCTCACAGCACACCAGCCAGAATTAGCAAAATGGTCTCCGCCTAACTCCAAGGGAGACTGGGAATGTGGGAGAGCACATGGATATTTGTTACACACTAAGATTTGTCCTATACCATAATCATTTTATAAATTACAGATGTCAGCCTTAGAATGGACCATTTCATAAAGCAAAAAAGTTCTCTCTTCTGTTTGTTAAGGATAGCTTAAACATAGTTTTGCTACTGTTACTGACAATCTGTTTCTTTCCGTACTTTGTATATGTCATCCAACTCCTTTTGACCTCCAGGTTTTTGTTTTTTAATGCGAAATTCTTATTAAGGATCCCTTGTGCGGGGCAAGTTGCTTCTCTCTTGGTACTTTCAGAATCCTGTCTTACGACCTTTTGGTTATGATGAGTGTAGGTATGGATCTCTTTGAGTTTATCATCAGAATTCATTGCATTATCATACTATGTATGCTTGCTTAGGTATGTAGACTGGTATTTACTTCTCCTGGCTTGACTTCTCTGTCCATTGGTAAACACTCAGGACCCTGTCAAATCCTAGAAGCTCATTGTGAGAGTTATCACAAAGATTGTTTTTATTTCAGTACTCCTGACCTTTGGATCCTGGCCTGGGGAGCACCTCCAGCTCCAGGTCAAGGGCTGACAATTCTTCCTGTCTCTGCTATTTTGCTCTAGGCCGAGGTTGAGCTCATTGCCACTTGACAGGTCTGTCCACTACTGCTGGTTCCCTCCTGACAGGAGGCATCAGCGTTCATTTTACTAGCAGTCCCTAATTACCAGATGTTCTGTGAGAGTGGAATCACAAACTGGTTTTGTTCTTTATTTTTGTGTTTTTGATTTAGTTTGTAAATAGGCAATATATGCACATGGTCCAAAATTTTATATGTAGATGCACACGCAACAAATATATACACATGTAGCAAAAGCGTGAGGTGAAATCTCCTTCTGTTCTCCTTCCCCATACCTAGTTCTTCCTCTCCCACCACCAAGTAACCTCCACTTTATTTTACTTTCTTGTGTATCTTTCTAGAGTTTTTTATGTGTCCTTCAGAATTTCTTTATGTGTGTAGAAGTCAAATACAAAGATATTTTTACTTACCCCACTTCTTACTCTGAAGATAGTGTATTATTAGTTACCCTCTTGCACTTGATTTTTTTTTTCTTTACTTAATTGGAGATATTTCCATATCAGTTTGTAGAACTTCCTTAATCTTTTTCATCCTACAGAATTCCCTATTAGCATACCATAATTTATTTAACCAGTGCCCTAGTGACAGGAATTTGGGGTTTCTTGCATGTATACATTTGTAGATAAATCTTCAGAAATGAAATTGCTGGATTAGAGAATATGTGCATTTTGATTCATACTACCGAATTGCAGTGTATCAGCATACTGGCTTCTCCACAGTATGTGGTTGGACGTCTTCTCATCTACAAATCATTTGGTTTTCCTCTTTCAGTGGTTTCTGTTTGTCTCTATATCCTTTTTTCCTGTTACATTATTCATCTTAATATTTAACAGAGATTATCTATGATACAAAATATTATCAATATGTTATTTTTTGTCTTTGATTTTCTTAATGATTTTTTTCATGCAGAGCTTTTTCTTTTTTCTTTGAAAGATTTTTTTTTAAGTTTACTTATTGATTTTGAGAGAGAGAGAGAGTGTGTGTGTGTGTGTGTGTGTGTGTGTGTGAGCAGAGGAGGGCAGAGAGAGGGAGAGAGAGAGAGACTGCCAAGCAGGCTTTGCACTGTCAATGCAGAGCCTGATGTGTGGCTTGATCCCACACACTGTGAGTTCATGACCTGAGCTGAAACCAAGCCTCCCAGGCACCCCCAGAGCTCTTTATTTTTAATCAGATTGGAATTATCAGTCTTTTTTTATGGCTTCTGGATTTTGAATCCTAATCAGCAACACCTTCTACACTCTAAGACTGTAAAGGAATTCTCCCATATTTTCTTCAAGTACTAGAAAACTGGAGCATTTTTCCATGTGGCTGCTGATTTGTCCCAACACAATTTACTGAATATTTGATCTTTTATACAATAATTTGAGATGGCACCTTTATCAAATTATAAATTCCCATGTGTTTTTGGGTGTTTTTCTGGATGTTCTTATTTGCTTTATTGTTCCATTAATTTATCAATACCACTCTGGTTTAATTATTAATGATCTTTGTTTTCAAGGTTTTCCAGGCTATGGTTATAGTTTATTTTTTCATATAATTTTAGAATCAGATTGTCTGTTAGAAAATCCTTATGGCATTTTTTTTTTATTGTGGTCACATTAAATTTATGAATTTATGTAGAGAAAAGTGGCATCTTTACAAGGAGGAGTCTTCCTAACCAAATCATAACATCTTTTCATTTATTCAGATATCTTTTGTGTCTTTCAGGACTATTCTAAAGTTTTCATATAGGTGTAGTACATTTCTTTTTAAGATAATTCCTATAATTGGAACGCTCACTCAGTCTCTCAAGTAAATATTTGAAAAAAAGAATATTCCTATAATTTGTGTTTTGCTATTGCTATTGAAAATAAGGTATTTTCTTCCATTTTTCTTTCTCCTTTTTAATAGTCTTGCTTATATTAGTGTATGCTACAAATGCAAGTGGCGGGAATACAGAACTGTTCTCCTTTATTTTGTAATTTTTTTTTTTAAGTTTACTTACATATTTTGAGAGAGAGAGAGTGGGACAGGGTCAGAGGGAGAGAGAGTCCTCAGCAGGCTCCACACTGACTCAAGACTCAATCTCACAAAACTGTGAGATCATGCCCTGAGCTGAGATCAAGAGTCGGACACTCGGGGCACCTGGGTGGCTCAGTCGGTTAGCCGCTGACTTCAGTTCAGGTCGTGATCTTGCACTCCGTGAGTTCGAGCCCCACGTCAGGCTCTGTGCTGACAGCTCAGAGCCTGGAGCCTGCTTCAGATTCCGTGTCTCCTTCTCTCTCTGCCCCTCTGCCTCTCATGCGCTCTCTTTCAAAAATAAATAAACATTTTTAAAAAATTAAAAAAAAAGAGAGTCGGACACTTAAACTACTGAGCCACCCAGGCACCCCTCTTTTGTAATTTTTTTGAATCATTCATGGAACCAGCTCTAGAATTTTCATTGATTTCTTTTGTAGTTTCTCAAAAATATTTACAGATATTCATACTAGATGGCTCATTTACATCTATAGCACATTAAATGAGTTCTGTTTTAAATGGAATAACCTTTGAGCTCTCAACAGGATATTTTCCCTATATTTTTTAAAAATAAGAAACTAGTACACATTACTTTATAGAAAAAGCCAGTGGTCTAAAACTTAAAACATATCACTCCAAAGTTAGTTCCATTCTTACCAATATTTTTCCATACTCGTAATTTATGTATTTATTGTTATAGTCTCTTTTGAACTGTTTTTATAGTTAGAATCAAAGGAGTAAATTAATGAAAACTCCTGGGTTTCTCTTGAGTGCCAGATTCCTGGTCTCTCAGGTGGGACAAATAATGCCAGCGACCCCACAGGGGACTGCTTGGGTGGGTTGTGGCGGAGAGTATGCATGAAACACTGAGTGTGTTCTTTCCTTCACTCTGGTCACTGGGAGCACGGCAGCTGTCATGGATCAAGCGTGTGCTTTGCCTTGCCCGACCTAAAATGTCCCGTCACAGATGGAGCCGTGTAACCTGAATAACTGTAAAGTGCCAACAAGGGTGGCTGTCTTTTTGCCGGAAAGCAGCTTTCCGAGGTTGTCGTCATCCTTTTGTCTCTTCCCTTTCCTCCAGGCCTGCTCTGCGAAGAGAACATTGACGACTGTGCCGGCGGTCCCCACTGCCTTAACGGTGGTCAGTGTGTGGATAGGATTGGGGGCTACAGTTGCCGCTGCTTGCCCGGCTTTGCAGGAGAACGGTGTGAGGGGGACATCAACGAGTGCCTCTCCAACCCCTGCAGCTCTGAGGGCAGCCTGGACTGCATACAGCTGACCAACGACTACCTGTGTGTCTGCCGCAGTGCCTTCACTGGTGAGAGCCTCCCCGCCGCCCCCCGTGCTCTGCCTCCGAGGGCCTTTGAGTGAGGAAATTGGGCTCTTGGGTCATGACCTAGACCCAAGTGAAGCTTTTCCTACGTCTGAAAAACTAGACCAGGTTAATTCAGAGGCTCAGTTTTGCCTTAGGTCTGTGCTTCATGGATGTTACAGTCCACCTCTGCCTTTTTTTTTTCCCCCTAAGAGATGCTTTCTCTTTTGTTATACATTGATTATATCATACTGTAGCAGAAATATAAAAAAAGAAATAGAATGTTAGGAGTGGTTGAGCAAAAATCCATTTTTTATTTGGGGTAAAAAACACATAACATGAAGTGTATCATCTTCACCATTTTTTTTTTTTTTTTAAATTTTTTTTTTTTTCAACGTTTATTTATTTTGGGGACAGAGAGAGACAGAGCATGAACGGGGGAGGGGCAGAGAGAGAGGGAGACACAGAATCGGAAACAGGCTCCAGGCTCTGAGCCATCAGCCCAGAGCCTGACGCGGGGCTTGAACTCCCGGACCGCGAGATCGTGACCTGGCTGAAGTCGGACGCTTAACCGACTGCGCCACCCAGGCGCCCCAACATCTTCACCATTTTTAAGTGCACAGTTGAGTGCTATTAAATACATTCACGCCGCCATGCTGCCATCACCAGATCCAGCCACAGAACTCTTTCATCTGAGGAAAATAACGTCTCGTGTTCAGAAACCTTACATCTACTCTGGTTTCATCACGCTGCCTCCCTTGGCATGTGATGACCTGGGTTACTGGTAGTCACTGCCACAGTGACCTTCTTTCCATCTCTGGAACCCAGAGAGGCTCAGGATCTTCTAGGTCACCTAAGGGGAGTAGGTCCACATGGGGATGTGTTTAAGCACAAATCAGTTCACGAGAGTACGTAATGCAAAGCTTCAGGGAATGATCTGCATAGCTGAGAGCTGACCAGGTCTCTTCTCAGGCTCTTCTCCAGAGAGAAGCCTTCTCAGGCTTCTCCAGGTCTCTTCTCAGGCTTCTTTTCTTCACACATTGTAAAGATGGCCAAGCTCTGCCTCAGAATAGGGGCTTGTCATAGGCACGCGTTAGTTACTTCTGAAGATGGGCAGCTTGGTGACTTTGGGGGGACTAAAACAGTTTCTAACCGTGGCAGTGTCACCAGATACTCAGAAGTCTGCCTGGCATTTGTGGAGTCATTCTAAACCTTATGCTGTAGTAGTGTTCCTTGGGAGTCGGATAATAGGCTATAGCAGTCTGCTTAGTAATAATTTGGCAAGTTGGACTCTAGTACATTCAGAACCCATCTCTAGGCTTTTAATTTTCAAGATATGTTACCTTTAAGAACTTTGGTAATTTATGAAGAATGGAGGGATTTTGCCTGGATGCAATATCAAAAGAGAAACCATCCATTATGAACATCATACGTATTGAGGCAATGCTGGACAGAAAGAGTATGAGCAGTCTCTCCACAGCCTCATATTAGCCACGATGTGCTTTGGAAGCCAGAGATGCAAAACTGGCTGCTGTTTCTTTCATTGTCTCTGGGGCTTCCTTTATCTGGAAACACTGAAAACACTTACAAAGAAAGGGGAAACAGATAAAGGAAGGACTGGAGACCACCTTGAATGAGGATCCCACCACCAGGAAGTAGGGTTAATGCATTTTCCACACTTGTGATTGAAAAGAATCCCTCAAGCTCATTGCTTGTAATTATTGTGGGATGCTGTTGCTGAGATGAGCACTGAGGGGCCGTCTGTCCCTGAGCCCCATGTCCATGTGATGGCTGCTCTCGGATAATGGCTGCTGCTGTGATTTGAAGAGACAAACACCCCCGTAATCCTTGCCTCTTAATTCTGGCTGGCCACAATTGTTACTATTTTAATTTCCTTTTATTTATTTTTTTAATGTTTATTCATTTATTTTGAGAGCGCACACAGGCATGTGAACAAGGAAGGGAAGAGAGAGAGAGACAGAGAGAGACAGAGAGAGACAGAGAGAGAGAGAGAGAGAGAGAGAGAGAGAGAGAGAGAGAGAGAATATCCCAGGCAGGCTCTGCACTGTCAGCATGGAGCCCTATCTGCAGCTCTACCCCCACGAACCGTGAGATCATGACCTGAGCTGAAATCAAGGGTCAGACGCTTAACTGACCGAGCCACCCAGGTGCCCCTAATTTCCTTTTAGAAGCCCCTCTTTGTAAGTGACTTCAGGCCACATGAGGCCCACCTCCTGCTGGGCCTCCAGGTGTTTCCCCCCCCTTGATTTCAGTTGCTTAGTTCACTTTATCATACAGCAGTGGTCTCGAGATGCCATCTGTTTTAGAACTGTTTCTAGAAGAAATGAACTCTAGAAATATTAAGCTGTATTTTAAAGCAGTGCTGATCAAATTCCAGAAAGGCTAGGAAGTGATTGAAAAGAGATATTATGGATGAAAATTCTCTTAAGCCACAAATCAGCACTTGAATGCATTGGTCTGGTGTAGCCTCTTCTGTGAAGTTGACAGTTTTAACAAAATGCAGTGAACAGTTTTGGTAAATATTTCTTTTGGCTTGTGAAAGCTAAAGTTATCTTCAAAGGAAAAAAAAAAGCTGAGATGTCCTTTTCTGTTTCTTTTGGTCAGATTAGAGAGATTTTTCACGACTATGCCCATCTTGTTTTGTGAGTCTCTTTGGGAATCTGTGCCTTGTGTACCTATTGTATAGGCAAGACAGAAGGGGTACTGGCCTGAGCCAGGGGTGAGCCAGTCGCGTGGGGGTCCAGGGAGTGTTTCCCTCATCTTCTGTTCCTTTGGCCTTAGGACTGAGCTCACACCTCTTGCCCCATCCCTCACCCTTCGGCTAGCTCCCATCCCAGCAGCACTCTGCTCAGTATATTGCCTTTTAAAACTCCTTTTCATTTTCTGCTTTGAGGTCGTCACTGTGAAACTTTCGTCGATGTGTGTCCGCATATGCCTTGCCTGAATGGGGGGACTTGTGCTGTGGCCAGCAACATGCCCGATGGTTTCATTTGTCGTTGTCCCCCGGTAAGTGCCACGTTGCCTATCGAAGGGGCCTGCTCTCTTTCACACAGTATGGACAAAGCTGGGATTAAACCTGGTTTTTCCAAGCTCCTTCTGGAACTTTCTTGGTGGGGAGATTTCTTAATTTTAGCCCCTTCACCAAAAAGTGCTGGGGTTTCCCGTGTAAAAGCTATTAAGAAACTCCCGGAAACAGTGAACTCCCTGATCTGTGACTCAGTCTTCAGAAGCACTTAGAGAAATCCACAGGAAGCGGTGGAACGTTCCCATGAAAACAAGACTTGTGTCTCTGACCTCTGGGTCCTGTGCTGGGGGGTTGTCTTGCCCCCAGATTGGGGCAGAGTTGGTTGGGAATGCTGCTCCTTAGCAGGGACTATTTGGGAGCAAGCTGCCTGTTACACTAGGAGGAAGCCTATTTTTAGCCGTTTGCTGTGCAAACTCTTTTGCCACTGCCAGAGGCTGAAACCCTCCCCAAAACAGAGATCACTATGTGTGAGGACAAACCAAAAGGAAACCTGTGCTGTCCCCTTGGCCTCACTTAACAGGAAGTATAGGAACAAAATGGCACAGATAGCCTGTGAGACTCCCCAGATTCCTGAAGTAACTTCTTCCACCATAAAGCCATTATATGAGTGGTCTAATGACGTTAAGGAAGGTGCTTACAGGTACAATGCCACCTCAGTCCCCCCCCATGCCCAGTGGACTTATTTTCTAGAAGTGAGCTCTTAAAGTGAGAGAAGTCTTCACTCATCCCGTGGCACCTCTTGAAAAGGCCTCTTCCTAGGACGCGGCACAGGAGGCTACATGGAGGGATCTTAGCCGTGTGCCTAGTCTTTATCTTTCTAGAGGTGGGGCAGAGAAGGGATTGGGAGGGAACACCGGGCCTGCTGTCCTCATCTGTTCACTAATCTCAACAGGGATTCTCCGGGGCAAGATGCCAGAGCAGCTGTGGACAAGTGAAGTGCAGGAGAGGGGAGCAGTGTGTGCACACGGCCTCAGGACCCCGCTGCTTCTGCCCCAACCCCCAGGACTGCGAGTCAGGCTGTGCCAGTAGCCCCTGCCAGCATGGGGGTAGCTGCTACCCTCAGCGCCAGCCTCCTTATTACTTCTGCCAGTGTTCTCCACCATTCTGGGGCAGCCACTGTGAGCTTTACACGGCCCCCACCAGCACCCCTCCTGCCACCTGTCTGAGCCAGTATTGTGCCGACAAAGCTCGGGACGGCGTCTGCGACGAGGCATGCAACAGCCATGCCTGCCAGTGGGATGGGGGTGACTGTTCCCTGACCATGGAGAACCCCTGGGCCAACTGCTCTTCCCCACTTCCCTGCTGGGATTACATCAACAACCAGTGTGATGAGCTGTGTAACACGGCCGAGTGCCTTTTTGACAACTTTGAATGCCAAGGGAACAGCAAGACGTGCAAGTAAGGGTCCAGGGGCCCCAGAAGCTGAGGGAGACTGTCACTAACACACCTCGGTTCCTCGTTCTTGCTCCTAACCACTCCAGGGCTTCAGCCCAAGCTGCCTCTGCTTTTCAGACTGGCGCCCCGAGGCCCTCTTCCGGGTGTCAGCCTTGCCCCGTCGCACGCTGCCCTGTGTTCTCCCTTGCTGACAGAGGTCCAGGAATGCTCATGCACAGCCACCCTCTCTCTGCCTCTCTCTGCCTTCTCACCTGCTGCTCTCACGACCTCCTAGGGGAAATAACTTTTGGAAGTGGTGTTACCCCACTCTCAGGCAGCCTCTCACATAACCTGCCTGCAGGATGGATGGAAAGGTCTGTACCTCTATCTGTTCACCCCATTCCTTTCCCTCAGACAGAGTTTCCCCTTCTAGACTTATGAGGAAGCATAAGCTAGACCAGGCCACTTAACCCTCCTCGTCGTCTCTGTGGCAGTTACAGGGTGCTTTATGGTTTACATAGCAACTTTCCTTTTAGCAATCCCATTTAATTTAACCCCAGTGAACTCTCAACAACCTTAATGAGGTGTAGGTACTGTTAACAGGTCTTTCACAGGTGAGGAAACTGAGACCTGGGAGGTTAGAGAACGTGCCAGAGCACATACAGCTGTTGCTGACTCCCAAGCTCTTTGTTGAGCCAGTGTGGCAGGTGATACCAATGGCATAACCACTATCAAGGGGTGAGAGTGAGGAGGAGAGTGAGGATGAAATAGTTTGTGCATCATTTAGGTTTGGGGACTCGATTTCCTTTTCCCAGTATTTGAAAGAGGCTGTACAGTTTAAATCTGGTATCTTGTCTGGGACACACCTCTCCCCACCTGCCTTCCAGAGCTAGGATTCAGTCTTGTTTGGGGAGGAAATGGGCCATATCGACAGGGTCCTCTGTGGAGCCCTGATGGCTCAGGGCTCTGTACCCGGTTCCTGGAGGCCCCCCTTTTTTTTTTCCAAAAGCTCATTCTTACCGCAGCAAGGACAGCGATTAAAAAAAAAAAAAAAAAAAAAAAAAGGAAGCATGCACCTGGTTAATTTGTTTCAGGCATGCAGCTTTGCTTACAAAGCTGACTTACAAAGATTACCAGCTGCCTGGGCGGCTGTAAGCCCGTGCAGCATAGCGAGCACAGTGTTGTTTCTCCTTTGGAGGGTGCTCACATTGAATGGCATAGATGGGATATGTACTCTGTGCTGTCAGGATGGGAGACTCAATGAGGGGACCTGATCTGGGCTACAGAAGATAGGCGGGAAAAGCCACAGTAGTTCCAGGCAGAAAACCAAATAGCACTGCAGTCTATTCTGAGCCCTTCCCTTGTTCTCCTCCTCTTCTGCCTCCCCCTGCCTAGGTATGACAAATACTGTGCAGACCACTTCAAAGACAACCACTGTGACCAGGGATGCAACAGTGAGGAGTGTGGCTGGGATGGGTTGGACTGTGCTGCTGACCGGCCGGAGAACCTGGCGGAGGGGACCCTGGTTATAGTGGTGCTCATGCCCCCAGAGCAGCTTCTCCAGGATGCCCGCAGCTTTTTGCGGGCACTGGGCACCCTGCTCCGTACCAACCTGCAGATTAAACGGGACTCCCAGGGGGTACTCATGGTCTACCCCTATTATGGTGAGAAGTCGGCTGCCATGAAGAAGCAGAGGATGATACGCAGGTCCCTTCCTGGTGACCAAGAACAGGAGGTGGTTGGGTAGGTTTTTGGTTTCTGAACTTCTTAAAGTTTATAAAGCTAAGTACTCTGACGCACAGAGGAAGTCATAACTGAACCTATAAGAATGCAGAGCTCAGGCAAGTAGAACAGCCACCAAGTACAGTAAACCCGTGATGCCAGTACGTATGTTTAAGGGTAAGGTTTTCCTTGGTCTTGGTATCCTGAAAGGCGGGCTGGAGCAAGCAGAAGGTGGGATGTCAGGACGGCCTCCTCAAATGCCAGAATGTGTAACCTTTTGCCAGGGTTGCCTCAAATCCCTTTACTACTGACCATTCTTTTTATGTTAATCATTGCGTTCTGTTCAAGGCCATGCATTTATAACAGAAGGCTCTCTGTAATAATCTTGAATTGTTCTGTCATTGCACCCCACTATTTGTTGCTGTATCCCACAAGTTTCAACTGTATAGCTACCTCAGATGCAGATGCAGAGACCACAGAGAATAGGGACCCACCCGCTTTACCCAGTGTCCTCCCTTTGACTTGCGTTGCCTAAGTCAGAAGGCGCAAACTCAGCCAGACCAAGGAAGGTGAGACATAGTCCGGTGGGAACTCGTATTTAGGATCTAAAAGGACAGGATCTAATTTCTGAGATCTTTTGATGGCCTCATCACAGAGATAGGAGAGCCCAGTGCTGATGTGAGGAAGGAAGGCTCATGCAGTCCTTTCTAACTTCACTTGCTTGACTGGCACCCTCTGTTTTACTCACCATTTCCCCTTGGCATCCTACAGCTCTAAGGTGTTTCTGGAAATTGACAACCGCCAGTGTGTTCAAGATTCAGACCAGTGTTTCAAGAACACGGATGCAGCAGCAGCTCTTCTGGCCTCTCACGCCATTCAGGGGACCTTGTCCTACCCTCTTGTGTCCGTCGTCAGTGAGTAGCACTGGTGTTAAAGGAAGAGTTTGGGGCAGGGGAGACGTCACTTGGGGCCAGTGAGAAAAGGGCACACTTTTCAGTGTGCAGCTCTGTTTTTCAGTGCCAGTGAGGTCAATCAGTCAATGCCCTCTAAATGAATTTTATGCTAAGATTGAGAGGTTTATTCAGCACATTCCCTGTCTCCCTGCACTTCCAGGTGAATCTCTGACTCCAAAAGGTACTCAGCTTCTCTATCTACTTGCTGTTGCCGTTGTCATTATCCTGTTTATTATCTTGCTGGGAGTTATCATGGCGAAACGAAAGCGTAAGCATGGCTCCCTCTGGCTGCCTGAAGGTTTCACCCTTCGCCGAGACTCCAGCAATCACAAGCGCCGTGAGCCAGTGGGACAGGATGCCGTGGGGCTGAAGTAAGACGGTTTGCCAACACGCCACTATTCACAGTAGTAATAGCAGGGATAGAGGAGAAAGGAAATCTTGTTGAATTATGATTTTAAATTTCGAGCTCTGGCCACACCACATTGTCACACCTAACCATGATTCTGAGTGCCTGCTGAGCGACTATGAACTAACAGAGTCTGGATGCTTCTATTCTGTATATATTAAAGCAGTGGTGCTTGGCTTATATGTTGAGGCACCCTTTTGTTGTAAGCTCTTGATCCACAGGAAAGGAAAAGATGTTTACTCGGGCAGTGGGATGGAAAATACTGCCCATCCTTTGTGGGCCAAGGCTCCTGAAAGTCTTTGAGGATAGCCATGGAAAAAGTATTGAAAACCACTATATGAGTTTATGACATAACCTCTGCTCTTGTTTTTCCCCTTCATAATCTTGTCCTATCAGAAATCTCTCAGTGCAAGTCTCAGAGGCTAACCTAATTGGTTCTGGAACAAGTGAACATTGGGTTGATGATGAAGGGCCCCAGCCAAAGAAAGCCAAGGTAAGCTGGCCATGGTAGATCCACTATTATCAGCCACTATCTGGTCACATCAAATTTCTGTCCTTTGCTATCTAGAGTGTCCTGAATGGGTGAAAAGGGTGATAGTCTTTATGTGCTGCCCAGGCAATGGCTACCCCAGGTTGTCATGAAAGGCAAGAATCATTAGGTCATTGATGACCTTGGGTTACCTACATATGTGTTTCAGTAAGAACTCTTTAGAGGCACCTGGGTGGCTCAGTCAGTTAAGCATCTGACTCTTGATTTCAGCTCAGGTCATGATCTCATGGAGTTTGAGCCCCACATCGGGCTCTATGCTGGCGGTGTGGAGTCTGCTTGGGAGTCTCTCTCTCACTTTCTCTCTGCCCCTGCCCCATTTGCATGCACGTGCTCTCTCTCTCTCTCTCTCTCTCTCTCTCTGTCTCTCTAAATAAAAAAATAAATAAACCTAAAAAAATAACTCTTTATTAAAAATAATAAAACAAACATGATTCCTTCCTTAAGAATCATGCTGATGGTAGCTGAATAAGGAATGATGTGTGTAAATAGCAGTTTCCTTTATGACTAGCTCTCCCCCTTATCTTCTCTGGATACTCCCCCTTCAGGAAGGAAGAAAGCCAATGACCATTGAGTTTGGAGGTTCTGCATCTTGAGCGCAGGAAACTAGAACCATAAAGTAAGAGGTAGATTGGGCTGAAGCTGATGTGAAAAGGGAGACAGTCCATCCATAGCTATACGTGGCTGGGATATGCATATATCCATGAGTATTCTAAAGCAGCTTGAGGGGATGAATGCTTGAGGAATATAGACATGCAATACAGCATGATGGTTCAGAACATTGCTTAGTTACAATCAGAACTGGATTCAAGTCCAAAACTCTGCTAGTTAGTAGCTGGAAAACTTAACCTCTTTGTACCTCATTATCCTTATCTGTAAAATAGGGAGTTGTTTCAAAGATTAAACATATATGTGTGAAGCATCTTACCCATTTTCTATCATGTAGTAAATATTTAATAAAAGTAGCTGCCTTTTAAATTATAGTAATAGTTACTGCCCAGCAAATATTTTCTTGGGTGTTTGCTATGTGCTGGGCATTGTATTAAGTACAGGGAGGTGATATTGAACAAGGCTTGTTTCCTGTTCTCATGAACCTTACCTTCTCGTGGTAGAGACTGTTATATAGTGCCTTGTGAGCACTTAACACAGAGTCAGTTAAGTAGAGGTAAGCAGAGGGTATTTTCGAACCCACAAGAGGAATTAAAGTCCCGTTGTATTTGAAGGGTAGGTAGGAGTTAGTCAGACAAAGAATTGGGAAAAGATACGGCAGGCACAGGGGACAACTCAGGCAGAAGTCCAGAAGCAAGGAAATGGTGTTTTGGGGATCTGTATCTAGATAGCGTATTTGGTAGGTGAAATAGATGGTATATTAAGGCTGAAGCCTGGAGTTTGGAATGGGGAGGTCGGGAGAGTGGTACAGATGGCACAGGAGAGGATGACAGGAATCACATCCGGCAGCAGCAGGAAGGCAGTGTGGATGACACCCTGGCAGGTAGAATAGGAGGAGACTACAACTGCCTCCTTGTCCGCAGCTCCTAATGGTGGGCCAGGTCAACACAGAGCGTTGTTTTCTTGTCAGGCTGAAGATGAGGCTTTGCTCTCAGAAGAAGATGATGCCATTGATCGACGTCCATGGACACAGCAGCACCTTGAGGCTGCAGATATCCGCAGGACGCCATCGCTGGCACTCACTCCTCCACAGGCAGAGCAGGAGGTGGATGTGTTGGATGTGAATGTCCGTGGCCCAGGTCAGCACACACCCGCTTTCCAAACCTGCCCTGCCTGCCCTTGGCTCTGTGATGTGCCTCGGTGATCTGCCCCCTGCCAATTGCACAGACTAAATTAGCATGAGGAAATGAACACTCAGGGAATACAGACATGCAGAACATGTAAACTTCTGTAAGAAGAGGGAAGGATTTTATATTGCCTCACCTACAGCATGCTTGGGAATAGGTAGGCTGATTACATGGGAAAGAGTTTAGTGGGATAGAGAAATAATATCCCAAAGCAGAAGGATAGAAAATTACTTTAATTGATACCTTAGTGCATATTATTGTTAATACTGGATATTTTTAAATGTTGCCCAATTTAAAATAACATAGCACTTAGGAACTCAAACAGGAAGGCTTGCTTAACTTAGAGAAGAGCCCTAGCTTAAAAACACTCTTATTTTCCCATAAAGGGCATTATCTATCAGAGGAAAAACAGGTGGCAAATGTAAAACGAATTGCCCATTACCACAAGAAGCTCAGAAGGTTTTTTCCCCATAAGAATAACTTTATTCAAACAGAACGCTTCCAGCCACTGGGTTCATTGAACATTAATGTCCTTCTCCTCCTTAAATATTTTTTGGAAAATTCCGTTCTTATAGATGGGTGCACCCCACTGATGCTGGCTTCCCTCCGAGGAGGCAGCTCAGATATGAGTGATGAAGATGAAGATGGAGAGGACTCTTCTGCCAACATCATCACAGACTTGGTCTACCAGGGTGCCAGCCTGCAGGCCCAGACAGACCGGACTGGTGAGATGGCTCTGCACCTTGCAGCGCGCTACTCAAGGGCTGATGCCGCCAAGCGTCTCCTGGATGCAGGTGCAGACGCCAACGCCCAGGACAACATGGGCCGCTGCCCTCTCCATGCTGCAGTGGCAGCTGATGCCCAGGGGGTCTTCCAGGTAAAGAACAGAGCTGATTCCCTATAGATCTATAATGGTTTCTCTTTGCTAAGGCACTTAATACCCAATTATGCTCCTTCGGTAATTCTCTGAGAAAATAGGACGGATGGTGGATCTGGTGGATCCAGGATGGTGGAGTCCTGCTTGTTGGATGGGAAAGCAGGAAAAGAGCAGCAGAAAACTGACCTAACCAGAACAGCCAGGTAGCGACAGAGCTTACAGCAGATCCCACCAGTTTTCTGATTCTTCATCGCTGTTCATTTTGATGTGCCAAAATGCCTCCCAAATGAATAGATCAGATGGGAGTGATACCTGTTATGAAGTTCTTGACTAGTATCAGCTTCTCCCTGTAGATTTATCTGGCCATATGGGCTGCTCCTTGGTGTTTTTTTTGACATGAATTCACTGTGTATTCCTTTTATTTTACCCTTGTGAGGAAACTGGAAGCATTCTGATTAATCTTAAACTGTATACACCACAACTGAGGTTATGATATTTTCCCACTTACTCCTTTCTTTAGAAAGCAAAAGACATCACTCTCCATGAGATGGCGTCCCCTAGCACCCTTTGTTCCTTCATTCATTCATGCATTCATTCAGCATTTATTGATTGAGGATGATAGAATCATGGGCACAAAGACAACAAGCATTCCCTGCCCTCCAGGAACTTACAGGGTTGCCTCAGCTCTGATGCTCTTGTTTCTTCTTTTAACTTCATTATTTTCTTTTATCTAGTTGACTGTCTTTTCTGTACTTTCTCATCTTGTAGATTCTGATCCGCAACCGAGTAACTGATCTGGACGCCAGGATGAACGATGGCACTACACCACTGATCCTGGCCGCCCGCCTGGCTGTGGAGGGAATGGTGGCAGAACTGATCAACTGCCAAGCAGATGTGAATGCAGTAGACGACCATGGTAGGGCCGAGAGGCAGGGAGCCAGATTCTCGCCTGCAAAGCATGCCTCTAAGGGGGAAAATCATTATGTGATCTTTAAAGAACCATCTCAGATTTGAATCCAATGAAATTCTATCATTCATTTATTCTTCTTTCAACATTTTAAGTCCAGAGAACTAAGCCAGTGGGAAGTCCATAGGCGAAGATAGGAAGGGATTTTTAGTGAGGGTTTTTGGAACCCAAAGCCAGTTTATGAAAGGCTTGCCTCTGTAGGTTCCACTCTGGATATGAGGACTAGTGAGCTTGTCCTCACTAGGGAGGGATTATGAGCAACATCTTAAATAGACATTCTGGTGTGATAAGTAGATAGATTATTGTCCTCAGTATGGGATTCTACCATGTGGAAGACGTGGGTACCCTAGACAAATGATCTTTTTACCTACATGTCTTTCTAATGCTAGGCAGCCTGTATTAAAGTATTTCTAGAACAGGAAAAGGAAGATAATACTTTGGTTTTTTTCCACAGGCTGTGACTGACAACTGGCTTGCTTCTCTCTGGGAAGTTCAAGGTTTCCTTATATAAGTCATGATGCTTCCTTATACTGGGAAGAGGACATGTTCCTCTACTCTGTCTGCTTATAAAAATGTTTCTCCCTGCAGGAAAATCCGCTCTTCACTGGGCAGCTGCTGTCAATAACGTGGAGGCAACCCTTTTGCTGTTGAAAAACGGGGCCAACCGAGACATGCAAGACAACAAGGTACAGTCTGGGCAGACCTAGCAGTGCCTCAGATTACGAAGCCTTCCCTTTTCTCCTATAGCTCCTCTTGTGATGAGTATAGACAAAGAGGGAGGCAGCGTGGACAACAGCTGGATCCAAAGAGTTTGAGGGGAAGGTATTGGGTTATCCAGGGATGTGTCAGGAGGCGAGTCCTCTGCCTACACAGTACTCAGTCTGGATCAGGCTGTCCTGTAAATAACTTCAGTGTAGCCTTTTCTGCCTTTCTCTTTGACATCGTCCTTTCTCCTGTTCTCTGTTCTCTTCATGCTCACTTGCTTTTCTCTTGTTCTTATTCATTTTCTTTGCTGTGGCTCTTGTTTTCTGTTCTTGGACACCATGGTATTTTCCTGGTTGCTTTTCTTCCTCTGGGTTTTGGGTCATACTTCTCTTCTCTTGTGTATTTCCTCTTTTCTCTAATTTTAATTCTTTCTTAAACATGTTTTGTTTCCTATTGCTTCTGCTTCCCCTTATTTTTCTGCTTTAGGTTCTTGCCCTCCTACTTCTCTTATTTCTAAGAAGTCCTTTTCCTCTTAGAACCCTATTTTGATAAGCTCAGTGCTCTTTTAAGCAAATCTCTGGCTCAGGAGAATGCTTTATTTCACACATTCCCAACTAAGGAGACATCACCCTCAATGGGGCAAAATTGATTGTTGAGGAAGGGTAGAATGATCTTACTCTTTTTGTGTATAAAACTACAGATATATGGGGCACCTGGGTGGCTCGGTCAGGTAAGCGTCCAACTCTTGGTTTCAGCTCAGGTCATGAACTCACTGTTCATGAGTTTGAGCACTACGTTGGGCTCCATGCTGACAGCACACAGCCTGCTTGGGATTCTCTGTCTCCCTCTCTCTCTGCCCTGCCCCCCACCCAATCTTTCAAAATAAATAAATTTTTATTTATTTATATCTTTTTAATTATCTTTTTTACATTTATTTATTTTTGAGAGACAGAGAGACAGAGCACTAGTCGGGGAGGGATAGAGAGAGGAAGACACAGAATCCTAAGCAGGCTCCAGGCTCTGAGCTGTCAGCACAGAGCCCGACGCAGGGCCCAAACTCACAAACCGTGAGATCATGACCTGAGCCGAAGTCAGACACTTAACTGACTGACCCACTCAGGCGCCCCATAAAAAAAAATTTTTTTTTTAAGCTACAGATATACATTCAGTACCTAGGTAGATAGACATTTTATCTGTGCTAGTAAAATTTCATATGGGGAGGCAGTTAGGGAAATAATGTCTAAGGGGTTGATAATAACAAAAAGTTTGAGAAACACTGACATATGATCAAAGGTGTTACTAATTTTCATGTGCTATGTGGGTCTTTTCTGTAGGAAGAGACACCTCTGTTTCTTGCTGCCCGGGAGGGAAGCTATGAAGCAGCCAAGATCCTGTTAGACCATTTTGCCAATCGGGATATCACAGACCACATGGATCGTCTTCCCCGGGATGTGGCTCGGGACCGCATGCACCATGACATCGTGCGCCTCCTAGACGAGTACAATGTGACACCAAGCCCTCCAGGCACTGTGCTGACTTCTGCCCTCTCACCTGTCATCTGTGGGCCCAACAGATCTTTCCTCAGCCTAAAGCACACCCCAATGGGCAAGAAGCCTAGACGGCCCAATACCAAGAGTGCCATGCCCACTAGCCTCCCTAACCTTGCCAAGGAGGCCAAGGATGCCAAGGGTAATAGGAGGAAGAAGTCTCTGAGTGACAAGGGTCAGCTGTCTGAGAGTTCAGTGACTTTATCCCCAGTTGATTCCTTAGAGTCTCCTCACACATATGTTTCTGACACCACATCCTCTCCAATGATTACATCCCCTGGAATCTTACAGGCCTCACCCAACCCTATGTTGGCCACTGCTGCACCCCCTGCCCCAGTCCATGCACAGCATGCACTGTCTTTCTCTAACCTGCATGAAATGCAGCCTTTGGCTCACGGGGCCAACACTGTGCTTCCCTCAGTGAGCCAGCTGCTATCCCACCACCACATTGTTCCCCCAGGCAGTGGCAGTACGGGGAGCTTGGGCAGGCTCCATCCAGTCACTGTTCCAGCAGATTGGATGAACCGCATGGAGATGAATGAGACCCAGTACAATGAGATGTTTAGTATGGTTCTGGCTCCAGCTGAGGGCACGCACCCTGGCATAGCTCCCCAGAGCAGACCACCTGAAGGGAAGCATATAACTACCCCTCGGGAGCCCTTGCCCCCCATTGTGACTTTCCAGCTAATCCCCAAAGGCAGTATTTCCCAACCAGCAGGGACTCCCCAGCCTCAGTCCAACTGCCCCCCACCTGTTGCAGGCCCTGTGCCCACCATGTACCAGATTCCAGAAATGGCTCGTTTGCCTAATATGGCTTTTCCCACTGCCATGATGCCCCAGCAGGATGGGCAGGTTGCTCAGACCATTCTCCCAGCCTATCATCCTTTCCCAGCCTCTGTGGGCAAGTATCCCACACCACCTTCACAGCATAGTTATGCTTCCTCAAATGCTGCTGAGCGAACACCCAGTCACAGTGGTCACCTCCAGGGTGAGCATCCCTACCTGACACCATCCCCAGAGTCTCCTGACCAGTGGTCAAGTTCATCACCCCACTCTGCTTCTGACTGGTCAGATGTGACCACCAGCCCTACCCCTGGGGGTGCTGGAGGAGGTCAGCGGGGACCTGGAACACACATGTCTGAGCCACCGCGCAGCAACATGCAGGTGTATGCATGAAAGAGTCTGCCTCCAGTGTAGGGACAGAACTGCCTATTGTAAATGCTGCTGAGGAACAAATGAAGGTCATCCGGGAGAGAAATGAAGAAATCTCTGGAATCAGCTTCTGGAAGCAGGAGGAAGAAGATGCTTTTATCTTTTAGATAATGCAAGAAGCAATTTTGTCAGCTTCACTGGGTATCTGCAGGATTTGGGGTGGGAGGAACATGGTTCCTTTCAGTCTCTTACCCATCAAGCCAAGTTTGTGGAAACTCAAGATGAATACAAGACTTGGGGCCACGTTTACTCTTTTCTCTTTGGAGAAAAGAATGGATGCCTGTTGTAGCCCAGACATTCTTGCAGCCTGGACTGCATTTTAAGCCCTGGGGGCTTCTGCCATATCCATGAGAAGATTTTACGTACAGTCCTGTTGGGAATTGTACCTTGGAATTCTGCCCAAGTTGACTTATCTCATCTTCTCTTACTTGGAAATTCTTCTGACTTCATTTGGTGCTTTAATTTTTGCACCTCTCTGTGGTTGTACTCCCCCCACACCCCCAGCATGGTATAGGGCAACGTGCTTTTAATCATTCCTGCTCTGAAAAGCAATTTCAGCCTCCTTTCCCCTCTTCTCCCAGTGTCCCCAGGAATATCACAGGGTTTGCTTCGGTTATGGTTCTCAGCATACACCTTTCAAGTATGTTTCTTTAGAAAACAGATTCATTGCAGTCTCCTACATAATGTCATTCCTAGAAGAGGAAGGGGAGCAAGACATTTTTCTTTGAACCCATTTTGGAGACAGAAGTCCTTTTCAAGAGACTGCACCTTAGTTCTCTTGCCTGCATGCAGGGCTTTACGTAAACCTTACCAGGAAGAAGGATAAGAATTGGTTGTTTTCCCATTTGTGGGCCTAGTCAGTGGGAAGTTTTATCATTGGCAGTGCAGGTACTATGAGCCCCTTAAAACAAATAAACAAACAAGAAACAGACAAAGATGTGGAATGTTGGAATGACCAAGAGATAAGCTAACTCATGTGAGAAGTGGTTATCCACTTACAAGTCCCTTTCCTTCTCTCCCAGCATTCCATTGACGGCCTGTGCAAAACACATTTGTTCCCAGATCTCAGAACCCCTGGCCTACTTCACTCACTCATCCAGCTGGGAAAGCTAGCCTTAGTTGTTGAGACTTTCCTTCCACAGAAGAAAATGTCTCAAACGATGCTTCCTCGCCACTCAGAGCTGAACTCTGTTTGGCTCGAGGGACCCCGTGCCAGCCGGGTTCCTTTTGCGGAGGGATTGCAGTCTCTGCTTCCTGAGGCTGTTTCTGACCGCAGGCCTGCTCACCAGCCCTTCACTGTGCGTGCAGTCTGAGTTATCGGTGCACCCAAGTAGGTTCTCACCGAACACATGGATTTTTCTGTGTTCAAGTGCAGGAAATAGAAAGCTAACGTAGTTTTCTGGGATCCAAGCCAGCCCTGTACAAAGGTTGGAACTATGAGGCAGCCTTTGCTATTTTTTGCTACCATTCCTTTTGTTTTGAGGCAGTCGTGGCGTTCCCTTTCAGGCAACTAACATAGAAACTTACTGTGGACATTTTCCTTTCCCTGAGTTGCCTTGTAGATAATGATGGACAATTAAAGACTGTCTTTGTCATTCTCATGCTCAGATTATGGTTATATTTTACTTGAGTCGGCTCTCTGTATTTGTGGTCTTGGCACCTTCTGTGACACTCTGTCAAGGGCAGAAGCATTCTAGTCAACACTAGAAATAGGAATATCGTTTTCTTCCTCTTGTCCCTGAGTCATCCAATAGTGGATCCTGTGGCCACACTGTCATCTCTGCCCGGTGCTGTGATGTCATGACACCTGGGAAACTAGTTCTGCTGGGGCATTTTGTAGATAATAACAGGTGAATTGCCTACTCTGTTTGAATGGTAGTCTTCATTACTGCCTTGGCTAGGAGTACCCGTCAGAGCATTCCACTTAACGTGATTTATCTGTTTGTGGCCCTGTATGGAACCCCTGAGTGTCTGTTAGCATGGCAGTCTACAAATTTTTTTTTTTAGTCCTGCCCAAGCTCATCAACAGAAATAATTAGTACTGCCCCAGCAAACTGTATTCTCTCACGTGGCAACTCTTACCAGCCCTTTCATAGCAGGTAACATTTTATCTTCTGAACAGTGACTCTCTGTCCTTGGCCCATTTGTTAATTCACAGATGGGGAGAACCTCTCTGTGTGGGCCACTGTGGACCTCACCACATCTGCCCCTGTCGTCCTGTTTCATCCCCACTTCCTGAAAGTATCAGCCTCTGACCCAACATCTTGGATCCTCTATTGCCTCCTCCTTCCCCAGCCACAATTTAGGCCTAACTTGCTTCTTTTTCCTTCTTGGGATCCTTTGGGTTTTGGGAAAGGGAATGTGAAAGCTGCCATTACAGACTACGGGCTTCAGTGATGAGGAGGAAAACACTGCCTTTCAAGCATTTATCAATCCCTTAGATTTTAAGAACCCTTCAGTTGTATAGTACCTAATAAAAGTGAAGGTGAGATGGAGAATCACTTTCTTATTTGGGTTCTGAATTAGAGACTAAGTTTTATAGGACACGTCTTTTATGCCATGTATAGGTCACCCTCTCCCCAACTTTGGTTTTTATTTTTATAAATTTTTCTTTTAACTCCTCTTCTGTCTGCCTTTGGGGATAGACTCTTCTGTTTGTTTCTTCTGTTTTGTGTTAAGCATCATTTTCTGACTTACATGATGGTGAGGGAGAGAAACGTGTAAAAGAGAGTTAAAGACTTTGATGTAAGCAGTCAGCCATGATGCTCAAGCCTGCTATACCATCTTATTACGGTCGCTGGTACACAGTTCTGGCATAGAAAAGAACCAAAGGTATAATATTTTGTGGGCAGGCAGTTTGGATTTTAACCAACACATTGAATGTATGATGACTATTTGAGAGGACACAACTATATGACCTGACGCTCCCACTTGTAACTGGTACTACGGCTCCTTCCTTGTGTACATTTCTCTTAAAAGTGATACTATATGTTTGTATGAGAAACCCAGTAACCAGAAAAATGACTGCATATTCCTAACTATACATAGTAAGGAAAATGCAAACTGTTTTTACTTTTCAAATTTTCATTCTAAAGTAGTTAAGATGAAATTTATATGAAAGCATTTTTATCACAAAATAAAAAAAGATTACATGTCAAGCTCTGTGACATTGCAGTTTTTATTTTCCATTCCAGCGTCCCTGGTCTTGCAGTGACCTCCCTTGTGATGTCATGATAGGCTGAGAATGAAATAATTTTCTCTTCATTCTGAATCCCACAAAGCCAAGCACTAGGCTTCTTTTTTTTCATTCTCCCAAGCAGATTGCAAATAACTGCTTTTGAGGAAAAACTTCTGTCAAATAGGAAACACCACAAGACAGTCACTCTTCTGTGCAGTAGTTAGTGGCAAACAGACACTTACTGAGGACAAGGTACCTTCCAGTGGAAATGGGGAGTGTTTGCCAAGGCCAGAATTGAAAAGTGGGATGTAACTGATAATATTGATAGTGCTGTTACCTAAACCATTAGTTTTCAATATTATTCCTCAAATTAAATTTGTATAGAACTTTGTTGCAGGGAGTATGGCCGGAGTCGCAAAAGAAGAGTCCGCAAACAAAATGCGGTTAAGTGAAGGTCCTCATACTTGAGTCGGAATGAGGCCCTGACTCCAGAATGAAGCTTCTTTTTATTAGGACAATTGCTAAAGACTATGTGCATAAAGTCAGCTAAGCAAGTGTGTTAATCAATCTAATGGTTTAGCTTTTCAAGGTTGAATTTCGAGTTAATTGGTTTCTGTAACACTAGGAAGGGTCAGGTGTGAAGGAGGATCCAGCCCTGGACTATGTTAATGGCTCTAGGTGTCCCTTACCAGCCGCAGCCTCATTCAGCTGTGTAAACATGTCCTAAGGCCTTGCACCTTCTCCAGCCCTTCCCTTTGAAGTCTCTTCCTTGGATGCTTCTCTCCTGCATCTCCCACAGAACTTTATACAATTCTAAAGTAGTATTTTGCCTATAAATATGTTACCAAGTTCCTTTATACATTTACTTGTGAAAGTCCATCAGGGAGACGTTTGAACACAAATATTTGACATTGGTGATGCTTATGTCATGACCAGTCTTGTGTCAACTTCAGCATTGAGTTTATTTCCATATTCTGTTAGTTTTGCAGAACTTTTTTTTTTTTTTCAAGTTTCTTTCTTTTTGAGAGAGAGAGGGAGAGGGAGACACAGAATCCAAAGCAGTCTCCAGGCTCTGACCTGTCAGCACAGAGCCCAAGGCAAGGCCCAACCTCATGAACCGCGAGATCATGACCTGAGCTGAAGTCAGATGCTTAACGGACAGCCACCCAGGCACCCCTGCTTGGGTGCAGAAACTTTGCAGAAACTTTGAATCATACATATATAATTCTAAATGTTAGAAATACTTGCTTAAATGACTGGAAATCTTAGGATATGCTTCAATTGAATAGATGAAGGAGGTTTATTCAAAACCTGCACAAATATATTTTAACACAACTGACAGCACATATTGGTTAGCCTGACAGCTTTCTAATTTCATATAAAACATTTGAGTCTTCATGTTAGGCTTTGTAATGGCATAACAGGAAAATGAACTTGAGAGCTAAGGAATGATTTGCCTAAGTCTGGTCCTCTGCAGGCTGGCATCTCAGAGCTGGACTGGTCTCTTCAGACTATTTAGGAGCTAACTTGCTGGAAACCTGCTTTCTGGATCTGAGCTGCAGGCCACTAGCTTGCTCTCCACATCCTACCACTGCAATCGCAAGCCTAGAAACCTCACCCTTGATTGTGGCGGGGGGATCCAGGGCTCTCCCAACTATATCTCCAAAGAGGGAGGGCAGGGCTGGAGGCCAAGGCCTGCCACATCACACAGCTGGGACAGTAGACTTGGACACCAGGCCACAGTCAGGCCAGGGGTGAGACTGGTGCTTCCCTCAGTCCCACAGCTAAGAAGCCTCATAGCCCAAGGAGAGGGGGCTGAGTTCCCCTTTCAGAGCATGACGAATACAACAACCATCCTTAATGCCTGCACACAGTCCAGGATGTGATGGGCAATGGGAGAACTGAGCTCCTTTACTGCCTCTGCTTCTGCAAGCTCTCCCAATACACACTGCCCTGGGCCAGCAGGGCTCGATCTCCTCATCTGCCTGACCGTATTTTAAAAATGAAATGACCCCTTTCACGAAGATGGCGCCAAAGGTGAAAAAGGAAGCCCCTGCCCCTCCCAAAGCCAAAGCCAAAGCTTTGAAGGCCAAGAAAGTAGTGCTGAAAGGCATCCATAGTCATAAAAAAAAAGATCCGCACATCACCTACATTCTGACGGCCCAAGGTACTGCATCTCCGAAGGCAGCCCAAATATCCTCAAAAGAGTGCCTCTCCGAGAAACAAGCTTTACCACTATGCCATCATCAAGTTCCCCCTGACTGCGGAGTCAGCCATGAAAAGAACAGAAGACAACAACACACTTGGGTTCATTGTGGATGCCAAGGCCAATAAGCACCAGATCAAACAGGCTGTGAAGAAGCTCTATGACATTGACATGGCCAAGGTCAACACTCTGATCAGGCCCGATGGAGGAAAGAAAGCATATGTTTGATTGGCTCCCGACTATGATGCTTTGGATGTTGCCAACAAAATTGGGATCATCTAAACTGAGTCCAGCTGGCTAAATCTAAATATAAAAGTTTTCACCATAAAAAAATAAAAAATCATAAATAAAAATAAACATGAAATGTGAATCAGGTGCTTGCAAAAGTCCTGAAGAGGGAGAGGGTGCATGCGAAGTATGTGAGTAGGTGAGGAAGTGTAGGCATGTGAATGTGTCAAACAGAGAAAATACAACTTTTCTTTCTTTGCCTTAGGCTTAGCAAAACACGTCGAGAACAATGACAGCAGTCAAGTCTGCCTGCCAAGTGGGAGCAAACTCAAATGAGGATAACTCAAGAGGGGCTTATTTACAAAAGGACTACTGAGGAAGTGTGCATGTGTGAGGTGTAGGGGAACTCTAAGGAGCGGTGCAGAAAGCACTGGCTAGTCCCAGCAGAGCTATGACTGCTGGATACAAAGGGATGAGACCAGAGGAGGCTACCAGAACCTGGAAAGAGTGTAGAGCAAGTTACCTCAAGAAGAGCTATGCTTCAGTTATGGAGTCAGTGAGCCCCAAGGCTCCTTGACAACAAGGACGCCAGGGAATGAGTACTCTGACCTCATTCCCCACCCCATTTCTGCCCAGACTTCCTTCCTCCCTTCCTTCCCTCCCTCCCTTCCTCCCTCCCTTCCTACCTTCCTTCCTCCCTCCCTCCTTCCCTCCCTTCCTTCCTCCTTTCCTTCCTACCTTCCTTCCTTTTCTCCCTCCCTCCCTCCCTTCCTTCCTCCCTTCCTTCCTTTCCTCCCTCCCTCCCTTACTTCCTTCTTTCCTTTCCTCCCTCCCTCCCTTCCTTTCCTCCTTCCTCCCTTCCTTTCCTCCTTCCTCCCTCCCTTTCCTCCTTCCTCCCTCACTTCCTTCCTCCCTCCCTTCCTTCATTTCCTCCTTCCCTCCTTTCCTTCATCCCTTCCTTTGTTTCCTCCCTCCCTCCCTTCCTTCCCTCCCTCCCTTCTTCCCTTCCTTTCTCTCTTCCTTCCTTTCCTCCCTCCCTCCCTTCCTTCCTTCTTTCCTTTCCTCCCTCCCTTCCTTTCCTCCTTCCTCCCTCCCTTCCTTCATTTCCTCCTTCCCTCCCTTCCTTCATCCCTTCCTTCGTTTCCTCCCTCCCTTCCTTCCCTCTCTCCCTCCCTCTCTCCTTTCCTTCCCTCCTTCCTCCCTCCCTTCCTCCCTTCCTTCCTTCCTTCCTTCCTTTTTTTTCTCCTTCCTTCTTCTTCCTCCTTCCTTCCTTCTTTCCCTCCTTCCTTCTTTCTTTCCTTCCTTCCCTCTTTCCTTCTTTCCCTCCTTCCTTCTTTCCCTTCTTCCCTCCTTTCTTCCCTCCTTCCTTCTTTCCTTCCTTTCTTCCCTCCTTCCTTCCTTCCCTCCTTCCTCCCTCTCCCTCTCTCAAGAGTGCACAAGTGGGGTGGGGGCAGAGAGAGAGAGAGAGCAAGCCCTAAGGGGCTCCATGCCCAGCACAGAGCCTGACCCAGGGCTCGATTCCATGACTGTGAGATTACAGCCTGAACCAAAAACAAGAATTGGACACCCAACTGACTGAGCCACCCAGGTGCCCCACCACCCAGACTTTCTATCTGCTGGAGCCAAATGGAAGTCTGAAAATACAGGAGGCTGTTGAATTTGATCCATTGATACATGTCAGCTTTCTGGGGTGGGGAAGTTGGTAGAGAAAGGAAGAGAGTACCTGCAGGTGAGAACACATCCTTATCCAAAACATTCTCCCTACAGCTCTAACGTTTCTAAGAAAGTTCTACTGGCAGCCTGCTATTGATGTATCAAAGCAGGAAACACAAAGTAAAAGGAATTATGTATTGGTAATCCTGACTTATTTTCCTGATCTACTGGTGTGTTTCTTCACCACCTTGGCTTTGAGCACCCAAAATTAAGACGAGCATCAGCAGTAGGATGGACAAATTATGGTACCTCCTTTCAATGGAATACTACACAGAAATTTTTAAAAAGAAAACCATGCAACAATATGGAGAATTGTTGCTGACATAATGTTGAGGAAATTAAGCCAGACAAAAGAATACATTCTGTATGATTCCATTATAGAATTTCACGAAAAATAAACCAGTGGCAAATGGGGATCAGAAGAGTGAATATTTTTCTGGGAGAAGGGTCTTGACTGAGAAGAGGGCAAGAAAAATCTTTCTGGAGTCTTAAAACATCTTGACTTGGGTGGTGATCACATGAACGTATACATATGTAAAATTTTGTTTAGAATATGCTTAAGATTTGTGCATTTTACTTAGGTAAATTGTACTTCAATAAAATGTATAATAACTGACAGAAATGTATAAACACCTAATATAAAAGTTATAGCATATAATTATATATAGTTTTATATTATAAAATGTTAATTTTTATATTTGTTTCAGATGCTTAAAGATGACAAGATACATATAGCAAAGACTCCTGTATTTCCCTTTCCTTTCACTCCCCTCCCTTTCTTCCTCCCTCCTTCCTTTCCCAGTTACTTGTTTTCATAACTTTGGTTCATGGGGATTATTTTATTCTTAAAAACATTATTTGCAATACTTAACCCACGAAGGAAATATATTTTCAGTGCAATTGTATAAAATGTGGGATTGCATAGTTGCAAACCTCACTATGTGAGTGAGGTGAACCAGCTATTGGCTAGCTGGATAAGCCATCTCCGTCAGGGTCCTGGCTGCCATTTGGCACTATCTGGTGGCACTTGTCTGCCTCAGCACAAGTATGTTTGAGGTTGATTCTAGGTTCTGTAGTCTGGCTGGGATTTGTAAGAACATCACTGCAAGTCATCCTCTGCTTCATATGCCTACTACAGAAACTTTGGGTCAGCTAAATGCACGCATAACCACTCTCTCTGTACTCCCAGAGGTTTAAGAACATGGACCTGGCAGAGGCTGGACACCAATCACCAATCCTGTTATATCAGAATCTGTGGTTATTATGGGGTTTTACATATAAGAATTGGAAAGGAGGAAGAGAAGCTATCTACACCTGAGGTTAATAAGACAACTTACTGAAAAACTAAACCATTAGGAATTCAGTAAGTCAAACGATGTAAATTTAGTTCACAGAAAAACCTCTGTTATGGGGCGCCTGGGTGGCTCAGTCAGTTAAGCGTCGGACTTTGGCTCAGGTCATGATCTTGTGGTTCGTGGGTTTGAGCCCCACATCAGGCTCTGTGCTGACAGTAGGAACCTGCTTCGGTCTCTGTCTCTCCATCTCTCTCTGTCCCTCCCCAACTCATGCACGCACTCTCTCAAAAAAAGAATAAACATTAAACAATTTTTTAAAAAAAGAAAAACCTCTGTTATCAACAAAACCGACTGAGGGATGAAATGGAAGAGAAGATCACATCTACAGTAGCAAACACACACACACACACACACACACACACACACATATCAATAACCTTTTAAAAATTACTAACTGCAAATATTACCAAACATCCAGGACTCCTGAAAACTTGAATGACCACTGCCTCTTTATAAGTTGCAGTTTTAGCTCTGCTCTATTCTTCCACCTGCTAGGTAAAAATCATAACTCTATCTGGTCATGCCCGCAACTGGGACAAAATTCACGAAGATACTCAATTCTTTCAACCCATCTCAGTATCACCTAACACAAGTCCTAACACCTAACACAAGTCCAAATCTATAGTAAACCCACCCACTTCCTGACACACCCACATTTCCCGCCTGTGTGCAGTTTTCCCTGCAGCAAAGAGCAGTGATAAATCCATCTTTGGTTGATTCCCAGGCTTGCCCCTGATGGCCTTAGACTGACAGACATCAACAGAGGCCTGTGTCTCTCCAAGACAGAGGGAATCCCATTTTAACACCCTGTTATACACAGAGTGCGGACTGTGACAGTGGGAGTCCATGAATTTATTTTAAGAATATCTGGAACATTCACAAAAATTAAACACAGGTGAAGCCATGTCAAGGTCTCAGAGTTTCAAAGAATCAGTATTATATAGACAGTTATCTCTGAACACAATAGTTTCAAACTAGAAACAAAATAGGAGCTCCTGGGTGGCTCAGCTGGTTGAGTGTCTGAGCCTTGGTTTTGACTCAGGTCATGACCCAAGGGTTGTGGGATCAAGCGCTGTGTTGGGCTCCATGCTGAGCATGGAGCCTGCTTGGGATTCTCTCTTCCTCTCTCTCTGCCCCTCGCTGCTGCTTGTGTTCTCAAATAAAAAAGATTTTTTTAATTAAAAAAAGAAGGAAAATAAAACTGTAACCAACAGCCCTATGTGTATGAAAAATTAATACAAATATAAGTTAGAAGATATTTAGAAACTGCATAAAAATATTTATCAAATAGTACCACTACTTTTGAAATACCAATTAAAAAAACTATGGAAAGCAACTAAAGCTTTAAATAGAGAAACTTCAGCCTAAATACTTATAGGACAGCAGAAAGGCTGAATCAATAATCTAAGCATTTTATTCAAGAAAGTAGACAAAGAACTATAATCTAAATCTAAAGAAATAGAAGGTAGGAAATAAGACAAACAAAAGTTAATGAGCTAACTGGAAAAAAAAAAGTAATAGAGATAATTAAATTAACTAAAATCTGCTTTGCTGAAAGACATAGAATACTCTCTGGCAAGAATCAAGAATATAAAGAAAGCACAATTAACAGTACTAGGGAGATAAAGGATTTGGGGCTGACACGGCAGGTTAAAAATCAGGACTATAAACAAATTTATTCTAATATATTTGGGGAAAAATGAGGCCTAGGTTCTATAATGGGTAATATGTATTGAACCTTTTTTTTTCTACTGAACTTTAAAAGCACAGATAGTCCTTATCATAAACCTTCCAGAGAATTAAAAATAAAATACTCCTCAGCTCATTTTGTGAATCTATTACTTTGATGGTAAAGCCCTACAAAGATGATACAAGTAAGGAAAATTATAGAACTATCTTACCTATAAACATAAGTGCAAAAATTATAAATCAACTATTACCAAACTGAAACAAGCAGTAAATAATATATAAAGCCATCAAGACTAAGAATTTTTTTTCCTCAGGAAAGAAAGGATGGTTAACATTAATTAATAGATGTCACCACATCCAGAAGACAACTTGTGCAACCATTTCAATAGACTAAATAAAGTGTTTGGTCAAATTAATCTTAAAAAAAAATTTTTTTTTAACATTTATTCATTTTTGAGAGACAGAGAGAAACAGAGCATGAGCAGAGGAGGGGCAGAGAGAGAGGGAGACACAGAATCTGAAGCAGGCTCCAGGCTCTGAGCTGTCAGCACAGAGCTCGCCGCGGGGCTCGAACTCACCGACTTGCGAGATCATGACCTGAGCCGAAGTCGGATGCTCAACCTACTGAGCCACCCAGGCGCCCCTAAAATCAAATCTTCATGGCAGGAATTATAAAAGATAACATCAAATTAGAAACCAAGAGGAACTTCCTAAAACTAACAAAAGGTATCTACTACAACCTGAAGCTATCACATTTAATGATGGATTTACAGATTTGTTACCTTTGAGGTTAGGTCTACCGCAGATGCCAGCTCTCACATGTTCTATTCAACTCGGTCTGGAAGTCCTTAGTTCTGGCCAGGAACACTGGAAAGTCATTACTTATAGACCATTTCATAAACAGTCCAAGAAGAAATATAAACTATTAGAACCTGTTGCCATTAAACAGGACGAGAGAGTTGTTAAAAACAAACAAACAAACAAACAATCATTTCCTGTTAGTGATTATTGGCTCCAACCAAATGGTAAAAGAAATCAGATGCATTCTGGCTGTGGGATACAGGAGTCTATGAAGCCAAGTCAGCTGAGAAAAACTGGGATGTTGGGGACTATGGATTTAGAGGCCTCTGTTAACCTCATAGAGAACCCTGGAGAGAAAAAATGGCTCGAGCAATTCCCTCTGTGCCTCAGAATCACCCTGTAAGGAGGTAGCCCTCATTCCTTGTCCCAGCCTCAGACACCTGTGTGACAGCGAAGCGAATGCTGACTAGAATTCTGTAATCTTGCCTCTCCCGACTGGCAGATCTGATTCCTTAGAGCAGACTTGCTGATTTTCAGTTCATCGCCTCTTAGCTCTGAAATCATCCTCACTGCCAACTCTGCCAAAATGGGTCTTGGTCCTCTAAGTATGTTTGCTTTGCCAGCTGGCACTGTTTAGCTCTATCAGTAGAGGGTGCTGGAGAGATCTTCTAGGAGGAGTAAGAGGTTTTCCTTCCTGGTTCCAGGCTTCCTTCTGGCGTCACCCTCTCTTCCCTCCCCACCCCCAGCCTTAGTGTAAGTAGCTTCCCAAGTGCCAGGCTCCTAAAGTGCAGGCAGCTTCTCCAGCACCCAGCATCTGCAGTGTATGGCAGCCAGAGGCAGCCAGCAGCCGGTGGCAATGCCAGGCAGCCTCTGTTCCCAGATGGTTTTGTAGCAGAGTGTATTCGAGTGCCCAGTGAGATGCCTTTTCTTGAACAGCTTTCCCCAAGTGCCCTAGAGTGCCTGAGTGAGACACCTTCCTGTGAACAGCTTCCCCGGTACATTAGAGGTTGGATTTCTGGCAAGATCCACCAGAGTGGATCACTCTGACACCACACTGACTTCTCTGCCATTCAGTGTCCAAGGCTGTGGCATCTGACAATATCTGATCTCAGCCCTAGGAGGAGGATAGCTCCTCCCGGGTGGCCTGTTTCACCCCTAGGGTTGGTACGTATACTACATTATATAATATACATATTATATTTTATTTTAGACCATATCTCATTATATTTCTGCATGTCTGTCGTATTAAGTATTATAGCCACAATTCCAATATTCTTTAGAATTCCCTTTGCAGTTTACCAGCAAATCTCTTATTCCTCCAATTCCCTGTTGAGATTAATCATTCTCTATATTACGTTTCCCTCTTCACCTCTGATAGGGATTCTTTCTCCTGACTGAACCCAGACTGATACAAAAAGTAACTTTTGTAGAGAAATAAACATTGCTCTGTGTTGTGCTTAGTTTTATGTTAATTCCAAGTCAGAAGCTCTTTATCTATAAAATTTTCTCTTAATAATTCTCTTCCAAAAGGGACATTATGAATGAATGATGGCCCTCTCAAAACCTTGGGGATATTCTTTAAAAAAAAAAAAAACATAGGAAGGGACAAAATACATCAGTGATATAAAATCTTACGATGTAAGTTAAAAAAATATATTGGTCATATTTAATCTACTGGCACTATCCTTTCAACAGTATCTTTATGACTCCAAGCTAATCTGTCAGCCTAAAGATTAAGGATCCCAAAGCATGTTTGTTTCATCTCGGAAAGTAGACACAAATTTCTACATTATTAAAACATTGTTTTCATTGTGAAATATACACAGAAATAAGCATAAATGTTTAGGCACGGTTTAACAAATATGTACAGCAAACCCCAGTGGTCAAGACATACGCTACCAACAGGCTAGCACTCTAGAAGCTACCTGAACCACACCGGCCCCTCCCTCATCCACTCCTGAATACAGCCCCTTCTGTTCACCCTAGTCTTAGGGTGACGGTCGTCATCACAGCTCTGGTAATTATTTCCTTGATTTATTTTACCAACAGTGCATGTCCGTTACCGCGGTTACCCCGACGGAAATTTGAATTGTTTCCAATTTGGGGAATATTGCTGCTTCCAAATACCCTGGTGAATTTATGCACACATTTCTGTAGGGTATCCATCTAGGAGTGGAATTGCTCCATCATATGGTCTGCATGTTTTCAAACATATGAGATACTGCTAACCAGCTTTCTAACGTGGTTTAGCCTATTAAATGATTTCTGCAGTTACCCTTCTACGCCCTCATCAAAATTTGGTATCGTCAGTCGTTCCGGGATCCTCTCCATCCGTGGCCCTTTTTGGTCTCCTCCCTCCCCCTGCACGCATACTACAAACAGAACCACCTATTTGCCTTTCTCGGAGAACTCTGGGGGATCTGCTCTCGCAAGTGTTTTTCTCTTCCTAGATTCTTCCACTCCCTCACACCTCTCCCCACCCCCCACCCCCAATCCCGCTAGTCCCCGGGTCCCAAGGACACACGACAAAAAGAGCCACCTGGAAACTTTTTCTGGCCTGCAGCCCGGCGCTGGGTGCCCCGCGTGGGGGCGGGGATCAGACCCTACCCTGAGGTTCTGCTGCGCAAGCGAACGCAGCGGAAACTGGGAATGGCGTGACTGTGAGGCGCGCACAGTGGCCTAGAAAACATCAGATTCCCTCCGATGGAAAATACCAGATGTGTCCTAGGGCGTCTGGAAACGAGCGACATGGCGCAGGACGTAGTGACCCTTTAACAAGATCTCTTTTGTTCCTATTTCTCTATTCCTTCTCCTTTCCCCAAGCTGTGCTCGGCCCTTCCCCACCCCTCGTGCCGGTCGCCCCTCTTTCCCAGTTTTCTCCTCGCGCACCTTTCCCTCCGTCCTCCCGGGCGCGCCCAACGGCGGCACCGCCCGGAAAACCTAACTGGAGACTCTCTGGGAATGTCAACAGACCCGACCGAGCCCGGGAAGCCGGAGATCCCGCCGCGCCTGCTCCTGCCGCGGGAGCTCCGCGCTGTGAGCTCTCACGCCCCTAGCGGCCGCCCCTGGAACCTGACTCGCAGGCCGGCCGTCGGGACTGACTCCCTGGGGCTGCTATGAGGTCAGCGAGGACCTTACGCTCCCCAGGCTGCTCGCTCCCGGTGCTAGTCCTCGTGGGGCTCCTGGCTGAGGCTCTTGGCGAGGATTTAATTTTTCACCCTGAGTGGGGATTTGAGTCGTATGAAATCATCATTCCCAAGCAGCTGAGCTTCCGGGGAGGGCAGCAAGGCCCGGTGAAGCAAGTGTCCTACCTCCTGCAGGTTAAAGGCAAGAAGTACGTCCTCCACTTGTGGCCCCGGAGGCTTCTGTTGCCCCGAAATCTGAAGGTTTTCTCCTTCACGGAACAGGGGAAGCTCCTGGAGGATCACCCTTACATACCCAGGGATTGCTACTATATAGGCTTGATCGAAGGAAATCAGGATTCCGAAGCTACTTTCAGTACGTGCACTGGGGGTCTCCGAGGCATACTGAAAATTTATGACGAACGTCACCAAATCGAGCCCCTCAAAGCCTCTTCCAGTTTTGAACATGTCATGTATCTCCTGAAGAAAGAGAACACATTTCAGAATCAGGCCTGTGGCTTAACTAATGACGAACTAGAAAAACAGATGGCCCAGGGTGAGAATATGGCTAGGCTTAGGGACTTTGCTGAATCCTAGTCCCATCAGAGGTATGTGGAAACAGTCATGGTCTTTGATCACAGTAGATATATTTTTTTGCAATCCAATGCTACTCAAATTGTACATGATGCCATTCTTTTGGCTGGGATTATGGATGCCTTGTTTAGGGATGTCAGTGTGAGGGTACATCTAAACGGTATCGAAATATGGACCAGTGGAGATAGAATAAATATTCGCCAAATGAACACAAGCCAAATTCTAGAAGCGTTTTCAAAATATCTTAGAATACACGTCTCTCCTCAAATTCCAGCAGATTGGACACATTTGTTTGTCACATCTGCTTTTATTCATTCTCTTGGGTGGGCCTATATCGGAGGTGCATGTTCATCGAACTCTAGTGGATCAGTCAGTAGTTTTAGGAATCTAAATATCCTTGAAGCCAGCCGATGGTCTGCGCATGAACCAGGCCATGGTATTGGAATGCAACATGATACAAAAGACTGTCGTTGTAAGGGTAAGAAAACTTGTATCCTGGGCACTGGGATTGACAGGTTTAGTAATTGTAGTTACATCAATTATCATAGTTACATACATTCAAACGGCGACTGTCTAATACCCCGGGACTGGGTTACGTGATTACCAGATGCAGGAACAGAATTGTGGAAGAGGATGAAGAATGTGATTGGGGCTCAATAGAGGACTGCAGGAATGACAGGTGTTGCAAATCAGATTGTAAACTCACACCTGGTGCCAGCTGTAGCGCCGGACTTTGCTGTCCTGATTGCCAGTTTCATCCACTTGGGTACACTTGTCGGAAGAACGAAAATGATTGTGACCTTCTGGAGTACTGCAGTGGCATCTCCGCTTACTGCCCAGAAGACACGTAGAAGCAGGATGGAAGCCCTTGCAAGCATGAGTCCCAATGTTACAGGGAAGGGGTGCCATTCCAGACACAGGCAGTGCCAAAGCATTTTTGGACCTGGTGCCAAGGAGGCTCCCAATCAGTGCTATGAAGTAGTTAATATGATGGGTGACCAGTATGGGAACTGTGGGATTGTGGGAGTCAATGCCTATAAAACTTGTACCGCGCAAAATGCAATGTGTGGCATTGCACAAAGTGCAATGTGTATATAAATGTCGAAATTGTCCCTGATCTGCCAGATCATACTACTAGTATCTCTACTTACCTGCGAGATGAAAGCCTCATTTGCTGGGGGACAGGCTACCAGAAATCCATGATGCCCATGGGAATACCCAACATAGGTGTAGTAAATGATGGTACCCCGTGTAGCGTGGGCCGAATATGTATGAACGGTACTTGTATGCCTAGCTCAGTCTTTGAGTTTGACTGTCAGCCTGAGAAGTGCAACCACCGAGGCACTTGCAACAATAAAAAAAACTGCCACTGCCTTTATGGCTGGGCCCCTCCCTTCTGTGGGGAGACAGGGTATGGAGGAAGCACAGACAGCGGGCCAGCGAGAGCGCTGGGAGAGGAGGTGTCCGCCCCAGTTCAGATTGTGTCCATTATGTTAACACGCCTTATTTTCTTAGCTCTCTCCGTGATCGTTGTGTTTTTCAGGAGAGTGATAGGAGAATGTTTAATACCCAGACAGGGAGAAACAGCACCAGTTACCACTAGAGCTCAATAATCCAAGGCGAAAAATGTCAAGAACCCAAACAGGTAATCAGGCAATCCACAGTCATTTTACAACACACTCAACAGACTTATTCATGTAGCCAGACAGCACTTTGTTCTCCTTCCAGCTCCTTTTTTACATAATTTTCCTTCAAGTTTGGATCAGCAAATAAACGATGTTCTTGTTTGGGAAATGCATCAGTGCTTTTTGCTTTTTTGGTATTCACCTGCTCCTTCATTTGTGATCAAGTCTTGGATATCCTGAAAAGTCTGCCCCAGTGTTTTCTGAACACTAGAGCTCTGAATATTGTTTTCACAGGATTACACTGGTTTTCACAGTAGAGTCCTCTGTCACTCAGAATCACGGTAAACAAAGCGATCGTCTGCCATTCTCTCTGCCTCTCTCAACGTGCTCAGTGAGGGCTCTGTACGAGGGCCCCATGCTGACTGATAGATTTTAGAAATTGACTACCACGTTTTAAAGAAATAGAAAGCGATACTTTATAAGGGGTGTCCCTCAGGTAATTATTTTCCCCTGTCGTGGTCATTTTATGGGTTCCCGCGGCTTTGTAGATGTATGGTCTCTGACGGGCGTTTGGGGCAATCTCAGCTGGGTGAAGGACACTAGTCTGCCATAACTCTTGCATTTCACCCCAGTCTATAAATGATGAGAAACACTGGCAGCATCCTGGGGGCAAGACTTTCAACAAAGTTCAGTGCTTTGGGCTTTTTCTTGCAGGAGCAGGTCTTTTGTGAATGGGTGGCCCTAAGTTTGTTACACCCGTAAGTAGAGCAGAAGTGAGGAACGCCTTCCACCATGTACCCCCATATCTGCCTCCAAATATTCTCTCCCCTTTGCCCAGTGCTGAGGGTGGGAGGAGAGGAGGTCTGAGCAGCAGCTTTGGAAGAGTCAGTGCCCGCCTCTCAAGCCCAGGGAGGATCTCACGCCTCCCAGACCTGTGTCAGCCCAAGAGTTCACCGGCTGCTCTAGGTCAAGCCTTCCTGCTGTTGTCTTGCCTCGCCCCTGTGCTCCTCCCTCCCCTAGAACCCCTGCAGGCTCACCAGACCCTCTTTTCTCAGCCACTTTGTTTTTCTAACGGAGGAAGTTGCAGGAAGTTCGCTGTAAAGAGTTGTCCCCTTGGACTTTGGGGGGACTGTTTTTACTCAGAGGAGAACAAGAAAACCCTGACCTTGTGATGATCATAATTCTAACATTTTTCAGGCTCGGCCATCACCAGGAAACATCCTGCAAAAGCGAGGGCATTTATTATAGCTGCAACACTGCTAATGATGGCTACCATATCGAGAGCTCGCACTGCACTAAGCAATGTTCTAAATGCTTCATGTGTATTTAGGTATTTTCACTCCTGAAAATAACTCTGTGTGGTATGTGTTATTGTTATCCCCCTTTCCAACAGAGAAATTAAAGCACAGTGAGGTTAAATAATCTGTTCAAGATTAATGACAGTATAACAAGAAGTAATGACAGTATTACAAGAAGCATCATATATGTGTGGTCTTAAGAAGACTGTGCTGTTGCTGGGTGGAGTATTCTATAAACGTTAATCAGGTAAAGTTTGTTGAACGTGTTGTTCAAGGCTACTGTATCCTTGCTGTATTCTGTCTGCTTGTTCTAGATGTGAATTTGTCTATTTCTCTATATCAGTTTGCATCATGTGCTTTGAAGCTGCCCTCAGGTGTGGAAACTTGTGCGATTATTATGTCCTTTTGATGAACTCACCTCTTTATTAATATGAAATGACTATCTTATTCTAGTGATAGATCTTGCTCTGAAATCTATTATAGTTGATATTAATAAAGCTACTCCAACTTCCTTCTGACTATTGTTCAAACAGCATATCTTTCTCCACCCCTTTATTTTAATATATTAGTATCTCCATATTTAAAGTGCTTTCCTTGTAGGCAACATATAGTTGAGGATTTTAAAAAATCAAGTCTGACGATCTCTGCCTTTTAATTAATGTGTTTTGACCATTAACATTTATTTAAAAAAAATTTTTTTTCAGTGTTGGTTCATGTTTGAGAGAGAGAGAGACAGAGCATGAGTGGGGTAGGGACAGAGAGAGAGGGAGACACAGAATCTGAAGCAGGCTCCAGGCTCTGAGCTGTCAGCACAGAGCCCGATGTGGGGCTCAAACCCACGAACTGTGAGATCATGACCTGAGCCGAAGTCGGATGCTTAACTGACTGAGCCACCCAGATGCCCCTTGACCATTAACCATTAACATTTAATGTGATTATTGAAAAAGCTAGGTTTGGAGCGCCTGGGTGGCGCAGTCGGTTAAGCGTCCGACTTTAGCCAGGTCATGATCTCGTGGTCCGTGAGTTCGAGCCCCGCGTCAGGCTCTGGGCTGATGGCTCGGAGCCTGGAGCCTGTTTCCGATTCTGTGTCTCCCTCTCTCTCTGCCCCTCCCCCGTTCATGCTCTGTCTCTCTCTGTCCCAAAAATAAATAAAAAACGTTGAAAAAAAAAAAAAAGCTAGGTTTGAGTCTATTAGGTTGCTATTAGTTTTTGGCCTGTTCCTTTTTTCCTTCTTTTTCTTCCATCTTTTGTATTAAGCGAGTATTTTTTATTTTTTTTATAATTCCACTTACCACTATTTATCAAATCTACCTTCTAGTGATGTTACGCCACTGCATACACAGTGCAAGAATCTTAGGCGAATGTACTTCCATATTTCCCCTCCCGGCCTTTATGTTATTGCTGCGGTCATTTTATTTTCACAAATGCCATAAACCTCACAATAAATTGTTATTATTATTTAAATGTTCAGTCATCTCTTAAAGATATTTAAATAAAAAGAAGTCTATGTATGTGCCCATTTAGTAACCATTTATGGCGCTCTTTCCTCTTTCATATAGATCCAGAAATCTATCTGGTATTATTTACCTTCTGCCCAAAGACTGTCCTTAAATTCTTATAGTGCAGATCTGCTGGTAATAAATCATTCTAGCTTTTGTATATGTGAATACATCTTTATTTCACCTTTTTTTAAAAAAGGAGTTGTGCCAGGTATAGATATCAATCATCTTATTGCTTGCACTGTTTTCAGCAAGAAATCTCTTATTATCTTCCCGCCCCACCACCTCTTTTTTTTCTTAGTAGGTGATATGTCTTTGGCTGCTTTTAAAATGTGCTCTTCATCATTATTTTTAGTAGTCTGATTATGATGTTCCTTCGTATAAATTTTTAATGTTTCTAGTGATTGAGTATGTTCAGATTCTTGGATCTGTGTATTTATAGTTTTTATTATGCTTAGACAGTATTCAGCTATTATTTCTTTAAGTGGTTTTGTGTCCTCCCCACCCCTTTGTGGATTCTCATTATCCATGTATTAGCCCAGCTGAAGTTATCTCACAGCTCACTGATGCTTTTTTCCCTGTACTTGCTTTCTCTCAGTGTTTCCTTTTGGATATCTTTTGCTAGGCCTCACATTCACTAATAGTTTTCTTCTGCATTGTCTAATCTGCTATTAAGCTTAGCTGGTGGATTTTCCATCTCAGATACTGTAGTATTCATTCCTAAAAGTTGGATTTAGGTCTTTTTTATACCTTCCATTTGTGTATTTAACTTTTTGAACTTATGGAATATAGTTATAATAACAGTTTTAATGCCCTTCTCTGCTAATTCTGACATCTGTATCAGTCTGGGTCAGTTTCAAATGATTGGTTTCTATCCTCATTATTGGTTCTTTTTTTTTTTAATTTTTTTTAACGTTTATTTATTTTTGAGACAGAGAGAGAGAGCATGAACGGGGGAGGGTCAGAGAGAGAGGGAGACACAGAATCTGAAACAGGCTCCAGGCTCTGAGCAGCCAGCACAGAGCCCGACGCGGGGCTGGAACTCACGGACCGTGAGATCATGACCTGAGCCGAAGTCGGACGCTTAACCGACTGAGCCACCCAGGGGCCCCTCCTCATTATTGGTTCTATCTTCCTTCTTCTTCAAATGTCAACGGTCAAGTATATTTGAATGGTGCATTTACTTTTCTGGTTGCTGAATAGTTTTATCTGCTATAAATTTTGAGTTTTGTTCAAGGATTCTGGTAAGTTACCTAGAAACAATTTGATCCTTTCAGGTCTTGATTTAATTATTTGTTCAATGGTCCAGAACAATGAGCAGTCTACTGCTTTATTTCCAGCTACCTTCCTGAGTATTCTTCCCCATTTTCTGTTAATTGTAAGATGCTCCACTCTGGTTGTTGGGAATAGATAGGCCTATTAGTCCCCTAATATCCTATTTTATCTTGACCTTTGGGTAGTTTTCTTACCTGGATGTGTTAATCAGTACTCTACTGAGTAGTAGAGGTAATTCCTCTGGGATTTTTCATTATTTTCTCTTTGTAGATCTCTCCTTCTAGGACTCTGCCTTATGGATTATACCTGCTTTGACCTCCCTAAACTGTCAGCTCAATCTCCTCAACTCAAAAGAGTCCACTGAGCTCCTATTCATTTTTCCTCCCTGTGGCTGGCTTGAAAACTCTCTTAAGGCAGTAGGTTTGGGACAGTAGTGGGACTCATGGATGACTGTTCTCCTTTGCCTGATGTCCAGTATCATGGAGAGAGTCATTTCACATATTTTATCTGCTTTTTTTAGTTATTTCAAAAAGTAGAGCATATCTAAACATTGTTAGTTATTCTTGGCCACAGGATCATCTTTCAAAGAAATCAAAGCTGGGGGCACCTGAGTGGCTCGATCGGTTAAGCGGCCGACTCGGCTCAGGACATGATCTCGCAGTCCATGGGTTCGAGCCCCGCATCCGGCTCTGTGCTGACAGCCGAGAGCTGGAGCCTGCTTCGGGTTCTGTGTCTCCCTCTCTCTCTGCCCCTCCCCGCTCACGCTCTGTCTCTCTCTGTGTCTCGAAAATGAATAAACCTTAAAAAATTTTTTAAAAAAATAAAGAAATCAAAGCTGGAAAATATAAGTCTAGATTTTGAATATATAAACTTACAAGAATACAGAGAGAGAAAGAGCCACAATCAGGTTGAAACCACAAATTAAAGAAGTCTTTAAATCTTCCTTTAAAAAGCATCATACCAGTTGTAAAGACAGTTTCTGTTTGACCCATGACAGAGAGCATACAAACTCCATTATCCCTCCCTGCCCAAAAACTGAGTGGATGTTTCTGTGCAGACTGTAGTGACTTTAAGGGCATGTCTTGGTAATTTCTGCTATCTCAAAGGTCCTCCAAAGAAAATCTGAGCAATGATTACAAAGCGGCCTCATATGGAGTACCGTCTTCCTCTGCACTTACTGTGAGTCGAGTCCATTTTTGAAGCTCTCTACTGAATTCTTGGGTTTTTTTCATTGTATTTTTCAGCTGTAGACTTTCTAGGGTTGTTTTTTGTTCAAAGGTGATTTCTATGTCTTTGTTGAAGCTCTCATTTTGTTCATGTATTGTTTTCCAAATTCTGTAAAGTTGTGTGTCTGTGTGTTCTCGTCGTCGACTAAACTCCTTTAAGAAGATTATTCTGAATTCCTTGACTGACACTTCATAGAGCTCCGTTTTTAGGGTTAGCTAAATGGTGTCCTATTTACCTGATTTTGAGTGTGAGTGATCTTTGAGTCCCTATGTTGGTATTTGTTAATGTGAGTAAGTGGTCTCCTTTTTCAGACTTTGCAGATTCGCTTGGGCAGACACAGTTCTTCAGCAGTCAGCTTACTCTGGGTATTCAGACGTGTCTACTGGTAGCATCCTTGGGGCCTGCTATCAGGGTCTATTTTGGGACAAGGTTAATGCCCAGGCTCTGATGTCAGGTCGTGGGGGATGTACTGCTGGCCTGAGAACATTTAGATGAGATTGTTCCTTGTTTCCCTGCCCCAGCAAGGCTAAAGAATGGTGGCCTTGATTCTCTGGTCAGGTTTACTAGATGGCTGGGAATGAGTACTATACTCGGGAGTAGGTGGGAATATGAGTTAACTTCTCAGCCCTGGTGAGGCAGCAGAACGAGACCCAGGGCCTGCATAGCTTGTTTGAGTGCCCAGATCAGGCAAGAGTATGACCTGAATTCCCTGGCCCAGCAAGGCCACTGATTTTGTTCAGCAGATAGGGGAAGCCAGGGGCTGTGTTCTCCATTCAAGTGTCACTGGAAGCTGCCCTCTTGGACGGGCTACATAGCTTTCTGTGTATTCTGGTTTGGTTCCCTGATCAGGCAGGCTGAAGGCTGTATTCAGCAATGAGTGAGGCTATGAATCAGTTTCCTTGCCTAGGTGCAGCAGGAGAACCACCTCTAAGACTGGTAAGGCTCTTTTTTTGTTTGTGGTCTTGACTCAAGCCAATCTTTGCCTAGGTTCCCTGGTCAAACAAGTCCACTGGTTTTGATCTGCACACTATCAGCTCTGCCTGTGCAACTCTTGGCTTGAGCTCACTGGACTACATAGCCTCCAGACAGTCCTGCCAGCCCCTCTGGCCAGATAGGCCAGGAGCCACACTAAGCAGGTGGGGCTATGGCCCAGCTCCTATGCTTGGGTAGGACAGGAGGGTCCACTCCAAGCTTTCTGTCTGGAAAGGAGAAGAGGTATACTCAGCAGTGGGGGGAGCTATAAATTAACTCCTGTTGCCTGGGTGCAGTAGGGAAGCCCTCTATGGCCCATCCTGGCTTTATTTTGGGGGTGATTAGTTCTGCCTGCCCACCTCTCAGCCTGAGCATGGCTGGTCTATGTAGCTTCCATATGTTCACACCAGCCCTGCTGGTCAGATGGGGCCAGAAGCCATACTTCGGAGCAGGTGGGGCTGTGACAGCTCCCCTGTCTGGGTTGGGGTAGATCAGACTCCAGGTTTGGTGAAACCCCTCATTTAAGGGCCTGAATCCAGTGGATCTGCCCTCCACCAAGTTCCCTGGTCAGACTGCACCACTGACTTGGTTCTACAGGTGAGTAAAGCCGCTGGTTGGGACCACTACTTGAGTGCTGCAGGTTGGAATTCAAACTGTCAAGATCCCAGTGCGGATTCTTGCAAGCCCCTCCCTCTTCTCTGGCACAGATTTCTAGTGGTTGAGCCCTAAAGATTCCCCTGCGATCCCTATAGGGCAAGACCTGAGCAGGGACTCCCACAAAGTGACCTAAAGTGGTAGGGGGACTGGATGTCCCCACTGGGCTCTCTTCCCACTGGAAACCATAGGCTGGGTTTAGCATATTATATAGTACACACAGAAAGCTATGTAGCCCACCCAAGAGTGCAGCTTCCAGTGACACTTGAACAGAGAACACAGCCCCTGGTTTCCCCCATCTGCTGAACAAAATCAACGGCCTTGCTGGGCCAGGGAATCCAGGGTTTAGTATAGCCACCTCCGCTCTCTTTTGGTTAATATTTGCATGGAATATTTTTCTCTATCACTTTCAGCCTATCTGTATCCTTAGAGCTAAACTGAATCTCTTCTAGACAGTAGGTAGCTGGATCCTTCATTTTAAATGCAATCTGCCAGTCTATGTCTTTTGATTGAGTACTTTATTTGCATTTAAAGTAATTACTAATAGGGAAGGATTTATTTTTGGCATGTTGTGATTTGTTTTCTGTGTGCCTTGTAGCTTTTTTTTTTTTTTTGTCCACTTCCTCCATTAGTATCTTCCTTCATGTTTAGATGTTTTTTTTTTGTAGTTTAGATTATTTTCTCATTTCCTTTTGTGTATATTCCATATATGGTTTCTTTCCATATCCAGTTATTGTAATTTCAATAGACACATCCACAAGATTTCCTGTAAACTTAGAACAAGGCAAGCTGACTTTTTAAATGCATAAGAAAACAATAAATAAATAAATAGTATTAACTCTGAACTGTCTGAAAAGGTTTGAAGGTGCCTAGCTTACTGTATATTATTTACAAAATAATTAAAATAATAAGAGTCAACACTTATTTAACATTTAGGTACAAAAATAATCCAAGTATTTATGCATATGTCAACTCATTCAAAACCAAGAAAACATCTTTTTGTAATGTTTATTTTTGAAAGATAGAGCACGCGAGAGCAGGGGACAGAAGATCTGAAGCAGGCTTTGCACTGACAACAGCAAACTCAGTGCAGGGCTCGAACTCACAAAACATGAGGACATGACCTGAGCCAAAGTCAGACGCTTAACCAACTGCGCCAGCCAGGTGCCCCAATACCAAGAAAACATTTTAAAGTGATGATAAATAAATGTAATCTTCCTATGGAATAAAATACTGAAAAAAATCAGTAGATCAGAATGGAAGTCCAGAAACAGGCCCAAAGAATTTAGTAGACAACGAAGAGCATCTTTGGAGTAAACAAGAAAAAGACACAGTAGACAAAGAGTGACGTTGAAAAAAAGTGAGCAACATTTGAAAAAAACGATACACTGAACAGTGTATTGTTGGCAATAAAGGCTAAGACACTGCAACAAAGAGACCTCCAAATATAGTGACTGAGAACATATCACATCTTAGAGTTAACTATTTATATACCCTGTCACCGAGCAATCCCACACCCAGAATATTTATCAGGAGACATGCACAGTTCACGGTAGGAAATAAGCTGGAAATCGCTCAGATGCTCACAAGCGAGGGAGTGGATGAACCCGCTTGCTATGTTCTCACAATGGAATACTAGACAGCAGTGCAAATGAATGAGCCATGGTGGTGTCCTACAGGGCATGGCTCTTAGCAATCTAATGTTAAGTGGAAATTTACGTGTCAACATTCACTAACACATCCAAAAGAGAGCCACACTTCGAGGAGTTAATGTCTGTGTGTATATCAGCCATGTGCATAAAGGTGAGGGATGAGGGCATTCCCCATAGCATCTTTTTCCAGAACCAAACAAAAAAGGAAACAACCTAAATATTCATGACTTGATAATTAAATAAAAAATGGTACTTCCATGCTACTGAATACCTGCTGTTTAAAGAAACAGAGTTGATGGGTACATCAAAGGTACTCCAACTGTGGTCCCAGAAAGGCCCCATCGACATCCACCTGGGAACTTGTTACCAGTGCAAAGTCTTGGGCCTTATCCCACCAGACCTACTTGAATCAGAGAGTCTGGGGAGTAGAGCCCAGCAACCTGCATGTGACCAAGCCTTCAGGTGATTTGCAGGCACACTAAAGCGTGGCACACCTCAGGTACATCTGCTGGGGTAAATCTGAAAGATTTACAGAGGTTATCCATGAGAAGGTAAGTCATGCAATCATTTGTAAAGTATGAATCAATTCATATTTGCACAAGAAGCAGATATTTCTGGAAAAGAAAATTTGCCATATAAATGTACAGTAAAGAGACTTAAAAGATGAGCACCAAAGGTTGCTAATGGGCCACTCTGTACTTTGAGTTTATTGGGAGAGGGGGCAACATTACTACATTTCTTTTTCTTTGTCATGCCAGTATTTCTGTGTGAATGGAATATTCTCAGTAAGGACATGTTCACCCATCACACAGGTAATTTAAGTGTAATAAAAAAGCAAAAGTGGAATCAAAAGAAAGAGTTCTGCCTCATTTTAGTTACTACATGGTAAGCTTGCCAGAAAAATTGGGTCGCACCAGGATAACATTTTGCTTCCCCAGTAGACCGAAAGTCTTACAAAGGCAAGAATGTGTCTCTTTAAGTCATGGGTATATCCCTAAGAACTTATATGGGTCCACTCACAAAAAAAGGAACTTAATAAACATTTGTGGAGTTTAATTGTACATTTCCATATCTAGAAGTCTTCTTAGAGATAACCTATTCTAATTACCACAAAATATAGATGAATAAACTGAGGTCTAATGTTGAGATACCTAGCCAATGAGGTCACACAGCTCATTCATAATAAGGTAACAAAAAGCTCATTAGCAATAAAGTAATAAGTAACAACCTCCCAACCCCCAACCAGACTCTTTCTATCATAATGACAAATTTGTTTTACAGGTGGGTGGATCTAGATTTCAGGCACAGCAGATTCAGGTACAGTTTAAAGTTAAATGATCTGAATAAGAAAGCACTGTTCTCTAGTGGACAAAAGTCTTTCACTGCAAACAAATAACCTAAAAGGAGAAGGCCATCTCATACATGTTAAATTGAGTCTACAATGCTATAAAATTATGGACAAAATACACCCATTCCCACATCATGAGATACCCATTTTACTTTGTACTTTCCTATGGCAACAAGCAATTTGTATCAAATACACATTCCATATAACAATCACTTCTCCAAGACAAGACAAAAATCAGTAAACTACCTACATTCTCAATATTTGCATTCCTTATTTGACCGCTCAGTCTTCCTTGGGTTTGGAATTTGGAAAATGGAAAATCTGGGTTTCGGTGTAAACCAATGACCATGACAATACAGGGACTGTTCTAGGAGCTTTATTCTGTTATGTAACTTACAGGAATGTTCCGCTACAATAGGGTTGAGTGTGGGCTGGACATTTGGCGTAAGAATGGTATATGACAAAGAGAGTTTCCCTGAGATTTGATAGACTAAGAGGAGTGAAAAGCCAAGAGTGGAGTCACAGTGAGGGATGGGAGGAGGCACAAGAGAGGACATGTGGTAGTGATTCATCATCCTGGGGTCCCCAGGAGTGAAATAGATGGGAAGCCTTCTACAGAACTGTTTGACTTACATAATAATTAGAAAAACTCTAGTTTGGAGCTGACTGAGTCACCATAGTGGAAATGTGTGACCTCTCATCCAGTTCTTAGACCCGGAGCTCCTTGACTGAGAGAGGACTGAGTCTTGGGGAGCTTGGTGGCTCAGTCAGTTAAGCATCTGATTCTTGATTTCAGCTAAGGTCATGACCTCATGGTTCATGAGATCGAGTCTTGCTCTGGACTCTGTCAACGCAGAGCTGGCTTGGGTTTCTTTCTCTCCCTCCCTCACTGCCCCTCTCCTGGTTGTGCAAGCTTTCACTGTCTCTCTCAAAATAAATAAATAAACATAAAGAAAAGAAAAGAAAAAAAAAGAAAAGAAAAGAGAAAAGAGAAGAAAAAAGAAAAGTAAAAGAAAAGAAAAGGAAAAGGTGAGAAAAAGAAAGGAAAGGAAAGGAAAGGAAAAGAAATAAGAGAAAAGACAAGACAAGAAAAAAGGAAAGAAAGGAAAGGAAAGGAAAAGAAAAAAGAAAAGAAAAAAAGAAAAGAAAAGAACTTAGTGTCTTTGAGAAGAATGAACCCTGCAAAGCAGACACAAGTGGATGCTATAAATCTTCCCCAGGCCTTCCCCAGGGAGACCACAGTCATTTCCTGGGGTAATGGCGAAAGGGAAATACCCAGACCTCCTGGGCTTATTAGATCCTGGTTCCATGTAATGCTATCCTATGGCGACCTGCGGTGACCATGAAAATAACCACTCCCATCTCCAGCGGCAGGAAGCATAACTGGTCAACAGCCCCAGCTAGTGTCCACTGAGTCCAGGCCTCTCTGACATCTCCCCACATTCTGTTCCAGCCTGTGAAGAAGAAAGGCTCACACTGGGCCCTCCAACAGGACACTTACGATGAATCATGAGGATATCAACTGTTTTCCTGTCCTAACTCTGACTTTTCTTTCTCCACAGTCTGGTTTATTTCTACACATTAACTTATTTGTGGGAAGAAGAGAAGAAATCATTAGACCCGCCTCGGTCTCTTTTATTGAATTTTGCAGTCCGATAGAGTGATACCAAATTCAAGGTGTTCTTGTCTGCTCTGTGCCTTCTTCCACAGGATCCATTCTGCTGCCATATCTGTGTACAGCTGCTCACCTTCAGAGCTCATACTAACTAGACGAGGAAGGAATAGGCCCAATTTAGCCTCGTCAGTACACAGGCATCCCTGCCCCAAAGTCTGGTGCTTGTCACCCCTCCAAGGTTTTTTCCATTTCATATTTGCTTTGCTTCCAGCTGCTGTATAACAAATCACCACCAACTTAAAGGCTTGAAACGACACCTATTCATTATCTCATCATTATTATCTGTTGTAGCTCAGAAGCCCAGGCACGGGTTAGCCGGGTCTTCTGCTGAGGGTCTCACAGGCTGAGAGTAGGTTGTCATCCAGCTATTTCTTTCTGAATGTTGTGAGCAAGAATTCATCTCCAAGTTCATTTAGTGGTCAGCTGAGTCCAGTGTCATGTGTCTTTAAGACCCAGGTCTCTATTTTATGCTGGCCATGAGCCAGGGGCCTCTCTCAGCTCCTAGAGGCCTCCCACATTCTTTGCCACATGCCCACTCCATCCAGCAGGGAAGGGACAGCTTGCCCAAGGGTGGCTTCAAAATTCTATGTGGCTGTTTCATAGAAGTACTTTACCAGGGACTGTGCTGCCCCTGTGCCAGAGACTAACTGAGATGGAGCAAAGAGTGGCTGCTACAGGGCTGAGTGAAGACCAGAGATATTTGAATTCCAGCAGTGTGGGGAACTAGGTGATTAGTTCCTGCCCATCCAGGGTGAAGAGACCTCACTGACACCTCATTAGCAACCGAGGTATCCAGCTGAGACACCAGAAAGGCCGAACTTCAGGGCTAAGTGCCATGCTTTAGAATAAGAGCTATTCTAGGGCACACCTGACAAAGTCTAGAAACATCCTGTTACATACTACAGGAGTCAAAGAAGAAATCATAAAAGAAATGGAAAAATAGCTCAAACTTAATGAAAATAAAAGTACAACATGCTCAAATTTGTGGGATGCAGTTAAAGTGGTACGTAGAGGAAAATGTGTAGCTTTGAATGTCTGTATTAGAGAAGAAGAAAGTTTTAAAATCAGTGATCTACATTTCCATTTTAGGAATCTAGGAAAAGACAACCAAATGAATTAAACCTAAAGTAAGTAGAAAAAAAGAAGTAACAAAGAGCAAAAATCAATGAAATAGAAAATAGGTAAACAATAGAAAAATTAACAAAGCCAGAAGTTGGTTTTTGGAAAAGATGAATAAAACTTATAAACACCTACTAAGATGAATCCAGAAAAAGAAACATAAAAGAGAAAACATAAATTATCATTATCAAGAATTGAAAAGGTGATAACCATCAATTCTATAGACATTCAAAGAATAATGAAAAATTATGATGAACCTTATGCCCATAAAAGCAATAACTTAGATAAAATGCACAAATCTCTTGAAAAATACAATTCACCAACATTGACCAGAAGAAATCGAAAACAAGAATATTTCTCTACCAATGACTGAAATTGGATCTATAAAAAATAAATAAGCAACTGAATAAATAAGCAACTGAATTCGAAACAAGAATGCGATTCTTCGAAACAAGAATGCAACAAGAACTGAATTCGAAACTGAAATCAAAAACAAGAATATTTCTCTACCAATGACTGAAATTGGATCTATAAAAAATAAATAAGCAACTGAATAAGCAACTGAATTCTTTCATTTATTTAAAGAAAGAATATAAATATTACACACATTCTTTGAGAAAATAGAAGAGGAAGAAACTTCCCCATTTGTTTTTGAAGCAAGCATAATTCCTATGCCAGAACCTGACGCTTTAATAACACAAAAATTATATGCAATCATTACTCCTAAACATGGGTGCAAGAAATTCTCTACAAAACACGAGCACGTCAAATCCAGACATATGTACCCGGTAAAAGACATCCTGACCAAGTCTGGTTTACGCAGGAATACAAAGTATGTTCAACATTTGAAAATCAGTTAACGTATATCACTCTATTAAGAGAATGAAGAAAACATTATAGAAATCCTTTCAACAGATGCAGAAAAAGCATTCAACGAAACTGAAACTTATTCATGATTAAAAAAAAAACAAAAACCTCATGGCAAACAAGAAATAGAAGGAACTTTCTTTAAACTGTCAAAATGCATCTATGAAGAACATAGTTCATGGTTAATGGTAAAATGCTGAATGCTTTCTACCGGAGACAGAGAACAAGGTAAGGATGCTAGCTCTCATCACATCTGATCAATATTATTCTGGAGATCTTAGCCAATGCAGTGAAAAGAGAGGGAGAGACAGAGAGGAGACAGAGACAGGGAGACAGAGAGAAACAAGGTGAAATAAAGTGGGGAAAAGAAATAAACAGTCTCTGCAGAAAACATGTAGGAGATTCTAAGAAATCTTAGACTCGCTGTAGTATTAATCTGTGAGTGTAGTAAGGTCACAGGGTTCATAGGCAATGTACAAAACCAAAAGTTCTCTACAAATGAAGAGCTAGAATATGCAGAGGAAGTGGAAGACTTTGATGTCATCAAATATACCATTGTTTTCTTGATATCTCCTGGATTTCCAAGATTAGTTGAAAATTTTCTCCCCATACCAAAATTAAACACATACTGAAAAAAAAATTATTATATTTTTATTAAATTTTTAAATTTTTAAATTAAACATTTATGTTTAAGGTTTAAATCCGTTTAGAAATTACATTTTTGAGGGACACCTGGGTGGCTCAGTCAGTTAAGTGACGAGTCAGTTAAGTCTTAACCAAGGTTAAGACTCTTGGTTTTAGTGCAGGTCATGATCTCATGGTCTTGTGAGTCTGAGACCCGCATCGGGTCTGCGCTGGCAGTGCAGAGCCTGCTTGGGATTTTCTCTCCCTTTCTGCCCCTCTCCCACTTGTGCTGTCTCCGTTTCTCTCAAAATAAATACATAAACTTAAAAAGAAGAAATTACATTTTTGAGTATGAAGAGACAGAGGTCCAACATTATCTCCTTCCAAAATGACAGACAACCTAATTGTGCCAGCATCGATTCTTTTTTTTTCAATGTTTTAAAATGTTTATTTATTTTTGAGACAGAGAGACAGAGAGCGAGTGGGGGAAGAACAGAAAGAGAGGGAGACACAGAATCCGAAGCAGGCCCCAGGCTCTGAGCTGTTAGCACAGAGCCCGACACGGGACTCAAACTCATGAAGTCAACCACAAGATCCTGACCTGAGCTGAAGTCAGATGCTTAACCAACTGAACCACCCAGGTGCCCCCCAGCATTGATTCTTTTTAAAAAAATTATCATTTTCCTACTGATTTGGTATATCATTACCATATATTAATTTTTTATAGACTGTGATCTGTTTCTGAGTTGTCTATACTCTTCCACTTACCTGTTATCTATCTATCTAGCTATCTACCTGCCAATACCACATATTATTCTTAATTGACCTCATGATCTATGATTTTAGCATTAAAAATGTACCTTTTAAGTGTATAGTTTAATGCATTTTGACAAATGTATGCACTGGTGTAACCACAACCTCAGTCAAGACCTAGACATTTCCATCATCTAAAGAGTTCTCTCATGCCTGTTGGCAGACAATTTTTCACCCAAGCAAACAGTGATCTGGTTTCTGTCATGGCTGATTAGCTTAATCTACTCTAACACTTCATAGAAACGGACTCATATGCTATACACGCTTTGTTATCTGTCCTCTTTCACTCAGCTGAACATTTTTGAGATTCTTCATTGTTATTGTTAGTATCAATAGTTTCTTCCTTTTATTCCTTTGTAGTATTCTATTGTATGAACATAGAACACTTAGTTTATCTGTTCACAGGCTGATGGATGCTTGTGTGGAGGTATAACAGATATTTAACATCATATTAGTTTCAAGTGTACCACAGAATGATTTGATACTTGTATACACTGTGAAATGATAGTAGCCTAATAGCAATCATTCTTTTGCATGTAGCTGTCCAGTTTTCCCAACACCATTCATTAAAGAGACAGTCAATTCCCCATTGTATATTCTTGGCTCTCCTGTCATAAATTCACTGACTATATATGCATGGGTTTATTTCTGAGCTCTCCATTCTTCTATTGATTGTGTGTTTGTTTTTATGCAATACCATACCATTTTGATTGTGATAGCTTTGTAATATAGTTTGAAGTCAGGGAGCGTGATGCCTTCAGCTTTGTTCTTCTGCGAATGGACATTTTGATTGCTGCCATTTGGAGCCACTGTGAGTGATGCAACTGAGAACATTGTGCACACGTCCTTTTGTAGATTCATGTCCTTATACATCTTGAGTAGCATTGATAGGTCACACGATAAGCATATATTACCTTTATCAGGAACTGCCAAGCTGCTTTCTAAAAGGGTCATAGGATGTTACATTCTCCTCGACAATGACCAGAAAGTCATTTGTTCCACATCTTCTCCAACATCATCAGTCTTTTTAATTGTCGCCATTTTAGCTGATGTGAAGTGTCTCACTGTGGTTTTCACTCTCATTTTCCTGATGGCGAATGGTTTCCAGCATCTTTACATGTGATCACTTTTTCTATATCTTTTGTGTAGTATTGGTTGAAATATATGACCCATCTTTAATTGAGTCATTTGCCTTCTTATCACTGATTTTGTATTATGATACAAATTCCTTTTCAGATATTTGTATTCTGGATATTATCTATGGCTTACCTTTTCGTTATCTTGATGGAATCTCCAAACATCAGAAGTTTTAACTTCTGATGATGTTCAATTTATCAATCAATAAAATTTTTTAATGTTTATTTTTGAGAGAAAGAGAGAGATAGAGTGCAAGTGGGGGAGGGGCAGAGAGAGAGGGAGACACAGAATCTGAAGCAGCCTCCAGGCTCCGAGCTGTCAGCACAGAGCCCAACATGGGGCTCAAACCCACGAACTGTGAGATCATGACCTGAGCCAAAGTCAGATGCTTAACCAACTGAGCCACCCAGGCGCCCCTATCAGTTCTGTTTTATTTCAATGGCTTGTCTTTTTTGTTCCCAATATAAGATATCATTGCTTATTTCCAGTCATAATGATTTTCTCTTTAGTTTTCCTTTAGGAGTTTATAGACACAACTAAACAATAAATGAGTGAACTGAGAGGTCAAGGGTGAGATCTTTGTCTAAACGCAGGACAGATAACAGCTCCTGTTCCGAGGATAAAATAATAAGAGGTATAGAAGGAAGGCCCAGGAATTAAATGAGGAGTAATATGAGTCAAAGGAAGGAATAAAGACGTTGGAGGAATACAGACAACATTACATTACATTACATTACATTACATTACATAGCATATTACATAAACACAGCAAAATGTCCCTGACTTGTCTTCAGATACAAAGGATCTATCAAAACTTTCAAGGAAAACTACATTTATGTAATATGTTCTGGTGCTGGCCACTGTGGTTCATGCTGGACCTTGGGCCTGTGCTCCGGCTGGAAGCCAATGGGGACTTCCCTGGCCCAGGACCACTCCATTCTGTCACTCACCTGCTGGCCATCCACACTGTCCCAGGTGCCTGGGGCAGGCTTTTAATGCCCGTCCCGAGTGGGGCTTTGACTACTATGAGATCATTGTCACCAGGAAGCTGAACCCCAGAACGGAGAAACAGACTGGGCCAGGGAGGGTATCCTACCTCCTGAACTCTTTGGGTGGGAAGTAGGTCCTCTCCCTGATGCCCCATAGGCTCCTGAACCCCGCACCTGTGACTGTGCTCCCTCACCGAGGAGGAAGGCCTTCTGGAGGACAGGCAGTATGGACCAAAGAGACTGCAACTAGAGGGGCTTTGTGGAAGGCTCACAGGAGGCCAAAGTCATAATGAATATATGCCGGGGGCCTCTGTGGTGTGCTGACCATGGGAGACCTGCTTTTCCAAACTGAGACCCTCAAAGCCTCCTCCAGCTTTGAGCACATCTGTTATCTCCTAAAAGACGGGGAGGTGAGCACTAAGGCCTGTGCTGTAACTCATGAAGGACCAGAAGAGCACATCCGTGAACAATGATAGCAGCTGGAACATTCTGACACCCCTATCTACAGAAAGTATATGGAATCGCTTCTGGTATTTGATCATAAGAAGTTTGTATTACATTGTAGGGAGCACAATGTAACCCATATCACTTGTGAAGGACTTCTCCCGTCAGGTTTTACGGACTCTCCATTTCAGGCACTGAATATACAGACACATCTAGCAGCCATTGGAATCTGGATCAGCCGTGGTAAAATAAATCCTAGTAAAAAGCAATTACTTAATGGTCTCTGTTTCTTTTCAAAGTATAGAAGAGATGTCCAATATCTTCAAACTCAAACAGATTGGTCACGCATCTCTGTAAAAGAGTCTTTTGGTAATGCATGCAAGAGCGGCTGGATCCGAGAAGTTTGTGATAAATATCACAGTGCATCAACTTGCACTTGGAACAGAAAACATGGTGTCTTCTGTTTATGTGTCTACTGGGACATGCTGTAGGGGTGATGGGTGATTCTGCATTCTGTCAACGTAAGGGAGGCAGTCCTAGGTGTATCATGGGTTTTGGGCAGAATGGGTTTAGTAGTTGTAGTTTGGTCAGTTATTTTAACTTAATATGCCAAATACTTGATTGTCTCAATAATATATCAGACATGACATTTTCAGTGAAAGGATGTAGACACAAAGTAGTGGGTGAAGGAGAGGAATGTGACTGTGGCTCAGAAGAGTCCTGTCAAAACAATGAGTGTTGCCAACCAGACTGTACATTCAAGTGTGGCGCAACCACAGCATGGGACTCTGCTGTCCTAAGTGTCACCTACATCCATCTGGACACATATGTAAGCAGGAAAAAAATGAATATGATCTTGCAGAATACTGTGATGGGAACTCAAGTCTCTGCCCAGTTGATTCTTATAAGCACGATGCAACCCCTTGCAAAGGTGCTCCCCTTTGCTACAAAAAGGGGTGCTACATTCAATGTCTACTGGTGTAAAGACATATTTGGAGAAGAAGCCACGGAGGGGTGGCTAGGCTGTATAACATGTACAACTGAGAGTATGTTCTATAGAAACCTGCAGTGTATCCGTGTCAAGGCCATCCCCAACATTCCTGAGCACACTACTCTAATTTCCACTCATATGCAGAAGGTACATCTCTTCTGCAGGTGCACGGTAGGATGCATCTTTAATAGCCAGCGGATTGCCAGATTTAGGCATGGCAAGGGATAGCACTTCCTGTGGTGAGGATGTGGTATGCTTCACAGACAAGGTGTCAAAATCACAGCCCTGCAAAGGGCTGTCGGCCTGAGAAGTGTGACGACCTGGATGTTTACAACAATAGAAACAACTGCCACTGTTTGTATGGTTAGGCCCCCCTTTCTGTGAGGAGGCTGGGTTTGGAGGCAGCAGGAACAGCGAGCCTCCAGGTGAGATCAGGGATCAAAGATCACCCGTCCAAGAAAAAGCATGCTCTGCTGTTTCTGTTAATGTGCCTCTTCCTCCTACTACTGGCTGCAATTCTGATGTTGTCTGGGATAGTGGTCGCAAAATGCTTCAACCAAAAAGGAAGAGAATCAGTAAACACAACCCAAGCCGGTAGGAAAACCAGGTCAAAGAGATATGACAAATAAATGAGATCTCCATATGCACTCAGTGACACCAGATTTTTTAAATGTTTTTTTATTTATTTTTGAGAGACAGAGCATGAGCATGAGTAGGGGCAGGGACAGAGAGAGAGGGAGACACAGAATCTGAAGCAGGCTCCAGGCTCTGAGCTGTCAGCACAGAGCCCGACACGGGACTCAAACTCACGAACTGCAAGATCATGACCTGAACCGAAGTTGGATGATTGACCGAGCCACCGAGGCATCCCAACCAGATTCTTTTTTGAATGGCTTAACCTAAAGATAAGGATAATGAAATAGATTTAGAAAATTCAAAAGAAAAATACGCTAAATACACCAACCACGACAGTCATTGTTTTTTGAGAATACCATTCTACAGTAACTCAATGAAAACTGACTATGCTTGAAGCCCCTCCTTTTATTTTTTTATTTTATTTTGGGGAGGGAGCGAACGGGGAAGGGGCAGAGAAAGAGGGACGCAGAGGATCCCAAGCAGGCTCTGAGCCCAAGTCAGACACTCAACCGCCTGAGCTACCCAGGTGTCCCCAAGGCACCTTCTTTTAAACGATGCTCCTCCCGTAGGTTAGTGCTTGATCAAAGGTGCTGATTGTATGGCTATCATTCTAATTTACTTTGGTCTGTCAGTTTTATGTAATATGAGTTTCCCTTGGGTTTTCATTAGCAAATAACTTTTCTTTTCCCTAGAGTCCCGTATCATTTATCTGAGCACTGAACCTCAGAATGGCATATGCTGTTAAGAAAGTACAGTCATTCTCTGAATACAAGTGTCTGTCCCAGAGCCTTCACTGGTAGAAAGTATGTAGAAGGGCCTTAACTTCCGCAGCCATCTGCTATGAATATCTCATGTATATCTCTCCTCCTTCCATTTGATCCATGGGACTTCCCAGTTCTAGGCCCAGAAAATGAAAGCTGGCTACATCCATTTCAGAAAGTAAGAAATTATAAGAGGAACCACAGAACTGACTATCTCACCATTGCATCCTGGCAACTCCAGGGGACTTCAGACAAAACAGTGAAACTAAGCCAAAGTGGCCGATGTGATGCACCCGGCCACGGGCCTAATGGTCCCTTATAGCTCTGTCTACAGCAAGTCACATTTTGGGTGTGAGTTCAGCAGGATCTTGATATTTATACGTTCCTTGTGGGGCTGGGGGTCATGACTAATGCCCCCCTTTGCCAATGACAAGGAGAATTAGGCAGGGGCCTCATTCCCTTCTCCTTTGGTCCCCACACCTTCTTTTTTCTCTGCCTGTCCTAGTGGATGCAGGAAGGGTACGCAGGGCAGTTCAGCTTAAACGTTTCTTCCCCTATGTTCAGGCGCAGGTGAGAAATGTGTGTATCTTCCATTGTCATGTGATCCAGGGGGTGTGTAGGTCTTGTTCCAAAAATGTTTTTGGAACACGAAGCCCCATTGCTCTCCAGCTGAGCATGGAGCCTCTCCTCTCCTGTCCCTCCCCCAAGGCAATTGCTCAGGTCTTGTCTCCAGAAGGTTAAGCACTGTCACCTGTCGCCTAGTTTTCCAGGATCCTGTGATTCCCACTGACATCAGGAAGCCAAATTCATGGCTGCATCTCTTGACATTAGTTGCAGCCTGCAGAAGGCACCACAGGGCCTTTTCCTGGATGCCAGTGTTCCTGTTACCATGCACTTCTTAGAGTCTGGATGAAGAGATGGCTTCTGGACCGTTGTTTGTGGGAGGCAAAGAAACAAGGAGAGAAATGCAGCTACACAGAGCTCCTGAGAATTAAGACTGCGGAAGAGGGTCACAGAAATAATGGAAGGCTGTAGGTACTTCCAGAAGCTCAGCGTCAGTGCAGGGAGGGCGGAGAGGGAAATACTGACCTCACTCTCCTCTCAGCTTCCAGGTCCCTTCTGGTGACTCCCATTGACCAAACCTATCTGGGAGCCTGTCAACAAGAGAGCCCAGGGTATGCACTCTGAGGAGGACAAAGCAGGACGGAGATGCATGGAGAGTGGTTCTGGGGGCAAGCGGTGGAGGCATCGACAGGGGGAGAGCAGAGGGAGAGTACCTGCTAATAACATCAGGCATCACTAATAGCATACGCCCTGGGCATTGTTCTATGCTAAATGGGTTTAATCACCACAAAAACTCTGCGGAGTAGGAACATTATTATTCCTGTCTTGGCAATGAGAAAACTGAGGCAAAGCTCTCTCACTGTCTGTGCTCCTGTTCTGAGGAGCAAATTCGGCATAAATCACTAAACCAGGAGTCAAAATATTGGGATTTCAGCTGTCTTTCCAACAGACATGTTTTAAAGAGCCAGTCACTTCACACTTTTTAAATTTGACCCGAAGGGTCAGGTAGCATGGGGACTGGGACAGCGATGTTCAGTTTCATGTAGACGAATATGCAGGGAATGCCAGGCTGAGGGAAGAAGCAAGAGAGTAGAGTAGATGCCCAAAGGAGACAACAGACCACGTGACCCCAGAGGCAGTGGCAGCATCAACACCAGTCGATGGCTTCTCACTTTCCCCTCCAGAGCCCCCAGGGTCTAGGCACACTTCGTTTCTGCAAGGTGCTTCTTTATCTTTTCAACAAACCCACTTGACTTTGAGCTGGCTGGAGTGTATTTCTCCTTCATCATAAAAAAATCTTAATCGTGACAACGTCCAATGAACTGTGAGCACAGACGTCAGGCTCATTCCTGCTTTGTTCCACTATCTCCCTTATGAGAAGGGGAGAAGGTATCAATGAGTTCCATGTTCTCCTCTGGCTCTGACATTCTGTAATTCTGGTTCCTTCCCAACGACTTTGCTTTTGAAAGCATATATCCTGAAGTAGTCAGCTGAACGCCTTCTGTCTCCTGTATGCAAGCGTTCATTCCCAGGGCTATTCCAGATAAGAGGCTCTTACGTAACTGTACTCACAAACATGGACCCAACTCTATGACCACCTGTGTCACGGCCAACTGTTTGCTCAGGGAAGAGACAGCAAGTTTGCATATTATAAATTGTGTCATCTTAAAAAAGAAACAGAGGCAAGACTTTGCAATAAAACCATAAGATTTAATCATTTTAAAGCTGAACCCCATGAAGGATGCTCATAAAATCCTTATCTGATGAACGTTTAGGGGATTGTTGAATAAGGGACATCGTCATTCAAAGAGATATGAGGAAGCATATGGGCTACATGAGGTAGAGTGTAAACAAAGAAGCCATTTATACTCAAGAAAAACAACTGGTAACTTCTTACAAAGAACTTGTGCCTTTGACTCCCTACCTTGACCCATAGAACTCAAATTTGGTGCCCACTGGCTGCTCCTTGGCATTAACTCTGCATTCCTGTGTTTTAAATATTACTGAGATCTGGATTTCTCCAGATATGATATTATTTTGTTTGATCATCCTTATCTTTAGGAGTCACCAAGAAGGGATAAAGAATGTATTTATCTGATAGGTGGGCACAGGTATAATGACTCACCATGGGACACTTCCCTACTAGTGACCCCAGGGCCTGCCATGCCCTAATCAGTTGAGTACCCTGTGTGGTGTGACAGGAACTCATGCTATTCCTAGGATTCCTTACACAACTAATGTACTTCCTAAAGCCTGGTGGGATGGTGGTGGTGGTGTTCCTGTATCCCATACTCATGCTCCCAAAGTCATCAGCCATGTCTCCAGTTAGGAAAAGCCCTTTGGCATTAAAATAATAATAATTTAAAAAAATTAGGGGCGCCTGGGTGGCGCAGTCGGTTAAGCGTCCGACTTCAGCCAGGTCACGATCTCGCGGTCCGTGAGTTCAGGCCCCGCGTTGGGCTCTGGGCTGATGGCTCAGAGCCTGGAGCCTGTTTCTGATTCTGTGTCTCCCTCTCTCTCTGCCCCTCCCCCGTTCATGCTCTGTCTCTCTCTGTCCCAAAAATAAATAAACGTTGAAAAAAAAATTAAAAAAAAAAATTAAAAAAGGGACGCCTGGGTGGCTCAGTCGGTGAGACGTCCGACTCTACCTCAGGTCATGATCTCACAGGTCATGAGTTCAAGCTCCATGGCAGGCTTTGTGCAGACAGCTCAGAGCCTGGAGCCTACTTCAGATTCTGTGTCTCCCTCTCTCTCTGCCCTTTCCCCATTCAGTCTCTCTCGCTCTGTCTCTCTCTCAAAAGTAAATACACATTAAAGAAATAGGAAAAAAAAACCCTTTTCATACATCATTGCTGAGAATGTAAAATAAGTCAACCACTTTGAGGAAAGTCTGGCAGACTCCTATAAAACTAAACATGTACCTATTCTATGACTCAGTGCTTCCAAGGTATTTACCCCAAAGAAGTTAAAACGTGTCCACAAAATGACTTATTACACAAGAACGTTCACAGCAGCTTTATTATTAGAATAGCAAAAACTGAAAATGCTCAGGTACCTACCAATAGAATGGATAAACTGATATATTCATTCTATGGAATGTTAAAAACAACAATAAAAAGGAACAAATTACTGACACACAAAACAACATGGATGAGTCTCAAAAACATTTTGTTGAGTAAAAGGAGCCATGTACAAAAGATCACATACTCTTTAATTCTACTGATAGAAGTTCTGAAATTTAAAATTAACCTATGATGAAAAAAGTCAGAACAGTCCTGGCCTGTGGATGGAGTAGGAATTGATTGAGAAGGGGCACAGGAAACTTTCTAGGGTGATGGAAATGTTCTATATCTTCATAGGGGTTTGGTTTACACATTTGTGTACCCTTGTCAAAACTGAAAGTCTTTTAATTTTACCTCAAAATAAAAATCTGCAAATAAATATTTAACTTGGTAAATGATATGTATGCCAAAGTATTTAGAGGAAAGTGTACTGATGTCTGCAATCTACTTTGAAATGCATAAAAAAATCCCAACTTGGATTGACGGGTACATTGGGATTTGGGTAAATATTTATATAGAGGTGTATTTGATAAATCAAGGATAGTAAAATGCTAATGATAGACTGTAAGTGATGAGTTACAGGTGAAAGTACACTACTTTTGTAAAAGCCTTTCAACTCTATGTTTCAAAATTTTTGTGGTAATGAAGCACGGTACTTTCTTTGAAGACCCCACAAGTTGGAAACTGCCATCTTGTCACGTCAGCCACACTAAGGACTGATCATGTCATTGTAACACCACCTTCTCCTGAAGAATATACTTTAGAAATTGTTAAAAGGCAGAGGAAGGCCAGTAAAGTATCCTCCAGACTGAGAAGGCACTTTAAGATGGAAAAATGAAGCAAGCTACTCCACACCATTTGTACAGTTTACTGACTTACTAACAAGGGGTAACTTGTTAACTTACTAATTTACTAACAAGGAGGAGCGGGAGGGCAGAGATCTAAGTGATATGGAGCCATTGTCTGCCTCCCCTCTCTGCCCCATTTGGACCTCAAGCCACAGCTTTTATAGAGCAAGGGACATAGTGGTGAGGTCACAGGGTAGTTATCTAACGTGGCACCATCTGTGGCCCGGGGGGGAGAACAAGATGGAGTCGGTGTGGTCAGCGTGCCTATAGAAAGTGTCTGTGTTTTTATAATCGGATATTTATGAAGTCTTCACTGTGTCCTATGGAAAACTCTTTGCATTCATTGTCTTATTTAATTTTCAAAACTTTCCTATGGTAGACGCACAATTCATGTCTGATTTTATCAGTAAGAAAATAGAGTGCTCTTGAGCCTAAGTATCTACCCAAAGCCCTCCCTCCAGCTAATAGGTGGCAGAGCCTGGTGAGAACCTGAATCCTGATGCCAAAGGCCGTATGCCAACAATACACTCGCCTGCCTTCCTTCCTAATCCACTGAGTTAGAAATGCCTTAGAAATTATCCACGCCAGTGCTATCATTTTGGAGATAATTAAGAGGCCCAGAAAGGAACTGATTCTCCCACGTATGAATTCTCTTCTCATTAAGGTCTGAGTCATTTTTCTTTGGGTTGCTTCTAATCCCTCACTTTGTGATAAATTATAGCATAGGAAATAGTATCTTACTTTTTGACTTAGGATGAGAGAACTAAAAGACTGACAATAGCAAGTGTTACTGAGGATGTGAAACCCTTGGAACTCTCAGTGTACATTGTACTCACACAGTGTAAAATGGTTCCAACGCTCTGGAAAAGTTTGTCACTTTCTAACAAACTTAAACGCACACTCATCCTGTGAGCCAGCAATCCCACGCCTGCTCCTGAAATGAAAACATGTATCCACCAAAAGACAAACAGCATTCATAGCAGCTTTAGTCAGAAGCTGTAGAGAGTTAAAAGGTCCACCAACCAAGAATAATTCTAAGTCATAAGAACGATGGCCTATGCTGTACTTATGCAATGGAATGCTACCAGGCGTTAGAAAAGAGCAAATTATTAATCCAGGCAACAATGTGGAAGAATCACAAAAACATTATTTCAAGTGAAAAAATCCAGACATGATAGAGTATATATGGTATGATTTTACTCACATAAGACAAAAGAAGCAAGATTCTTCTGTAGTGATGAAGTCCAAATAGTGTTATCTTGGTGGGACGGGGCAAGAGACAATCTCCCCCGGGTGATGGAAATCGTCTATATCTTGATTGGGGTTATTGTTACACAGTTGTATAGATTTGTCAAAATCCTTCAAGGTTGGTGTGTAAGATGCATGCATTAAACCTAATATAGTGATGTCATCATTAAAACAATCTTTTTGAAATGTGAAACAGAACACAATTAACAAGGAATCTGGCAATAATGGGAATACATTTTCACCTACTCATCTTGAAGAGGTGAGACGACAAGACCCAAGAGAAGAGAAGCAAGTAGATAGTACCGTGGAAAAAAAATGACGTAAAGAAGAAGGGGAAGGAAGGAAGGGAGGTATGGAGGGAGGAAGAAATTCTGAAGCCACCAGAATCCAAAATGAAGTGAAAAGAGAAATGAGGGTGACCCCAAATCACATGCTATTGACCACTTGGAACAATGCACAGCTACGTAAAAAGTGAAAGCTCTTCCCTTTTCCCATTCCCACCTCTCTCTCCTGGGTAATCACGGAGTAGTGTGGTTTACATGCTTTTTCTAGGCTCATAAATACGTATACACACAAATACCTATATAGCTTAGTTCTTTTACAAAAATGGGATCGTGGTCTACATATAATACTGGAATCTTCCATTAAGATTATGTGGCACAATCCTAATATAAAAATAAAACCAAAGCAAACCAAACCCCCAGTCTGATAAGGTCTCTGTGAATATGACTGAATGTACAAAGCTCTTGGGGAAATGGAGAGAAGTTTATGTAGTCTTTTACAAAAATTGGGCTTAACATTAGGCAAACCTGTTTTTAAAAGTCTCTTGGGCACACCACAATGCTCGCTAACCTCTCTTCTTCCACCCTCTCCTCACCTCTTTCTGCCGCCCACCACCAAATTTCATGTTTATTGCTCAAAAACAGAATTTAGAAATATGTTTTATGCTTCCGTCCTGCTAATCAATATGTTTAGGATCTTACTTTCCACCCCAATTTGCTTATCAAGGGAATGTCTTTGAAGACACCTCCCCCAACGAATTACATTGCCTGCTATTATAACAATCTTTCCACACCTTCACATACATACCTGTAAAATGTGTATGTTATGCAGATAATGAGCCCAAACAAGTCAGTGGAAATCTTTAGAAGAAAGTATAGAAGATGCGAGATAATGTACATTATGTGTCTTCTGTGTGTCAAGCACGGCCCTGGGCGTTCCGATATATTGAGTTTAGTTCTGCAAACACATCCTGCACACCATCTAAGCTCTAGATACGCAGATAGAAATGGAAAGTCACATCCCTGTTCTTGACAAGTGGCACCCTGTTGAGAGCAACAGGCCCATAAACAAATAATTTCTATATCACAAGAAGAATGTTATTACAGAGAAGAGGCTGGTTTGGGGCAGGATTCATGGAGGAGATGAAGCCTGGATTGAAAGTATTGAAGAATGAAAAAGGAGCTAGTCAGGTATGGCATTTCGCAATTTACATCTCTGTGCCATAACTCCCTTTGTGCCTCTTGAGCAAATCAGCTAATGCTTTCTAAGTGGTAGAACTTTCCAGAATCTATGGATAGTACATTCCCAGAAAATGTGGAGATAGGGAGATTACTCTATGCCATGAGTCCTCCACATCAAGACTGAGTGAGCAGACACAAACTCCTCTGTCCTCACAGCAGGAGTTTCTCCAAACTGGCTGTAAAAGTTAATGAACATTTCCTCAGTGACTCATTTCCTCTGTCTTGCTGATAAGATTTGGTCCAGTATCATGGGATGTTGCCTGCAGTACTGTTCATGGTCAATATCTCTGTCAAATAGAAAAGGATTAAGCCCAAGACTCTAAAAGTTTGCACCCTAACGGGGTGAGGAGGGACTCTTCCATAGTCTTTTAAAGTAATAAGTAGCTTATGCTGTTTTCTTAAGATTCAGAATTGGAAAAAATTTCAATACTCGTCTTCTCATTATACAGCCCCTTCAGTTTTTTTCCAAACCCCTCTGCTAGACTTTGTTTTTCACATACCCCTAAAGCATTTTGCTTTGATCTCTTTCTCATATTGACCATCCCATTAAGAGCTCCCCACCTCGCTGCACCTGCCTGGCCAAGGGTCCTTTCTCATGCCGATCTAATAGTATTGAGATATCTAGATGTCAAAAAATAATTGACCCTTTCAAACAACTTCCAATGGGCACCAACAGTAAAGTAGAAACTGTTCAATAGTTAAAATGGGTACAAAGTGAATTGCTGTCACTCCAAAGCTGAAGACAATTCATCTGTGACTTCAAATGAGATAGCAATGAGAAGCTCTACTCTTTGACTCAAAATGGAGGCCATAGCTTATTTGAAAAGGAAGGCGGAGGGATCACTGCCATCTGAGCTTCCATAAGGGAAACAAGAGTCAGAAAACTGCAGATATGACAAAGTCGTTTTTTTGTCTTTTATTTTTTGTTTTTTTTACTGAAGTATAACGTAGGTGTCAGCTTGGAGATCAAATTAAATTTGACTCAAATCCAACCTCTACAGCTTCCCCACAAACTCCCCACAACTCCTTCAAGTTCTCAGGACTTATTTCCGGAAAGTTTCACTGTCTCTAGAGGTTCCTCAAAAATAGGAACAATCTTTCTTTTGTTTCACATCAGTCTGTTTCTATAAGAAATCCACTCCTATCATCCTAGTTTTACTGGTCCAATATGGTAGCCACTAACCACATGTAGGTGTTTAAACTTAAATTTAGTTGACAAAAATGAAATACAATTTAAAATTCAACTCCTCATTCACACTAGCCATGTTTCAAGTGCCTGTGTGGTTAGTGGCTGCTGCATAGATAGCACAGATTAGAACATGTCCATTCACAGAAAATCCTTTGGGGCAGTTGTACTAGTGGGCCATGAATTGATGAGCGTTTCCTGAATATTAGTGAACACATGCCAAGAGGTCATACTTTTATTTTCCATCAGTAAGTTCACTTTGATCAAAGCATTTATAGTCACCCTCATCTTTTCAGAAATGCACCATCTATGGAGGTATAGTAATGTCTATGTTCCCCCTTGGAGGAGTCTTTTAGGAAGTAAAGTACACAGATGAAGACAAAATGCTTGAAGTGGGTTTAGAGCATGAATTTTTCCAGAAGAGGAAATAGAACAATTCTCTCTGAGAAGGAGGTGAATGTATTCTAAAAGTTAATTACAAAAAAAAAAGCTTTTATTTGTGGGAAAAAGAAAGGTATGAGTGAGGTTGCCTGTCCTCTGGAAGGAAACACCTAAGAAGAAAAGGGGCAGGTTTGAAAGCAGCTGCTCTTTCTTAGGTTGCTTGTTAGTTTAGCGCTAAAACTTCCTGAGCAGAAGTTTGTAGAGATGAGGTAGGCACAATCTCTGACCTGAAGTGGCTTAGAGATTTATTGGGAAGACAGACAGAAAACAGAATTTAAACACAAGCCTATGGATTTCTGAGCATCAATGAGGCATGTCTACCATCCAAGAATAGAATAGGGAAGAGCTTCAAGTTGTGAACCAAACCAGGCTGAGCCGGGGACCAAATCAGTGCTCTTTTTCTTACCTCTTGTTGCCTTCCCCACTGGACCTACCCACCACCCCCAACCAGATCCTTGCACTTAATAACATTCAACATTTGTTGGAATAATTAATTAAAAGATGAATAAACAGAACTAAACAAATAAAGAGAAGAAGAACATCAACACTGACAGGAGGTGTTGATAGAGCTCAGATGAGAGTGGATGAAGCGTTAGTGTCCCAGGCTACAGCAACAGAAGGGGCTAAGACCTGGAACGCGTTTCCTGCTATCCTAGAAGTTTGGATGGAGGTAGGGCTCAATTCTAGTATTTGCTCAGAGATGTAACAACATTAAGTGTGCGTTATACATATAGTATTCTGGAAATACACATACTTACATGAAAATTTTCTAATAAAATTTTCTAATTAGCATCAGATCTTAACTATATATAACCCTTGTTGTTATTGACTGGTATTTTCTATTTTTTTTTTTAGTGTTTATTTATTTTTGAGACAGAGAGAGACAGAGCATGAGCGGGGGAGGGACAGAGAGAGAGGGAGACACAGAATCCCAAGCAGGATCCAGGCTCCGAGCCGTCAGCACAGAGCCTGATGCGGGGCTTGAAATCGTCAACCGTGAGACCATGTCCTGAGCTGAAGTCAGACGCTCAACCGGCTGAGCCACCCAGGCGCCCCTTGACTGGTATTTTTGACCTGACTTATCTTAAAAAGAAAAAATAAAAGTCACATTCAATCCTATTCTACACATCATTAGAATTCTTATTCAACATCAACACCTATCTCTTTATTGTACCACATTCTCTTCTTCAGGGATTGTTTTCTTTTTTGCCAAAAGACATGTTTCGGCAGTAATTTCAGTAATAGACTATGGACAAGAACGTTTCTACATTCTGATAATTTTCATATGTTTTTACTTAGTGCTCCTCCCTCAATGATTGGTTGGCTGGGTATAGAATACCAGGTTGAAAGTTGTTTCCCTTCACACTTTATAGGTCACCTAAATTTGTGTGACTTCCATTTTAATTACTCTGGTATGGTGCTATTCTGATACTAATTTTGGAGGTAATTGCTGCTGATTTGCTGTTTTTAGCGTTCTAAGTATCATGTATGACACTCTACATATAGAAACATTTCAAATAATTCTGCTCAGTGTTCAGTGGCCCTTTTCAATTCAGTTTTGTGTGGGTTGTATCAATGCCCATCCTTGGAGCTAATGGGGGGATTCAGTGGAAGACCATTTAAGGTCCTATAAGCCTCTAATTCTCTTGTCTCATGTCCTTCTCATCCTGCTCTCATCTCAAGACCTTAAAATCTTTATATAGTGAATGAAGATAGCAGAGTGAGGGGTGTGGGGTCAGGAAATCTACCTAAACATATAGTTTGTCAAAATTTTTCTCTCTGACACCTTGGACCAGTGCTTTTGAACTTAAAAAACTTGGAATTATGGGGCGCCTGGGTGGCTCCATTAGTTAAGCGTCTGACTTCGGCTCAGGTCATGATCTCATGGTTCCTGAGCTTGAGCCCCACATTGGGCTCTGTGCTGACAGCTCAGAGCCTGGAGTCTGCTTTGGGTTCTGTCTCTCTCTCTCTCTCTCTCTCTCTCTCTCTCTCTCTCTCTGCCCCTGTCCCACTTGTGCTCTCTCTCTCTCTCAAAAATAAATAAACATTAAAAAAAGAAGAAATCTGTTGGATTTCTATCTTTAAATAAAGCTTGGAATTTATATATTTGCTCTTTGTTATGGCATGAAGCAATGATGATTCTTCTCCAGCCACCTAAAGGGGAAAAGGTTGTGTTTAACAGGTAGAGTAAAAAAATAAAATTCATCTGGTAACATCCTACCACATACAGTTAGGAAACTGAGCCTCAGAGAGATGTGGGAGAATGTCTGATGTTACACAGTGAGTGGGTAATGGAACTGGGACCTGAACCAACATCCATCAGAAGCCAGGCCTTGTGTTCTTTCCCCAAAGCATCATCAGAATGACAGAGTTTCTCTAAAATACACTTCGCACACCATGGAAATATTACTTTCTCTTGTCCTACCGTGAATGCATACACAGGCTAGAAAAAGCCGATGGCAAAGCCTGAGTAGCAGTGTAAAAAGAACCCTGCGTGGAGAGTAAGAAAATCCACCTCCGACATCAGCTTCACTCTGAACTAGCTGTATATTTCTAGGACTTGAGAAATACCATTATCCTTTCCAGCCTTAAAGTTCTAGACCATTGAGATTGAATAATTGGTGACACCTTCAACATAGTTTGTTATCTACACTACAGAAGGAAATCGTGTTGCCTTTCCAGATAGGTTATTTTCTTAATAAGACTGTGTGACTCAGGGACACCTGGGAGGCTCGGTAGGCTAAGCATCTGACTCTTGATATTGACACAGGTCATGATCTCACGGTTCATGAGATCGAGCCCCGTGTCAGATTCTGTGCTGACAGCACAGAACCTGCTTGGGATTCTCTCTCTCCGCCCCTCCCCTGCTTGCATGCACTTTCTCTCTCTCTCTCTCTCAAAATAAATAAACATTAACAAAATTTTAAAAAGACTGTGTGAGGGGTGCCTGGGTGGCTCGGTTAAGTGTCTGACTTTGGCTCAGATCACGATCTCACAGTTTGTGGGTTCGAGCCCTGCATCAGGCTCTGTGCTGATGGCTCAGAGCCTGGAGCCTGCTTCTGATGGATTCAGTGTCTCCTTCTCTCTCTCTCTCTCTCTCTCTGTCCTTCCCCCACTTGTGCTCTCCCTCTCTCTCAAAAGTAAATAAATAGGGGCGCCTGAGTGGCTCAGTCGGTTAAGCGTCCGACTTCAGCTTAGGTCATGATCTCGCGGTCCGTGAGTTTGAGCCCCGCGTTGGGCTCTGGGCTGATGGCTCGGAGCCTGCTTCCGATTCTGTGTCTCCCTCTCTCTCTGTCCCTCCCCCATTCATGCTCGGTCTCTCTCTGTCTCAAAAATAAACGTTAAAAAAAAATAAAAAAAAGAAAAAACAAAAAAAATCAAAAGTAAATAAATAAACATTAAAAAAATTTAATAATAAAAAAAAAAAAGACTGTGACTCAGGAAACAGAGAGGGCTTGAGGTCAATATCCAGCTCCACCAGTGACCAGCATTGTGAACCTGACAGAGCAGGCTCTCTACACCTCTTAACAACAAGTTTCTTCAGTGTGAAATGGGGGTGCACATCCTGCATCACTCCCAGGGATTTGTTAGGATCTCATTAGTGACTTAGGTGAAAACACTGTATGGTAAAATATTGGATCAATGTAAGCTATTTTCACATAATTGCCCTGCATTAGGACAAGATTTCACTACCTTGTTCCTTAGGAACAAGAAGAAGGAACTTAAACAGATTTTTGAGGAACAGAGTGCATGCTGAAGGAGATGGGGTTGGTGCCTTAGAAAGGGAAGTCTGTGTGTACCCCTCAAGCCCACCACAGGGGTACATAAGTTATGTCCAGCCCTGATGGCAAATCCTTTCTGCAAAGATAGAAACATCCCGATTCTCCAGAGTTGAAGTGGGGCATCTTTATAGAAAGGAAGGAGAAATAAAGGAAATCAACAATGTAAAGAGATAAAATGACTGACAAAAGAAAAAGTGAATAAGGCGAGAGGAGGACGGGCTTCTAACAGACTACAGGATATTGTCGGTTTTGATAAGGTAGGATGTAAAAGAAAGATTGTTTGCAAATAGGGAGAGTTTCTTCAGAATATGTTCTCAAGCCTCGCAGATGTTCCTTTTGACTAAAGATAAGACTTTATGGATGGATTGTTATTTTAAACAACATTATTGCTCTATGATTACAACAAAGGTCATATAATTCCAGAGGCAAGAAGATATAAAAACTCAAGAAACTTCCTGGGATCTCTTAGGATGCTGAAGAAAGCAGGGGTCCTCAAGCCTTGAATGCCAACCAGGTAATCCTACACCCAGTTGAGGGCAGAGGGCTTTCTTTGAACATTTGACTTCCTCTGCCAGACCTTCACTGGGCCAGAAATGAAAAGCTCTAGGTCTAATGATGTTAGTCATGCTTTTTGTTTGTGTGTGTGTGTGTGTGTGTGTGTGTTTAATTTGAACTACTTATTTTCTTTCCTCTTTTATTATAAAAAGCATTACCTTTGGGGTCTGTGTCAGGTTAATTCATGGCTGTGCAATCTAATGGCTGTGAAACTTTGGGAAAGTTACTTAATGAATTTTGTGTCTTCATGTGGAAAGCAAGTTAATAATACCTGCATTGTAGCCTCATTATGATTAGATTAGGTGGCATGCAAAAGTTCAATGAATGTCAGTTTGCTAAGATCCATTAGTAGATTCTTCCAAGAGATGCTACACATCCCTTCCCCCAGATAGTTGGTTTGACAGAGAAGTCTTTGCTATTTGTGTTCTAAGGGGGTTGAGGACATTGAAAATACCTCCATCACCTCTGGAAGGGAAGTTCGTCAGAGGAGCATGGGGTTAATGTGATGATATAAAGGTAGGGAGAGGGTGGGGGTGCCCGGGTGGCTCAGTTACTTGAGTGTCCAACTCTTGATTTCAGCTCAGATCACAGTCCCAGGGTCGTTGGATTGAGCCCCCAGTTGGGCTCCATGCTGAGTGTGGAGCCTGCTTAAGATTCTCTCTCCCTCTCCTTCTGCCCCTCCCCCATGTGTACTCTCTCTCTTTTTAAGAAAAAAAAGAGTGTAAAACAATGTGGTGGGGAGAGGGTTATGACATGCTTCATCTTTTTGTTTAACACTGTGTCACAGTGTTCACATGCGCTGTGCATACTTTCATATGCATCTAATCTTTAGATTGCCCAGGAAAGTTTGAATATTATGTTCCATCATTCCTGTAAGCAACCTACTATAAGATAGTTAGAATATGTATTCTGATTTTGGGATCATAAAGTATGCTCAAATAAGGATTCAATTAATTATTTACTCATCCTAATAATTATTTGGGAAAAAATCTTGGACCCGATCCCATGCTTACACTAAAATAAATGCCAGGCAGATGAAAATAAAAGAGGATATGGGCAGATATTTTCATCTTATGTGGATGGTAATGGCCTTTTTTTTTTTTTTTTTTTTGCTGACATAAATTCCAAATGTTATGAAGGAAAAGATAAATATGACAGTTTTTGAAATTCTCAGTGTGGCAAGAAACAGAAACGAGATGTACAAACTGGCAAATATTCTTAGTTATATGTGAAAGACAATAAATACACAAGAAAAGCCCTACAAATTCCTGAGAAAAAAGATAGTAATCGAACAGAAAAATGCATAAAGCTCTAAGTCAAAAATTCACAAAAGAAAATTTTAAAGATAAGCATTCTAGAAAAAGATGTTTAAATTCTTTTTTATATATTTTTAAATTTTTTTAAATTACTAATTTAAGTAATTTAATTACTAATATTTAAAAAATACTAACAAAAACAATGAGGTTTTTCTTTATCAAGCCAAAATCAGCAAGAAAAAAATGGACAAATTGGGTGTTCTTCAAAGTTTGGGGGAACAGTACTGTTGTCCGCACACTATTGCCCATTTATTTTCTGAAAACAAAACAAAACAAAATGTGGTTATCACCTAAGTGTGAAGGAAAGAGGGTTGCCCTAAAGTCAGGAGATCTGGTTATAGCTGTGCGACAATGACCAAATGACTTCATACCCAAAGGCCTCAGGTAGACTCTCATCTGTAAAATGTGGACATTGGACCATATACTCACTTTTAATTCTAACACAGAAAAATTTACTCTTGGGACTGACTTGATTTGATTGAGCTGATTGTATAGAAAGCCACTTATTGCCTCATCTGTGAGAAAGCTTGGCTCCCTCTGCTGGTTCCCCAGAGAATAGCAGGAGCAGGCTCTCCACAGTGTACCAAACGGTCTCCATCCAGACTTTTCAGCCCAGTACAGTTACGTCTCTGGCGCTGGACCAGAGGTCTTGCAGGTGACATAAGTTAACTATTCCCAGTCTCTACATTTAGCTTGAGATTCCATTCATTGTATAATCTGGGCTTAGGAAAATATTTTGCTTCCTCCATATGTGATTTGGCATCTAAATTCCTGGGTCTGTCTCACCCAATGTGTTCAGGCTGCAGGTCTAGGCGAATCCAGGAGCTTCAAAGGAAAACTCCTTGTAATAGAGGCTTCTGAAGCACTTCTGTGGCCAGGGGAAGAAGAAGATGGCTCCCCAAAGAATGTGGCTTCTCCTACTGCTGAGCTGTGTACTCAGCACTGAAGTCTTGGGTGGTGAGTATCCGTCACTCAGCTGGGACTGAACCCACCCACAGCCTGTGTTCATGCAGCACACTGACAGCCATCCATTCACCCCCCAAAATATTTAGGTGCTACAGGAAATAGATGTCAAAGACAGGAACAAAAGACAATGTCACATGGTAAAAAAGTACAAGGACTCGGGTCACCTGGGTGGCTCAGTTGATTAAGCATCTGACTCTTGATTTCAACTCAGGTCATGATCTCATGGTTCATGAGTTCGAGCCCCCCATCAGGCTCCATGTTGACAATGCTGAGCCTGTTTGGGATTCTCTCTCTCTCCCTCTCTCTGTCTCTCCCCGACTCTCTCTCTCAATAAATAATAAACTGTAGGGGAAAAACAAGTACAAGGACTCTAGAATCAAACAAATTCTAACCTCATGTGGTTGTGAGCCATAGTTAAATAATCAACTAAATGTAGATAATAACAATAGTTTTGCAAGTTTCTTGTGAAGAGGGAAGACAATGTGCACCTGACATCTAGTAGTCAATAAGTGAGCACTATAATTAGAGGTACCCAATGTTTATGCATTGTTTTCCTATTTGAGTATACTGGGAATTCTGGGTTGCAAGGGACTTACAGCCTTGTTGGAGAGATGGCTCCCCCACACATGTAGACCCAGCATCAAGTACAAAGTAACATGTCAACAAAACAAGAATCAATACCCTAGGATCTTCCAGTAGAGAAAGCCAGGAAGAGAACTCATGAGCTGAGAATAAGTATCATGGAGTATCTGAAATGGAAAGAAATGAAATGTGGGCACATCTGGTGTAATGCCTTCATTCTGTTTATGAGGCCCCAAGAAGGTAGAGACTTGCTCAAGGTCACAAAGCAAGATTACATAATGTTCTGGCACCTCATCCGGGGTGCTTCTCATAGTCCCGCATGGCCCAGCGAGGGAAACCATGCCTGAGCATGTATATAACCTAACACTACTCCCACTGGGGAGTACTTTGGCCAAGGGGAGAATCAATTGGAAGAAAGCAGGAAGAGAAGCAGAGTTATTTCCGGCATCATGCTGGTGCCCGTGGCTCATGTGCGTGGTCCTTGCCTTAGCCTACCCTGGATGTGTCCTTGTGCTTCAAGGTTCTTTGCCCTCCACCCCATGCTGACTGCCAGCCACCAGTTCTGTCAATCCTTATGGCTGCTCGGGACCTGGGGGATTGAGCCGCTTCCTCTGAACCGTGCTAGAATAGGGAAGACTGGGGCACCTGGGTGACTCAGTCAGCTGAGGGTCCGACTTCAGCTCAGATCATGATCTCGTGGTCTGTGAGTTCGAACCCTGCGTCAGGCTCTGTGCTGACAGCTCAGAGCCTGGAGCCTGCTTCAGATTCTGTGTCTCCCTCTCTCTCTCTGCCCCTCCCCCACTCACACTCCGTCTCTCTCTCCTTCAAAAATAAATAAACATTAAAAAAATAAAAAAAAATAGAATATGGAAGACAATAAGAGGTGGCCCTCAACTCTCCTGTGGAGGCAACCAACCAGGTGGTTAGCTCCAGGGGCTTGAAATTCACCCAGGCTAAACCTGGGGAGCGAGAAACCAGTCTCCCGACTCTGGGATCTCACCAGCCCTCTCTGGTTTCTCTCCTCGGGAGGAGGTAGAGCCAGAACATACCACCGGTTACTCTACACTCGCTACTCTACTCTTCTACAGATCTTCCTCCCTGTTGTAGAGACTTCCTGGGATTGCTGCATAGGAAGATTCGGCTGGATAGGGCTGCAGAACCAGGTCATGAATGCCCTGCTAGCGAGAGTAGGGAGCTTATCTGAAAGCATAGGAAGTCCCTAGACATGTATAGGCAAAGGATGAAATAGATCAGGGCAAACGAGTGACAGGAGTGTCATTTGAGTGGGGAGAGAGGAAGTGCTTGCTATGTGACAACGACAGACTGCGGAAGTCTCCAAGGAACGGAAAGACCCCTGCGCTCATCTATAGCACTGGAGTGCAGCCACGTGGTCACAAAGCCCGAGCTCGCCAGCCTGGCATTCCCTTCATCACTGAGGCCCTCTGTATTTCCAGCCATTTCCCTGCTTCTTAAACCTTCAGATTTGGTGACGTGGCCCACTCATTAATCAAGTAGCAGGAAGAGCCTGTGCCTCTCGGTCATGGCTTCCTTGTCCAGACCTTGATTCTCCTTTCCCTTTCCACCATGCTTGCCTGGACGATTCCCTCTACTTGAGGCAAACTTAAGTGCTTGCCCTTGTGGTGCACATCTTGCACGTTTCTGCCTCCATTCCTCTGCTCACACACCTCCTTTGCCTAACGTGACACAACCCAGCTCACCCAGTGTCAAGTTCCATCCAAGTTGCCATCTAACCTGTCCTGTGTCCCCCTGGTCAAAAATACCCACTCCTTCCTTATAATGCCTAAAACTACCAATTTATGCCCTTTTCCCATTCTTGTGCTGCCTTGAATTGTAGCTGTTTGACCTGACAACCAATGTGAGGATTCTGCCAGTTGCTGAGTGTGGCTATTCTAATTGTGTATTTCATAACTGGAGAGATAATCGTGGGATGGATGTGGGGTCCCCCTGGGTCTGCTATGAAATTGTCTTAGCTAGGGGCAGCTGGGTGGCTCAGTCAGTTAGGCATCTGACTTCGGCTCAGGTCATGATCTCTCGGTTCGTAAGTTCGAGCCCTGTGTCAGGCTCTGTGCTGACAGCTCAGAGCCTGGAGCCTGCTTCAGATTCTGTGTCTCCCTCTCTCTCTGCACCTCCTCCCTCCTCTCAAAAATAAAATAAACATTAAAAATTTTTTTAATCTGATTGTAGCCTTTTCTCCAGTGCACAGTTCCCCTTACAAAGGCCATAGTTCCCTTTGGAGAAGGCTGGGAGAAAGATTACCCGTATAAAGTTTGGGCAGCCCAGCAGGATCCTTCTTCAGGACAGCCAGCCTCCCTTGCATTCTGTAGACTGACGAGTGTGGGAATGGATTAGCTTTGCCATCATCACTTGCAATCGCCTTCTGTGTTTGTGCAGACATCATCATGAGACCCAGCTGTGCTGCTGGATGGTTTTACTACAAGTCCAATTGTTACGGATACTTCCGGAAGCTGAGGACCTGGTCTGAGGCTGAGGTAAGGAATCTGGCCCATGCTAGGACAGGTATCTCTAAAGCCACCTGGAGGTATCTCTAAAGGGGCCACCCAGAGCTGCAGGTCTCATTTGGCTCAGAATTAAGAGTCCTCCCTTGGCATTCTGAGGAGTCACCTGCTGCTGAAGTGCAGAGAATAGCGTTGTGTGTTCTCCTCTTCCAGTTCTATAAGCATGGATGGAGCAGGTGCTATGTGCCCAGATCCTAGGTGAGCTGTGAAGACGTAAGAATGGACAAGAAACAGCCATTACCCTCAAGGAGTTCGCTGTCAGTAAGAAAGACAGAAATACACAAATAGAAGGAGAATGAGAAGATAAAGACCTTCCAGAAAGAACAATTGAATAGCTGCACCAGACTTACCAGAAAGAGCAGTGTGTAGGCAGTCCTGGAGCACACCAGTCTTCAGAACCACCTGACAGAAAGTGAAGCAGTCCAAACAAATGGAAGGCTTCATTGTCTACACAACCCAGCAAATGTGCTGGCTTTATCTCCCTGAGGCTTTGTCTAGAAGATACCCAAAGGGCCACCCCACCTCAGAGGAGTGTGGGAGCCAGTGCTGCCGTTTCTCTGGGTTGTGGCTGTTTAATTGACATGACTGGTTGGGGAGAATGTGGGGTGATCTGGGCCTAGAACGGCCTCAGAATTCTGTGTATAAATAACTCACCAAGGACGGAGCACCTACCAAGTGATAGCTATTGAGGATACGAAGTCTTCTCTGACCTTAAAAAGTGTGGGGTTAGTGCAAGATTGTGACATTAAAATGGAAAATTCCAATGCAGTGTGAGCATAAGTGACTTTCCCAAGATCACACCCAGAGTAAGTAGCAGAGCAAACCCAGGGAAGTCAGCCCTGATGCAATGCTTCCTGAGCTGATGTGAATGAGAGAGAGAGGGAGAAGGAGAGAGAGAGAGAGAGGAGGGAGAATGTGCTAAATGAAGAAGGGGTTTCTCAGACACTGTTCACTGAAAGGAAAAAAAAAAGCTGGTGGAAAGTAATGGGCCTCTCCTCAATTCTTGAGAAGCAACTTGAAGAAATCTTAAAGGCCACCTGTATTGCCTGTACCCAGACATTCCAAAACTAATTCTGCCCAAAGAGGAAGTTACCTGGGAGGCTTGGGAGTAATACAGACCTGAGTTTGTTTAGTTATTTTTTAAATATAATTTATTGTCAAATTGGCTAACATACAGTGTATACAGTGTGCTCTTGGCTTTGGGAATAGATTCCCATGATTCATCTCTTACATGCAACACCCAGGGCTCATCCCAACAAGTGCCCTCCTCAATGCCCATCACCCATTTTCTCCTCTCCCCAACCCACTCTCCCATCAACCCTCAGTTTGTTCTCTGCATTTAAGAATCTCTTTTGGTTTGCCTCCTTCTCTGTTTGAAACTATTTTTTCCCCTTCCCTCCCCCCATGGTCTTCTGTTAAGTTTCTCAAATTCCACATATGAGTGAAAACTTAGGACACCTGTCTTTCTCTGACTTATTTCACTCAGCATAATACCCTCCAGTTCCATCCACATTGTTGCAAATGGCAAGATTTCATTCTTTCTCATTGCCAAGTAGTATTCCATTATACATATAAACTACACAAATATTAAAAATAGAATTATTCTATGACCCAGCAATAGACCTGAGTTTAAATCATGACTCTGCCACTCACTATTATAGCCGTACCTCACTCTACCAGTTTCCTTGCTTTAACATGGGGATGTCACTTTTACCCCATGGCCTTGTCAGAAGGATTCATTAAAATAACTTACCAAGAGCTTATTACACATGCTGGGTGTTCATTTGAGGTTCTTAAGGCAAAAACGGTCCAGGATTGGTACAAAGCCTTAGCAGAGTTAATTGCTCCTGAACGTAGTGCAGAGAAGGTGCTGGAAAAGGACCCAACAAATAAATACCTTGGCTGCTGCTGCTAGTTGCCAATATTAAGGGCCAATCTTAGTTCTCGAAATTCCTGGTGTGGAGGGGACCATGAGAATGACAGTTTCCAGGTCTGAGTTCCAGGTCCTGTTGTGGAACTACCAGGAGCGTGAACTTGGACAGAAAATCTCACTGAACCACAGAGACTCTTTCCTCTTTTGTCCCAGGAACCCTTTGTGACTGGGCCTCTCACTAAACGTTGATTGGTAATCTGGCTTCCATGCCTCACAAGTTTGACAGTCAAATGAAGTTATGAAAACATGCCGGTGTTGTGAAATGGTCGGCAAGGGTGAGGAATGCATTAACATCCAACACCAGCCATGTCTAATCACGAGCAAGATACCAAAGGGGGGCATTGAAGTAGCAACTGCAGGCAAAACCATGTTTTCATTACATTAAGTTGTATCATGGAGGCAGAACCTGTAATACAACCGCAAAAGAGCATAAGATAAGTATACTTCTCTAGAAGATGTGGATATATAAAATGGTTGCCTTGTTTATTGGGACAATATGTTTCCAGTTAGAGAATGGTTATGCCACGTTTCATCCAATCCCTAAAACAAAAGGTGATTATCATTCAGGAATCGAGAAGAAAAATACAGATTGCCTTCTCTTGATAGCATCTTTGAAAAGCAAGAATTTGGGATCAAAAAAAGACATATAGGGGCGCCTGGGTGGCTCAGTCAGTTAAGCATCTGACTCTGGATTTCAGTTCAGGTCATGATGTCATAGTTCATGGGATTGAGCCCCACGTCTGTCTCTGCGCTGACAGTGTGGAGCCTGCTTGGGATGCTCTCTCCCCTCCCTCTCTGCCCCTTCCCTGCTCCAAACAAACAAACAAAAGACATACAGGAGTAAAACAAGTTCGGGTCTGGTGCTGAGAGTTTTAAAAGTTGCCGCAGAGAAGATAGTTATGTACTTACTAGGGTTCTGGGGTGAGGACTATGTGTTTAAACCTCAGGAGATGATTAGCACAACTTCTTGCCCACAGTACGAGTGTCAGTTGTATGGAAATGGAGCCCACCTGGCATCTCTCCAGAATGCAAAGGAAGCCAACATCGTAGCGAAGTATATAAGTGGCTACCAAAAAACCAAGCCTGTATGGATCGGCCTGCATGACCCACAAAAGGTAACCTCGACTTGGCCCACACGTGTCCCATTGGGAGAGCCAGATAGATGGTCCCTGCATGGGAAATGGCTTCCAGGCCTACTGACGGAGGCACAGGGAGTGAATCTTTTTCAGTTACTGCCTCCAACCAACAGAGGCCAAAGCCTCAAGGTCTAGGTCTCAGTTCTGGCCCTCAACGGAGGAAATTATTTCAATGGCATCACTTTGTAGAACTTCTATCTAATTAAAGTCCTCCCAAATCTTAGAACACAAAATGACCGGCTTTTCACAGCCTAAAAAAAAAGTTATGGGGCTCAGTCAGTTGGGCATCCAACTCTTGACTTCGGCTCAAGTTAGGACCTCATGGTTCCTGAGGTGGAGCCCCACATCAGGCTCTGCACTAACAGCATGGAGCCTGCTTGGCATTCTCCCCCCCCCACACCCTTCCCCTGCATCTGTTGTCTCTCTCTTTCAAAATAAATAAGTAAACATTTTTTTAAAGCTGTGTAAGCATATATAGATATATACACGTATATGAAAACATACACGCACATACACACACATACACGCACACACATCTGTTAGGGGATGTAGCTTAATTAAATTCCCATTAGATCTTGAGTTAAAGTTGGGAACTTTCAGCCAAGCTTTTTCCTAGATGCTATTATTTTTTTTCATGTTACCCATAACTTTTTTTTCACTAGACCTTCGTTTTAATCTCCATCAGTACCTCATTGTAAAGAATGGTATGTGAGGTCTTTGGGCTGGGTGCCGAGGTCCCTCTGTGGGAGCTGCAGTTTACAGATTCTTCGTGGGAATCTTCTATAGTTAACCCAAACAAACATAAGGAACACCAGAAAAGAACCCCCAGACTTTCTGTTTCTTGATAAAACTTCGCCATAGATGTTGCAAATAATTTATACAATTAATTACACATTTTTATGTATTTACATTGCTGTCAATCAACTCTCTTCTTCAGAGTTAGGACAAATATTTACATCTATTTATACAATTGTGGGGGTATTTAATTTTCTACATTCATAACTGAAGAAAGTAAGTGGCTAATAAAGTCCTTAAAAATGTGTAATGTCTCTAGTTATCAAAGATGCAAATTAAAATAGAAATATAATTTGACTTATCAGATTATCAAACTTTTGCTTTGTCTTAATGAATAATATTTTTAAGGACGTAAAGACATTGTCCAGTAGATGGAAAGCAGTTTGGCCATGCATATCAGTACCCTCAAAATATTCACATCCTTTGACCCATTAACTCCACTTCTGGGTTTTTATCCTAAAAAAATAAGTTTAAGTACAGAAACAGCTTCAGGAACAAAGTAGTTCATAGCGGTATTCTTTATAATCATAGTAAATTAGAAACAACATAAACATCATCAATACCATTAAGGTAAATTATAGTGCACCATGACCATTTAAAAATATTTTGAAAGCAAGATACACAGTTGAGTATGTATTTTTAAAGACCACCACCTATTTTAGTCCATAAAAAGATCGTGATAAATAACAATGTTTACACCAGAAGTAAATATGCCAAAATCAATAGTAATGTTTTCCTCTTTAAATGGGGTGACTTTTCTCTTTTTCATTCTGTGCACATCCCTGTGCTTCTTGTGATGAAAGATTTTTACGGGTTTTCAAGGGGCCTGAGAGGACCGCCTGGCTGTGAGCAGGTGCACAGGCTGACTGTCTTCCATCTGTGGTCACTTGCAGAGCCAGAAGTGGCAGTGGATCGATGGGGCCTTCTATTTGTACAGAAAATTGTCGGCCAAGTCCGCAGGTGGGAACAAGTACTGCGTGGAGATGAACTCCAGGGAAGGTAAGATCCGCCGCCCACCCCCACCCACCTCCTCCCCCCCGCCCCCCCCCCCCCCCCCCGCCGGCCCCATTTCACACCAGCAGCTCTGTTTTCCACAGGATAGTGGCCTTGCCACAGACATTATTTACCAACCCACAGTCATTTGTGATCATTTTACAATCTTTGCCATATCCATAGACCAACTATTCTTAATATCTTCTTTAAAATACACTCACTTTTTTTCTTAAATACACTTACTTTTATTTTTATTTACATTTTATTTATTTATTTTGAGAAAGAGAGAGTGAGAGGGGGAGGGCCAGAGAGAGAGAGAGAGAGAAAGAGAGAGAGAAAGAGAGAGAGAAGGAGGGAGGGAATCTTAAGCAGGCTCTGCACTGTCAGCACAGAGCCCGATGCAGGTCTCAAGCCCATGAACCGTGAGATCGTGATCTGAGCCGAAACCAAGAGCTGGACTCTTAATCGACTGAACCTCCCAGGGGCCCCAAATACATTTATTTTTAAATCCTATTGTGTACATATGAAAGGGAAAGATGTCACATTTTGGGAAACCCAGGCTACAGGAAAGAAATACATATAACTTCTTTCTGAATTCCTTCTAGTTTGGGTTCCCCACGAGCCCTGGGAACCTCATCTTTGCCTGCCTGCTGCCCTCTTGTTTGTTTCCCTGAGTTTTGTTCCCAAAATGCACGGCCCAGAACCTTAGCTCGAGGCTGCACACAATCACTTGAGTCTCCTCGTTTTTCTTGTCTTTTCATTCCTCGCTTTTTATGCTAATAACTTCCAGTTTTCAACTTTTGTACCAATGACATTTGGGGCTGGATAATTCTTCGTTGTGGGAGCTGTCCTGTTCGTTGTAGGTTCAGGATATCCTGGTCTTCAATCTTCAGAGATCAGTAGAACCACTCCCCCACCACAGGTTGTTACAACCAAAAATGTCTCCAAATGTTGCTAAATGTCCCCTGGGGGCAAAATTGCTAGCATTTGAGAACCACCGAGATTAAGTGATGTGAAAAGTCTTCTGCTGTAAAACAAGAAAACAGAATAGCAAAGAGAAAGAGGCTATTTGATGCCGAAGACGACATCCTAGTGGGTTTAAAAGGCCATCATGGTGTCACCAGGACACCCCTCCTAGGCCGGAAGTAGGCCTGGGAAAGGCCTGGACTGAGGACTCAGGAACATGACGCAGGGTGGCTGTTGTCTGGGGAATAAAGCTTTTATATGCACAAAAAAAGAGTGTGAAAATTTTCCAACAGCAAAAGATGAATGGTAGAAATAAGGTAACAAACTCTGAGGCCAGGTCGAGACCCTTTGCAATAAGAGGGTCTCCTCACGGGCAAAGGAAGGGCTTCCCAATGACTTGTAGAGCCCACAGTCGCTGCTGGGAAAGGCATAGACAGCTCAGATGGAAGGAACACAACCAAGACCAATAGGTAGAAACTGGTAATACGTGGCTTTCTATCTAAATTAAGGGGGGAAACGTTTAACAATTAGCACTATCCAAAACTAGAATGTGCAGGAAGCAGTGAGAAGCCCATCACTAGAATTAACCAGGCAAAAGTGGACATTGTAGTTGCAGTACCAAAAGCGTTAGAAGAGGAGCACATGGCACATGAAGGAATCAATCGAGGAACACTTTTGAAGTATAAATTCCAGGGATCACTTTGGACCTACAGCATCAGAATCTCTAAGGCTGGAGGCCAGTCCAGCTTTGGGGAAGCAATGGACTAGACACCTTTCAGAGTGCTTCCTGTGATTCTGAGATTTCAACTGGACCAACTTCTCAAACACAAGTCTTTCCCATCAGTCCGTGTTCACATGGGCAAAATCCCAGGAACGAAGCCACCTGTGTGGGAACTGGAAGCCTGATGTCGTCCTGAGAACTAGCTCTAGGTCTTTCAGTCTCTCTTCCTTTTCCGGGTTCACTCAGCCCAGCTCTTAGGTACCAGAATACAGGTACTCAAGCCAGAAAAGCACAAGGAATGAAACAAGGATTAGCAAGAAACTGGTGGAAGGTAGAATTTTAGAGAGCCTTCCCTTGGCCCTGTCAGTGTCATTTTCTATTTGTGTAACAGATTTAGCCCCGCCAACTCAGTGGCTGAATTGTTTCCTTCAGACCCAAAAGGTACGGTATTAATGTCCCCAAACACCGCCCCGCACACGTCTTGTGTGTGGCTAGACTTGTTCCTTTTTTATGTCTGTTTAGAAAGACCCTCAGAGGCCATTTTGTCTGGTTGGTTCTTTCACCCCCTCTGACTCCTTTTCTGCACCACGGTGGAACGTACTTGTGACTCTCTGACAAATTGCATTTACAGTGCTTTCTGACAACTCTACTGGTCCTCTCTGACACATTTAAAAATGTAGTGCTACAATTTAAACGGAAACTTCAGGGGCACTTGGGGGGCTCAGTTGGCTAAGCATCCAACGCTTGATTTTGGCTCAGGTCACGATCTCACCATGGTGAGATGGGAGCCCTGAGGCAGGCTCCACGCTGGCAAGGAGCCTGCTTAAGATTCTCTCTCCATCTCCTTCTGCCCCTCCCCTGTATGCATGCTCTCTCTCCCCCTCTTTCTCTCTCCCTGTTTCTCAAAAATAAGTAAACAGAAATTTCATATTCAATGGAGTTGGAGTCAAGACCATGGGCTCTGCCTTTGGAATGCCTGGGATGGGATTCCAGTTCCTCCAGTTAGCTCTGTGACCCTGAGCCGATTTCCTACTTCTCTGTGCCTCAGTTGCCTCTCCACAGAAAGGGAAAACCAAGAGTACTAATCACCTGAACACATATATGTGAAGTGCTTATCCCAGTCAGGGTAGACTCATGGTTCTCCGACCTGGAGGGGAGGGGTATGGTCTGCACACACCTCTCTGGTGTAGAGGAACGGAGGAGGAGAGTGCAATCAGACTCCTCCCTAGGTTGGTGCCCATGGGGGAGATGCCTGTGTTCTTGATTATTTGAAGCCTGGAGCCATGTTCTCCCGGCCCCACACCTTGTCAGTACCTAGAACTCGTCGTCTCCATATCATTACTCTCTGTGGCCCGGCTCTGGTTGCCATGGACATGGGCATGGGCTGGCCCCATCCTCTCTACCTCTGGAGACCTCTGAAGGGGAGGTGGCACACCTTCTCCCCACTTTGCCTGGCAGTGCCCTCTGTCCCCGGGGCTCTCATCCCACCAACACACACTGGCCCCAGGGCAGGACGCACAGGTCAGAGCCAGGCGAACAGACGTCTAACGACTCACCACTCTGCTGCCCACACCGCAGGGTGATAAGCAGATCTGTGGACGGCCCTGGTGGGCCCTGTCCACAAAAATACTTCCGTTTCCAAGATCACCTGCTCCTTGCCGTCAGTCCTTCTTTATAAAGGGGTGGCCTGTGGGACGTGACTGGCTCAGCAGCTTCCAGTCCTCAGCTGCGGACTTTGGAAAAACCACCTCCGCATCCTTGCAGCCTCCTGTTCCAGACACAAAAGACCCCCGCTTTTACGTCCAGCTCTGTCTTCCCCTCCGAAGTTTCGCTGGCATGGGGCTTCTGCAATTGTGCCTGACGTTTACATTATTTTTCTTTCCGTGAACAAAGTTAGTGCTGGTATTCGTCAGAGAAACAGAAGTAATTGGATGTATACAGAGAGAGATAGATTTCTTTTAAAGTGGCTCCCAGGCGCCTGGGTGGCTCGGTCAGTTAAGCATCGGACTTTGGCTCAGGTCGTGATCTCATGGTTCGTGAGTTCCAGCCCCACATCGGGTGAGCTCGAGCCCTGCTTTGAGTGAGCCCCACTTCTCTCCCTCTCTCTCCCTCTGTCTCTCTGCCCCTCACTCACTTGCACCGTCTCTCTCAAAAAAAAAAAAAAAAAAATGGCTTTTGTGATTGTCGGGCCAGCAAAGCTGACATGCGCAGGGCAGGCTAGGGACTGTGAGTTCCCACATGCACTGATGTCACAATCCTGAGGCCAGGGCACTTTGGAAGCAGAATTCCTTGCTCTTTGGGAAAACTCGGTCTTTTCACTGATTGGATGATTACCTACATTATGGAGGATAGTCTGCTTCGCTCATTCAATTTTCTCATTACTAGTTTATTATTTTTTTTTTAATTTTTTTCCCAAGGTTTATTTATTTTTGGGACAGAGAGAGACAGAGCATGAACGGGGGAGGGGCAGAGAGAGAGGGAGACACAGAATCGGAAACAGGCTCCAGGCTCTGAGCCATCAGCCCAGAGCCCGACGCGGGGCTCGAACTCCCGGACCGCGAGATCGTGACCTGGCTGAAGTCGGACGCTTAACCGACTGCGCCACCCAGGCGCCCCTATCATTACTAGTTTAAATACTAATCACATCCCAAACAAATCCCCTCCGCAGCAACATGTAGACTGGTGTTTGACCCAACGCCTGGGCCCACCTCCTAGCCCAGTCCACGCATGAAATTAAGCATGGCAGTGCACTTCCCGGGGTTCCAAGCAAGAGACCCAGGGAACGCTGGTAAGTGCAATACAGAACTGGAGGGATTTGAACGTCTGTTTATTTTCTTGCAGGCTTTTTAACTTGGAGGAGCAACAAATGCAGCACGCACCAGCACTTCCTGTGCAAATACCGAGTGTAGAGCACAAATCGAGGCCGTGCTCACCCCACACACGCCCCTGCCCTCCTCCCTCTGTGCATGCTGGCTGCGTCTGATCATTGTCTCAGAGCAAACACGGCAACTGAGGCTGATCGGCCCTGTCACACTCACTCTTTTAGGTTTATTAGCGTCCGAGGCCTCAACACTGTACGACAGTGGCTTCTATGACAATTACAGGAAATGTGGCTTTGGTGTGATCTCGTTTGCATTTCTTAGAAGCATCCCCAGAGAGGAGAGGAAGTGTGGCTGGGCCGCCCACGCAGTTCGGGATGTGTGGATGGCCATCGGCTTCCCCCACGGTGCTGTGCCAACCGGTCAACACAGAGTCTTATGCCAGAACCTGAGAACACCCCCCTGCACCCCTGTGACCTTAGCAGCCCAAGACAGGCTAAGAAGCTGGCTCGAGGAAGGGTGCAGAGAAGGGAGGGGGAGTGAACAGACAGCTCGCTGGCCCTCCTGCCCCCTTCCCCACTTCTTCCTTCCTCCCCCCACACCCTTGTCACTCTTTTGGAAGCCAGACAGGAAGACATCAGAGATAACGTATTGCTTCCTCTAAGCACGAAAAAGCTTGTTAACCCAAAGGATAAATGTCTTCATGGTGGGAGCCCAGGCAAGATGATCAGCGGATGGAAAAGGGTCATTCTTTGGAAGCTGATAGTTAGGTCAGCAAACAGCAACCACCAACGCCTTCGAGGGTTCTGGGGAGCCACTGTTGGAGAAACAAACAAAGGTATCAGATTCTTTGACCGAGATGGTAAGATAAATCAGGAATGCTAGACAGCCAGGGGCCATGTACGAAAATCATTGGGGCAAGTGCCAGATTCCGTGCTATTTCCTGTAAGAACTAACAGAATGTGAAGGAAACATGGATCACAATATCCCAAAAAGGTAGAGGTTCCCAACGTCTTCTGACTATGGCCCACCTACCTCCCTAATTCATTCATACTCTCTGGAGGAAAAGGAGCTCATGATGGCAGAGAAGTAAAGAGAAACAAAATAAAAATCCAAGAAGCGATGAATAACAGATGTACCAACACAAAACAAAGTAAAATCTAATAGTCATTCTGTAAATACATTAAACATATGTAACAGCTCCAGCTGAAGAGCAACACCAACCTAAAATACTCTTTTAAAAAAAAATTTTTGTTTAATGTTTATTTATTTTTGAGAGAGAGAGAGAGAGAGAGGGAAGGGGCAGAGAGACGGAGACACAGAATCCGAAGCAGGCTCCAGGCTCCCAGCTGACAGCAATGAGCCCGACGCAGGCCTGGAACTCACAAACTGTGAGATCATGACCTGAGCCGAAGTCAGATGCTCAACCGACTGAACTTCCCAAGCGCCCCCACCTGAAACATGCTTGGTGATGTAGCGAAAACGAAGCACCCTCTCTGAAATTGCTGACATGCCAACAAGCCGCGTGTACGTGTGCACAGCGTGTGCTTCGCGACTTTCGCAAATAAGGATGGGCAGCTGCTTGTCTTATTAGAAGGCTGGTCCTTGGTTAACTTTGGAAAATCAGTGTGTGCTGATTTGTGCATATCGCATTTTAGTAATCTTTATTCATTGGGTAGATATATCACTACATCATTCAACAAAAGTTTATTGAATGCATGCTATGTACTAAGAACTCATTTCAGGGACTGCGAATCGATCAATGGACAAACCAGATAAATTCCTTGCTGTTAGAGAGCATACTGTTCGGCAGGGGTGAGGAGTGGAGGTAGAAACACAATTAACTAAGTAAATAATGTTGTATGAGAAGGTGACAGGTGCTATGATGGGAATACAAAGCCACGAAGAGGGGATGGGGAGTGGGCCTGTGTGGACTATGTACGGAATAATTAGCGTGCTTTTGGTCACAACTGACAGCCAGGCTGTCTAAGCAAGACAGAGAATTTATTGGTATATGTTACTCTATGGTCCATGACTGGATTTGGGCTTCAGGCATAGCTTGACCAAGGGCTCAACAAAGTCACCAGCATAGGGTTTTCTCTCTGCATTATTTTTGACCTTTTTTTTGCTGAGTATTAACCCCATTATCAAGCCCCATCGAATTGCAAGAATGGCTGTGGCAGTTCCCATCCTTACTTATGAAAAAAGAGACCCCACAGCCCTCAAACAGAAGCCTCTAACCTAAGCCTCATTGGCCAAGAATCTCCTGACATGGGTTATGTGCTCAGTCCTCAACTAATCACTATGGCTAGGAGGGTGGGATGTGGTGATTAATTCTGCAAAGGGATAGCACACGTGACTCCCCTGGAGCTCAGGGGTTAGCCAGCTTCCCCTGAAGGACAGGCCACCACTGGCAGACACAGTGTCTTTGTGGGAACTGAGAAAGGAAGACAGAGCCTCATGGACCCACAGGACAAAAGCAGGTTGGAATTCAGCCTTGACCTGCCCCCTTAGTTGTGTACTTGTGTGCAGTGCACCAGCCACACAACCCTCCTCTGTGGCCCTGACACGTGACACATATGCGCAAGGGGAGTCTCCACCTGGGGGCCGAGGGCCATCCTTTTGGAAACTGTCCAAAGGCTGCATGGCAGGACTTAAGAATCAGGTGTCTGAACTAAGACTGGAAAAGCATCTGATTCAAGAAAGATAACAATCAGGCGGATATTGTTTCCCAAGATGTGCTCAGTGACATAAGACTCCAGCCACAGCCTGTGGTGAATTATTACAGCGGGAAGAACAAAGCCCTTGGAATTAAGCCCCCGGCATCTGACCCTGCCTCAAAATGGCTGCATTAACATGGAGCCTAAAGTCTCTGAGCCTTCACTTTCTTCCTCAGGGATTTGAGGATTAAGTTAGCTAAAATATGTAAAGAGTCTGGAATGAGGTCTGGCCTAAGAGCTTAACAAATGTCACTGTTCTCTGTGAACGTCACATGAGATGTCCTAAGTAGCTGCTTGCTTGCCGCGACACAAACTAGCGCCCTCTGCTGGAGAGTGGGAGGACAGCCGTAGAGGAAAGACCTTGGATTCCAGAAAGTTCTGTGGATGTCTGCCTGGCTGTGGACAAGCACATAGGAGGCAATACAGACACAGGATAGTGAAGGAGGTGCACACCAAGCACTAATTTAAAAATTTAGGGGCGCCTGGGTGGCGCAGTCGGTTAAGCGTCCGACTTCAGCCAGGTCACGATCTCGCGGTCCGGGAGTTCGAGCCCCGCGTCGGGCTCTGGGCTGATGGCTCGGAGCCTGGAGCCTGTTTCCGATTCTGTGTCTCCCTTTCTCTCTCTGCCCCTCCCCTGTTCATGCTCTGTCTCTCTCTGTCCCAAAAAAAAAAAAAAAAAAAAAAAAAAAAAAAAATTTAATACACATTTCCATCAGACTTACTATAATAGGTGAAGTCTTTGCATTCACTACATGAATAAAGATAGAGGAGAGTAATCTGAGGGCATTTAGATTAAGCCAGAAACCATTTATTTTAAGGGTAAATATAGGTAGTAATCTTTCTTTGTGATCTTGCGTTAGATGTATTAGGACACAGAAAGCAAAAACCAAAAAAGAAAAAAATTGAGAAACTACTTCAAAATATAATCCAAAAGAACAACAAAACGAAATGTGATACAACTATACACCCTCTTGAATGGCTAAAATTAAAAAAAAAAAAAAACAATTTGTAATGTTTACTTATTTTTGATTGAGAGAGAGAGAAAGAGCACAAGTGGGGAAGGGGCAGAGAGAGAGGGAGACACAGAATCCGAAGCAGGCTCCAGGCTCTAAGCTGTCAGCACAGAGCCTGACACAGGGCTCTAACCCATGAACAGAGAGATTATGACCTGAGCCGAAGTTGGAAGCTTAACCGACTGAGTCACCCAGGTTCCCCTAGAATGGCTAAAATTTTAAAGACTGATAATACTGGGGCACCTGGGTGGCTCAGTCAGTTAAGCCTCCTACTTCGGCTCAGGTCATGATCTCACAGTTCCTGAGTTCGTAGCCCCGCGTCTGGCTCTGTGCTGACAGGTCACAGCCTGGAGCCTGATTTGGATTCTGTGTCGCCCTCTCTCTCTGCCCCTCCCCTGCTTATGCTCTGTCTCTCTCTTTCAAAAATAAACATTAAAAAAGGAAAAGACTGACAATACCAAGCACTGGTGAGGAGTCACAGCAGCCAGAAGCCTCAAATATACATAGCTACAGGGATGCAAAAGGGTCCCTCTGGAAAAAAAGTTTGGCAATTTCTTATAAAAAGTTAAACAGACTTACCATAGGACCCAAAAGTCCTTTCACGTCCATTTACTTAATAAGAATAATGAGAACACATGTGCACAGAAAGACCTATACACAGTTATTAATTATATTTTATTTTGTAATAGTTTGATTCATAATAGTGCAAAATCGGAAAGAAACCCAAAGGTTTTGACTCACCTACTGGACCTACTGGTGAATGGATAAACAAACTGAGGCAGATCCACACAATGGAAACTGCTCAGTGATAAAGGGGAACCAACTATGGATACACATAATGGGGACGGATCTCAAAAATTATGCACATACAAGAAGTCAGACACAAAAGACCACATACTGTAAGAATCTACGTATCTGAAACCCTAGAAAAGGCGAAACTACAGTGACAGAGAGCAGAGCAGTGCTGGCCAGCAGCTGCACATGGGAAGGGGGTTGGCTGCAAAGGACCATGGGGGAATGCTTTGGGGTGATGGAAATGTTCCAGATCACAGCTGCTGTGGTGGTCACACAACTGTGTACAGTTGTCACCCCATGACACTGTGCACCTAAAAAGGGTGAATTTGATGTATGTAAATTACCTCTCAATAAAACTGACCTAAAGTTATAGGAAAACTTTCCCAAAGGGGACGGAAAAGATTCACCCAGAAAGCATTTTCAGTGACTTCTCTGCTTCTGGAGAGCAAATACATGTCCCTTTTGAAAAACCTTAAATCTAAACCTATTTAGGGACACCTGGGTGGTTCAGTCAGTTAAGCGTCCCACTTCAGCCCAGGTCATGATCTTGTGGTTTGAGAGTTCGAGCCCCACGTCAGGCTCTGGGCTGACAGCTCAGAGCCTGGAGCCTGCTTCAGATTCTGTGTCTCCCTCTCTTTCTGCCCCTCCCCCACTCATGCTCTGTCTCTCTTTCTCTCTCTCTTTCAAAAATAAATAAATATTTTAAAAAAATGTTTAAACCTATTTATTTATAAAAACCCTTCACATAAATACCCTATGATTTCACTCATGTGTGGAATCTGAAAAAGAAACAAATGAATAAACAAACAAAAAGCAGAATCAGACTTATGTATACAGAGAACAACCTGATGATTTCTGGGGGAAGTGGGGGAATGGGCAAAATGGGTGAAGGGGAGTGGGAGATACAGGCTTCCAATTATGGAATGAGTAAGTCACAGGAATAAAAGGCACAGCATAGGGAATACAGTCAATAACATTGCCATAGTGTTGTAAGGTGACATATGGATGGTAGCTATACTTGCAAGCATAGCATAGCATATCTGAAACTAATGTAACATTTTAGGTCAACTTCCCTCAAATAAAAAGTATCTTTTTATATTAAATACATATAAACATTAAAATAGGTATATGCTTTATGCTTGTAGCTACAAAACCAAGAAAAATGACACGTTAAGTACAAATGAAACTATATATCCAATAAACTTCAAATTCACATTAATGTGGTTTAACAGAGAATGCGGGTTTGCTGCGACGAAACTAGGCTTGCAAAAGGAGCCTAGGATGCTTTGTTCTAGTTCAGCTTCTTTCCGAGTTCAACAGTTACTTTGTGGCTCAAATGTTGCTTTGCTTTTCTCCATCTAAACTACAAGGCCTTCATTGTGTGCAAGCCCTAAGGCAACACTTGGCCTCTACTCCACACCCTGTTACGGGGGAAACCAGCCTGTGTTCCCTCCCATTAGCTGGTAATCAAAGCAACACAGCTTGGTGCCAATGAATTTTGCCATAAATGCAAATGCAGCAGGAAACTCTCAAGGCATTACTCTGAAAGTAATTAAGCATATTATACAGAAAATGATCATTTCCCCCCACGTTGTGATCAAAATGAAAATATACTTTTAAAAAAATGTTTTTTTCTTTTTCTTTTTTTTTGAGAGAGAGCGCAAGCAGGGGAGGGGCAGAGAGAGAGGGAGACACAGAATCCGAAGCAGGTTCCAAGCTCTGAGCTGTCAGCACAGAGCCCGATGTGGGGCTTGAACTCATAGACTGTGAGATCATGACCTGAGCCGAAGTTGGGCGCTCAACCGACTGAGCCACCCAGGCTCCCCTGAAAATATACTTTTTTAGAAGTTGTTCAGAGAACAGCAAACTCCCTAAATGATTCCCATCAAACACAAGGGGCACACAGCTCTAGTTTGAGAGACACCTTTTGGTGTTTAGATTCCTAAGGCAAGTCTTTATATTCCCCTACCAATCCAAGAGTTCTCTTCCTTTGTGTCAGAAGACAAGGAAAAAGCATGAATTTTGTTGTCAAACACACTTGGATTCTAGTTCCAGGTGTGTCAATTAATAGCTGTGTGACCTTGAGCAGCTCACTCAACCCCTCTGAGGCAGTTTTCCCATCTGTAAAATGGAAAAAAATTTTTTTCTTTTTTAAAAGGATCATTGAGTAGATTTAATGAAGTTGTTCGTCAAGGAAGGTATTAAATTGGGAGGACAATGACGTATGTCCCTAAGACCCTGGCAGCAAATCTTCTAATTCAAGAAATAAGTTCCTTGAATGGCTATCCTAAGCATATTGCAACTATAATTGCCTCAGGTGTAATTGCCGGTGTCCTGGGATCAGAACTTACCAGAAAAGTGTCAAGACTTGGTTAAAGTGTGGGACCCAAGGAATTTAACAAAAATCCCCTACCCCTGGACAAGCAGAGCAAGCCTAACTCTATTTTGTGCTACACCCACCATCTCAGGTATAACCCCCACATGACCTACTTATTGCCTAAGACACTCCCCCACCCTAGTCAAGCCGCTGAGCACACCCTTACTGGAAACCGGCTCATATAGGAATACGGAACCCCTAACCCCCAAAGAATGTAAACCCCACCTTTTGCCAGCCAAACTTGCGCACCAATTCTGACCAGAGTGATAGGCTAGTTCAAACAGTTACTATGGGGTAAATTGTAATTCAATTGGCCACCTGCTTGTGGACTGGCATGACTATGCAACTTTCTGTGTGTGTTACAATCTCATTGGCCACTGGCCCTATAAAACTGCTACGCCTTTTAACCTAGGGGTCCAAGTCCCTGCTCCCTGTGTCGGGTATACTTGGGCCCAAGCTCAAGCTTGCAAATAAACCCTCGTGCATTTGCATCAGTATGGGCTCCTTGGTGGTCTCTTGGATTTGAAATCGGGGGCATTACAAAAGTTCCTGAGATTCAAGGTTGGCAAAGCCAGCACAGGGAGAGAGGTGGTTCATTTGCATAAGGAGTTCCAGAACAGGGCTACTGTGTGGTGCTCTGGAGAATATGCGGGGGCACCTGCCCCGGCCTGTGGCCGATTCTGCAAACTTTTGCAAGCAGTTCTCCAGCAGATGCCTGGGTTACACAGGAGCATGCTTACTGCCCAAGCCGGGACCAACCCACAGAAATGGGGGCTGACATGGGGACCTCTCCATTTGGCCAGACTGAAATGCTGAGATCCTAGAAGACTCTTCCGTATCATTCCCACTTGCACTCCCATCTCTAGGGAAGAGACATTTCGGCAGTGACCAGAAACGGTACCGAAATGCTAGATAAAGCAGGTATCAGAAAGCAAGAAAAAGAGAAGGCTGAGCTGGTCCCACTCCATAGCTGTAGGGAAGTCCTTGCAGAGTCCAACGGTCTTCGGAAATGTAGACAGCTGCCAAATAATGTTAAATTTCTCCCAAATTCCCAGAGAGCAGAGGAGAGAGTCTCGGTCCCAGGGCATTTTAGAGGATTGCTTGAATCTGTAAGTCAAGTTGCTGACATAGGCAGGATGAAGAAAAAACTTTAAGGATCATGTTACAACCCAACAGACTTTTGAAACAGACATGGAAAAAGGTCCTGTGAGACTTGACCTGGTCCTGACATTGGGAAAATCTGACTCTGCTGGATCAAGCCCTCCAAAAGGAATTTATAAAGAAGCATTATTGAAGAACCTTGTATTCACCAGACAGTTGGAGGACCAGCCACATATTTATTTAAAAAAAAAAAATTTTTTTAACGTTTATTTATTTTTGAAAGACAGAGATAGAGCACGAGTGGAGGAGCAGAGAGAGGGAGACACAGAATCTGAAGCAGGCTCCAGGTTCTGAGCTGTCAGCACAGAGCCCAAGGCGGGGCTCAAACTCACGAACCACGAGATCATGACCTGGGCCAAAGTCAGACGCTTAACTGACTGAGCCACCCAAGCTCCCCATCCATATACCTACTTTTGATGGAAACAATTCATGAAGAACAAGAAAGGTGACAAAACTGGCCGTTCTCAGATAACAAATCAAAGAGCAAAGTTGGACTCCCGGAGGCCAGAGGTCAGATCCCTGCCAGCAAGGAATGAGAGAAACAAGTCCCCATCTCTCACTGAAGGATTTCACAGAGAATGTAGCTGTTTCCTACTGCTGTATAAAGATGTACCATAAACTTGGTGGCTTAAAGCAACACATGCTCAGAACTGAGAACTCCCACGGGGCTAGAGCCTCTGCACTGGCTTAGCTGGGAGCTCCTGCTCAGGGTCTCCTAAACCTGCAATCCTGGAATCGACGAGGTTACACTCTCCTCTGGAGGCTTCCTATAGGGAAATCTGCTGCCAGACTCACACAGGATGTTGGCAGAGTTCATTTCCTTGCGGTTGCAGGATGGAGGGCCCTGTTTTCCTGTTGGCTATTGTCCAGAGGCAAGACCCACAACCTAGGGGCCACTACAATTTCTTGACACGTGGCCCCCATCCGCAGCTCACACGCGGTAGTCTGCTTCTCCAAAACCAACAGCAGAATCTCTCTCTAGCCTCCTATAATGTGACATAAGCCCAGGAGTGACCAGCCTATCACTTCTGCCCTATTCCGTTGGCTGGAAGTAACACCGGGTTCCATCCACATTCAGCGGGGAGCGATTATACAAGGGGTGGGACTCACTGGGAGTCACCTCAGGGTGTGTCCTCCACACGCTGATAATTCATTGTGCGTATGCAGGTGTTCAGGGTACATGGGCGCATGTGAATGTTTCTCGGTCTACGTCCCCCCAGTCTCAGATGCCGAGGCACGGATTCACAAGGAACTAGTCTGTGTGGGAGATGGTGCAGGAAACCTCAGGGGAGTGGGGACCTGAGACAGGAAAAGGGAGGCAGCTTTTAAAGGGTGTGCTAACAAATCACAAACTGTGGGCGACCTGAGCTTTAATCTCTCCGGGGAACTCTGGAAGCCTGCCCAGCACACATGCTTCGGACTCATCGTATGTGAAGGCCAAGGGAGACTCCGGAAGCATTTATACACCTGCAGCAGGCACTGAAATGGAGGCCTGAGAAGACACGGGCAGAGCCCAGATTGCGACTTTACAATCCCAACGTCACAGGTGTGATCCCCCCTGGAACTTGGCATCTCACTTCCCGGAGGGCAGGAAAGCAGAGACAAGGAGGATGGGGAAAAGCTTCCACTATAAGTTAGCGGAAAACTCTCCCTTGGAGAGAGAATTCGTGAATCCCAAACTGTAAATATTTCAAACGCTTTTCCCAGGTGAGGATGTATTGGGACAGAGAACATCTTGTTCACACCTTGTTCACCATCTTGTTCCACAACTGGGGAAGAACCAGTGGAGGCCAGGAGGCCAGGCGGCGCTGTTCGTTGACACAGAAGCAGATGGAGTGAAGCCTGTACCTTCTGGGAAGCCGTGCAAAACGAGGAAGGGCACGCGTTGGGAGCAGGAGCTGAAAAGATGCCTGAGCGTGAGCTGCGCAGCAGGGACACGGCTGGGAGCTGAGGGAGGGAGGACCCCTACCTGACCAGGCAGCCAAGGAGGGCCTTTGGGAAGACAGGAGGGTCTAAGAATATTTCTTTCACTTGGACGCACAGCCAAGGGAGCAGATCGGAAGTGCACACCTCGATGGACTTTCACGCACAGAACACATCCATGGAACCGACACCCAGATCAAGGACCCTAGGAGCTGCCCTCGCATCATTCCCAGCCATGACAGCTCTCCCAAAGGGCAACCCGGCAGTCTGACTTTGAGCGGCACGGATTCGTCTTGCTTGTTAAGTGTGCAGTCTCTACTCGTTCTGGTCTGGCCTCTTCCGTTCAATATGGTATTTGTGAGGTCCTCCCTGTTGTCACGTGGTTGTGGATCACTCCTTCTCATGCTATATGGCATCCCATTCTGCACACAAAACATGTTTCATTTGTCCATTCTACTGGTGATGGACATTGGAGTAGTTTTTTTTATTACTTGAAAACCCTTTTAAATTGTATTTATTTATTTATCTTTATTGAGTTTTAGTTGGCATCTAACATTATGGACACTGGGATAGTTTATTTGTTTATTATTTGAAAAACCTTGTACATTTTATTTATTTATTTTTATTGAGTTTCAGTTGACATCTGGCATTATGTTAGTTTCAGGTGTACAGCATAGTGATTTGATATTTGTATATATTGTGAAATGATCACTTCTGTAAGTCTAGTTAACATCCACAAGTAGTTAACAAAATTTTTTATGTGTGATGACGACTTTGCCAATTTTTACCACCCACCCTCACCTCCCCGCCTCTTACAACCACTAATTTGTTCTCTGTCTCTACGAGCTTGGTTTTTTGTTTTTGTTTTCATTTTCTTCTTTTTTTTTTTATGTTTATTTTTGAGACAGAAAGACACAGTGTGAATGGTGGAGGGGCAGAGAGAGAAGGAGACACAGAGTCTAAAGCAGGCTCCAAGCTCTGAGCTGACAGCAGAGAGCCTGATGCAGGGCTCCAACCCACGAACCATGAGATCATGACCTGGGCTGAAGTCGGACGCTTGGCCGACTGAGCCACCCAGGTGCCCGTGTTTTTGTTTTTAGATTCTACGTGTAAATGTGATCATACAGTATTTATCTTTCTCTTATTTCACTTAGCATAATACTCTCAAGTTAAGATTTCATACTTTTCTTTACAGTTGAGTAGATTCCACTGTGTGTGTGTGCACACCTTTTCTTTATCCATTCATCTGTCGATGGACACTTAGGTTGTTTCCATATATTGGCTGTTGTAAATAATGCTGCAATGAATGCGGGGGGGTATACATATCTTTTTGAGTTAGTGTTTTCATTTTCTTTGGATAAGTACCCGGAAGTAGAATTGCTGGATCATACAGTAATTCTGTTTTTAATTTTTTGAGGAATCTTCATACTGTTTTCCTTAGTGGCTGCCCCATTTTACATTCCCATCTACAGGGCACAAGAGTTCTCTTTTCTCCACATCCTCTCTAGTACTTGTTATTTCTTGGGGGTAATTTATTAATAGAACTTTTGTTCATTTGTTGTATGATGTACAATACAACCTTCTTCTCTGTCTCAACACAGAAGTCTTTCATCAATGATGTGTGACTTGAGGGGATTTTTAAAAAATGTTTATTTGTTTTTAAGAGAGGGAGAGACAGAGTATGAGTGGGGAAGGGGCAGAGAGAGAGGGGGACACAGAATCCGAAGCAGGCTCCAGGCTCCGAGCTGTCAGCACAGAGCCCGATGCGGGGCTTGAGCTCACGAACCATGAGATTGTGACCTGAGCCGAAGTCAGATGCTTAACTGACTGAGCCACCCAGGGGCCCCTTTCCTGAACGTTTAGAAGGTAGCGTGGTTCAGAGTAGCTTTTCTAACCTTGCAGAGCTCTCTCTTTTCTTATTTTCCTGCAGTGTTCCAAAATATGGCAGCTTGTTCTCTGAGATTTCCTGGCTCCGCGCCATTCCCCAATTTCTATCTCCACCTCTCTTCCTTTTCTTGCTGTTATCCTTCTCTTTCTCAGTTGTGATTCCACTCCCAGTATGCCACCAGTCCTGGGAAAGGGCTCTGGTTCTTCCCACTGTTCACAGCTGGCTCCCACCTTGCAATTGTGGATTGTTCACCTGTCTTCCCAACTTTGTATCCATGTTGTTAGCATGCGGTAAGCCTTGATGGGAGTATTTACACCACAGAAATCAGTAAACAACACAAATGGAGTTTTTAAATAGTTAAACAGCACACCACTGATTATGTTCAGCTCTTCAAATTCACTCACTGGCATTGAGGTAGGCAAAACCACTCCTATTTTGAGCTATTTTGAGCTACTGCTCTCTAACTGGTTGGTCTGGCCGCTCTCCAGTGGTTTCTCACTGGCTCTTTAGGAATTCTGTTCTCAGATTCCTCCAACAGGTCACTGCCACCCTCTGCTTCCTCAGATGCCACCACAGGTTCTATGACTGTTGGTTTAATCTCATTTGCTTTTATGCTGGGGCCCATGGGGACACAATATCGTTGAGTTCTATTGCAAATGTTCACGAGATTTTGGTTTTGACACATTGCTGTCATCGAGGCTTTGTTGTTTCCTTTATAGAGCATAGGTAGAGTAGATTCAGCATAGTTCTTAAGGGCCCTGGGATTTTCGGAAGAGTAAATGAACATTGGTTTCAACTTCAAGTCACCAGCTGCATTAGCCTCTAACAAGGGAGTCCGCCTGTCCTTTGAAGCTTTGAAGCTAGGCATTGACTTCTGTCTAACTATGCAAGTTCTAGATGGCATCTTCTGATGTAGGCTGTTTATCTGCATTGAAAATCTGTTTTCAGTGTAACCACCTTCATTAATTATCTTAGCTGGATCTTCTGGATACCTTGGTGCAACTTCTACATCAGCACCTGCTGCTTCACCTTGTACTTGATGTTATGGAGATGACTTCTTTCCTTAAACCTCATGAACCAACCTCTGCGAGCTTCAAACTTTTCTTCTGTGGCTTCCTTGCCTCTCCCAGCCTTCACAGAATTGAAGAAGGTTAGGGCCCTGCTTTGGATTAGGTTTTGGCTTCAGGGAATGTCGTGGCTGGTTTGATCCTTCATCCAGACCACGAGAACTTTCCCCATATCAGTAATAAGACTGTTTCTCTTTCCTATCATTCAGAGTTTCACTGGAGTAGCACTTTTCATTTCCTTCAAGAACTTGCAAATGCAACTTTCCTTTGGCTAAATTGCTTGGGACAAGAGGCCTAGCTTCCAGCCTGTCTCGGCTTTCAACATGCCTTCCTCATTAAGCAGAATTATTCTAGCTTTCTACTTAAAGGAAGAGATGTGATATGCTTTCTTTCACTTGAACACTTAGAAGGCATTGAGGGGTTATTGATTTCCTAGTTTCGAAGTTGTTGTGTCTCAGGAGGCCTGAGGAGAGGGAGAAAGATGGCGGAAGAGCCAGCCAGTCAGTGGAGCAATCAGAATACATACATTTATAGATTACATTCTCCATCTTAGATAGGCATGGTTTGTGGTCCCACAAAACAATAACAGTAGTAACATCAAAGATCACTGATCACAGATCACCATAGCAAATATAATATTAATGAACAAGCTTGAAATCGTTCAAGAATTACCAAAGTGTGACATACAGACACAAAGTGAGCAAATGCTGTTGGAAAAATGGTGCCCATGGACTTGCCCAGCACAGGGTTGCCACAGACCTTCAATTTATAAAAAATGCAATATCTACAAAGTGCAATAAAACAAAGCACAGTAAAATGAGGTATGCCTGTATTTAACCATAAACTGCAGGCACCAGAATTTTAAGAGAAGTAGGAGTCCAAAGTCCTCAGCACCACCACTTGAGCAAAGCATTTCATTTTTTCTAAGCCTGTTTATTCTGTTGAATGGCATTAATACTTGACTTTTCCTCTAGTTCCTACCTCCCTGTAAGTAAATACAGATTTCAAAAAAGAAAAGAAGAAAGTTTCCAATGGGCACAAGAGGAAATTTATTCTGCCTCTTATTCTGGGCTTGAAGGTCAGCCAAAAGCCAGACTAATCCAATACAGAGAAAATCCTTTTCCTCATCAAGTTAGAATCAAAGATGAGCCACAGGTATAAGGATTATGCTTTGATGTTCTAGATCTGGGAATTAGCGAAGTTACAGGCTGCCAAGTTCCCTCTTTCCCAGCCACTTGATTCTTAATTTGTTGTTAACCATTTTGTTGCACTCGCTTTTGTATCTCCAACCACATTTTACCCATTCTTTCTCCAATGGTAGACACCCAAGTGATCTCCCACTCCTGATCTGAGTTCAGTTTGGGTTTTGTCCACAAAGTACCTCCTCTGTTAACTAATCTATCGTCCCCTAATTGGTTTGTGATGTAATATGTGTCATAAAAATGTCCGTGTATACATGAATCTACAGCTGAGCCCTTTATTCTACCCCAGGGGTCTCTTCTTGCACCAAAACCACACTGATTTTATTACCAAGGGTTTGTATAACTGGAATAAGTCTCCCTCATTATTTCTATTTTTCCAGCTTAACTTGGTTATTTCTGGATCTTTACGTATTCAGAAAAATATATCAAGTTTCCGAAAAATCCAACTGAAATTTTTATTGGGTTGCATTGAATTTGTGGATTAATTTGGGAAGAATAAATATCATTATAACATTAAGTTGTGCCATCTAAGAGCATAGAATGTTTCTCTATTTTTTCAAATGATCTTCTGTGCTATTTATTCAAGTGTAAAATTTTTTTTTTCCCCATAAAGGTCCTGTAGAGTCTTGGTTAATTTCTAGACCTTATATTGTTTGTGTTGCTGTTGTTAATTAGATGTATTTTTTCCCATCATAGCTCCTAGTTGGTTAATGCTAATGTAGAGAAGCCCTGTGGATTTTTTAAATTGATGTTGTCTCCAACTTTGTTGAATCATTTTTTAGTTCACATATTTCATTGATTTTAGTTTTTTAACTAATCTACAAATAATAATTATTTACATCTTCTCTTTAGTCCTTTCAACTAATATTTCTTTCTCTTTTTTTAACAGCATTTGCCAGAATCTCTAGTACAGTGTGGTAAACCTTGTCTTGGTCATCCTTGTCTTGTTCCTGCTCTTAAATTAATGTTTCTCCTTTAAGTATGTATATATGTATAGGCTTTTGGAATATAGCATTTTGAGGAGTTTTACTCAATTTGTCTGTGTATCTCCCATGTATACAGGCGGTATACTTGTTATTAAACTTATCTTTCTCTTGTTAATCTGTCTTTTATTACAAAGGCTCTCAGCCAAGAACCTAGACAGGTAAAGGGAAAATCGATTTTCCTCCTCTACAATTTCTTATATTAATTCCTTGTAATACAAAATCTTCCCCCCCCTTCTTAAGTACACAGGATGATTTTTTTTTTAATTTTTAATGTTTATTTATTTATTTATTTATTTAATGTTTTATTTATTCTTGAGAGAGAGACAGAGCATGAGCGAGGGAGGGGCAGAGAGAGAGAGAGGGACACATAATCTGAAGCAGACTCCAGGCTCTGAGCTGTCAACACAGAGCCCAACGTGGAGCTCCAACTCATGAGCCGTGAGATCACGACCTGAGCCGAACGAAGTCAGACGCTCGCTCAACTGACTGAGCTACCTAGGCACCCCGATGTTTGTTTATTTTTGAGAGAGAGGCACACACAAAGTGTGAGCAGGGGAGGAGTACAGAGAGGGAGGCACAGACTCTGAAGCAGGCTCCAGGCTCCGAGCTGTCAGCACAGAGCCTGACAGGGGGCTCGAACCCACGAACCGTGAGATCATGACCAGAGCTGAAGTCGGATGCTTAACCGACGGAGCCACCCAGGAACCCCCACAGTATGATTATTTTAAGTTCTTGGTCTGTCTGTATCAAAAATTCTGTTTCAGATGATGCCTCATTCAGTGTGCTGTCTTTTTCTTATAGTCTTCAGTGTCTTATTATTTTGAGTTCAGATACCTTGGAGGTAACAGCTGCTCTCTGGTTCCTCTGTTGGGGAAGCCCTGAACGCCTGGCCCCAGTCCATGTTCCTCAAAGCATACTTCAAGTGAGAGGTGGGAATAAGCCCACAGCGAGAGCCCCAGACTCCACACAACCGCTGGTGGCCGTCCCTGTTTGCTGCCACTTCACCAGGAAACTCCCTTGACTCAAGTTGCACATTTAAACCGCTAGGAAACAATGGCACCAGGAGAACATATTGTCGGGCCACCAGTTTGGGGGGTTGAGAATGGAGGTTTGTTAGAATGATCATCAGAACGTGACTGGTCAATCTGCCTCTTTTCACAAACTGGGCAGCAGGTCAGGGCTTTTGCGATGCCCCTCCTCCCATCGCTGCCTCCAGCCATCCTTCACCCCAGGCTTCAGCCTGCTTCCAACCTCATCCCTGCCCCCATCCCTACCCCTCACTCCATCCGGGCATCCTTCAGACTCCTCAGGGATTGCTCACAGCTTTAAAAAAAATTATTCTTCATATTCTTGCTTTCCCGCATTTTGGTAGTGCTTTCTGGGTTGATTTGGGAAGAGGCATTCAAACAACCTATGACAGTTTTTGCCACGTTGCCAAGCAGAAAAAGTTTTGACATAAAATGCCATGCAAATAAATATAAAATATGCTAATTATGACAAATGCATACTTGATAATGATCAACATTCTGAGAGCTCAAAAAAAGAAAAGCTTTCTTATACTAATTGGTTATTTTGTGACATATTGTTATTAACATAAAATGACTGTGAGAACATTTATTTTAAGCTGCTTAAATGTCTGTGAAGATAGAGGTTTGACACAAACACCAAAGGAGTGATGACAGATGATGTTAGGATTTGTTCATCGAGAATCATGGGCATCTGCACCGTCACTGCACTGTGTGTCCCTCACGCAAACACTGAATCTTCCTCACTTGAAATGACACACCATATTGCTAGGTTTGCTCCCTTGATGATACCACAAAACGAGGTAACTCCTGGAATGATAAAACTCAAACAACAAAACCCCAGCGCTCAGTGTTTTTCTGAGAAACCTCATCAGTCTCCATGCCCTTTCCCCTACTCTCACCTAATTAGATAGGAATCTATGCCCCACTAACTTTGAGCCCCAGCGCTCCTCCATCACAAAGCTCTGGAAGCTTTGGAATCAAAGTCTGAACTTCACTGCCAGCAATCGCAAAAGGCCAATCACCTGGCAAATAAGAGACTGGCTAACCAGTAACAAAGTCACAAGCTCCTTCCTTGACAACAGAGCTTGTTGTTGTTATCGTCTCCTCCCTTTGACAACAGAACTCACATGTAGCTGCAGGGAGGGAGCCCTAGAATTGGAGGTATAGCACTGAATTCTATGCTTAACCCTTCCATCAAACTGAGGATATGCCCACAAGCCAGGTCACTTCATCTCTCCAAGTATCAATGTCCAAATCAATTTTGTAGAACATTTGTGAGTACAGATCACACATGAAACCACTTCAGAACTGCTTGTTTAACAGATACGGGCGTATTGCATCACTATTAGTGTGAAATAAACATGGTTAATTTCCCAAAACACAAAAGCATTTCTCTAGGTCTAGACTAGAAATAACTTGCCTAAAATCCTGAAAGCATCTTTCCTTTATGTTGAGATATAAAGTGCAAGTCTACATGGGAGGGGGTCTACTTCAATTTATGAGTCACCAGGACCTGGGATACATGCACTTTCCACACATTTGTTGAAATGAGGACTGTGAGTTTCTGCAGTAAGAGAGGCAGATGTGGCTACTAGATGTGGGTAAATCTACCTGGGAATCTTGTTTATAATTTTGCTGTCCTAAGCCATCACTCTTGGCAGCATTACTAAAGGAACAAACATTGTTTTTGCAAGACTTTCCCCCTGGATGTCTAAACATTTTAATCCATAATGATCAATTTCTCTGAGTCTTAATATTTATCTATCATGACGCACACTTTTGACAAATTAACACTCAGCTGAAAAGCTGCAGCCCAGGAGCTGAAAATCTCACAGCAAAAATAAAAATGTTTTCACTTAGGAAGTACAGACCGTGAATTCATTTAAGCATTTGAGATGCATCTTCCTTAAACACAACAGCCAGATGTTGTCATCTATTTCCTTCAAAACTTGGGGCGATGAATAGAAAAAAACAATCATTTGATCGTGCTTGCAGACAATTACTTGACGAAGTGAACTAAATTCCCTTCAGGACGGAAAGCTATCACCTTGGTGGTGCTACTAATTCCCCCTGTTTGCCCTTTACTATACTCCTGGTACTTCCCCAACTTACAGGTTTTCCTTATTCCAAAGGGAAAACTTCAATATTTGGTTGAACCACATGAATTGCCACTCTTTCAGGTCAAAAATGGTGGAAGGCTGGCTCAGATTATGTGTAGGTCTAGACAGACAGCATAGATTCAAAGCCCATTTCAGCCACTTCCTAGGCCTAAAACCACAGGTGGTTATATATTTTTTCTAAACCTCGGTTTCCCCATCTGTGTATGAGATGTAATAATATTGTCAATCTCAGTTGTGAAAATTAAGTAAGACAATACACAAAAGTACCTATCATAGTACCTGGTACACAGTGATTTCTTAGCACATGCTGCCTTAACCAACAGAAAATAATTCCACCCACCTGTATGTCCAACGCTTAGAATAGTGCTTTTTTCGTTGTGTGTACCAAATAAAGTTTATACCAGATTGACTGATTTTGGTCCTCCATGTTATTACAATTGTCCGTTATGTGTCCATAATCCTATGTGAATATTTGTATATTTTGGTCTTAGAGCCTAATGTTCTTATTTAGCTCCAAATATTTTCTTAGAGAAGTGACCTGGATCACTCCAACATTTAGAGGAAGAGCAGCAAGGAGGAGTGGGTGGCGATTTGGAGGGAAAACATGGGACGTCAGGTCCTATAAGGCAAATGAAAAGAGTATTTCGAGGAAGAGGGAGTGAGAAGCCTTGCTGTGTGCTCCTGAGAAGTCTATAAGCTGAAGGTTCAGGACCAACCATTGGATTTGGCAATAATGAAGTCATTGATGACTTTGACAAAAGGAACTTCAGTGGAATTCTGGGAACAAAAGCTTAAATGGATTGATTAAAGGTAAAATGAGAGTAAGGATGTGAAGCATTGAAAATAGACAATGGCTTTTGTTATAGAATAGAGCATAGATTTGGTGGCACACTCAGTAAGACATTTAGGGTCAAGATGGAGTTTTCAAAGATGGGATTATACACGTATAAGAAAGGGAAATTGATCGGGAGGAAGAGAGGGGACAACTGCAGGACCACAGTCCTCACATAGACCAAAAGTGATACAATCAGTGCATGAGTGGATACTTCAGCCTTAAGCCAGAGCAGGGACTGTCCCTCCAGATAGGAACAGTGGGAAGGCAGAGTATTGAGTATAAAGGCAGGAGATTGCTGACTTTGCTGATGGAAGTCAGGTAGTTCTCTTCTGATTGTTTCTATTTTCTTAGTGAAATAGGGGTCAAAGTAATCAGCTGAGAATGAGCGGAGGATAGGGGTTGCATACAGAAGAGGAAGTGTGACTGGCTCTGTTGGGAGCAGGGGAGCCAATGGACTAGGAAAATGTAGTGGAATTGCGAGGCATGCTGGGAGCCCATCTGAGATGTGTGATTGTAAATGTAAAGCTAATGAGTCAGTACAATATTGAGTTTTTCTTCAGCCATAGTTAGCTGCTCAGATACAGGCATAGATTAGACCAAGCATGGGTTTCACCAAAGTCAATGGTTTGCTTGGCCAGTTTGACAGAGAGAGTACATGGCAAGGGGTGTGTGCAAGAGACTCTTTATGGTGATGCACCACAGGTAATCTGAGCTGCAGAAAGAGAGAAAAGAGGTGATTTAGAGGTATGATAAATGGCAAAAAAGATGGAGGAGCCAATGGTGGTCCCAGTGGGAGAAGAATGTGGGGGTTCTTTAAAAGTGAGCTGGGAAGATACGGTTTCTAATATGGTTATTAGAAATTAAGCTCCATGAAATTAAAATTTAGGACGTAATATGGATACTGTACTGATATGGTCAGGAGTATGAGTGCACAGCGGGAGGGCTAAAGGCATGTGGAGGACAATGTCATAGAAGTGGGAACTTAAGTGAAAAGTTGGAGTGGATTACCTAGGCTGACATCTTCATGAATGTTGAGAGAATTGATGTGGACAGGCAGGCAGTGATCCATGTGGTTCAATCATCATGAACGAGGGGAGTGGAGCAAGATTGTCAGTTGACTTCAAGAAGGAAGGGTGTGGGCTTGAAGAAAGTGGGGCTTTTGAGAGGAGGGAGAGGAAAAATTCTCCAGAAGTATCAATGCAGAGCAAAGAGGACATGTGCCTTATTCTGAGCACTGTGGTACCTAGAGTAACGGAGGCAGGGGGGTGGATATGACCGGGCTGGCAAAGAGCCCAACCACCATTTGAAAGCTGTAGGTTGAGACAGAGCAAGAAACAAAGGTCATTTTCAGAATAGAAATTGGAAATAAAGAATTTTGACTGATGACAAAACTTTGCCAAAGGCTGAGTGTTGGGGCACGGGTGACAGAGTGAGCGGGGAGATCGGGTTAGGGCAGTAATGCACCAAGGTGTATGGAGGCAAGAATCTAAACATGATGGAAGACCCAGGAGACTTAGACTTCTGGAAGGTCTCTGTTTGTAGAGAAATGAAGTCACCTCTGATTCCCCTAAAACAAGAACCACTCTGGCTCTTCTCCATGCCTTCCACAGAGTCGAGTTAGGGAAGTTTACTGAGTGAACCAATGAATGAATGCGTGACCTTTGTAAAATACAGGGAAAGACTGGTGCCATGAGAGAAGGGTGGAGGGAACAATTCACTGGAAGGTCAGATGGCAGGAGCCTTTTTATGGAGAAGTAGAAGAGTAGAGTGGAAAGACCAGAATCGGGAGTCAAAAGGCACAGTTGAGTCCCTAATCTGTCACTTAGGTCTTGGGGAAAGTCGTGTCATCTGACTAAATATCACTGGCCTCATCTGTAAAGTGGGCCTTTCCTGGGGAGCCCCTTTGGGGGTCCCATACTTCTATGGCAACACCTCTTGAAGTTGACTTGAAAATTGTGTAGAGCTATACATGTGCAAGAGTGATGGTAAAGAGAGGACAGGTAGAGCGGAGTCCACATCCTCTCTACTCCCAGCCCTTTGCCTGTGTGCCAACATCCACTCCCAACTACTATTAGAACATTCATCTTTTTGGTTTTGAAAGATGTCCCTCATTATGCATAACATATTAAAATAACTGCTAACTCCACAGAGAGCATTCTGGAATAAGCAAGAATAGCTCAGATGAGAACCCAGGGTCCAAGACAGGCCAGGTGGTATTACCTCAGGATGTGCGGAAAGGACCATCACAGCCCCATGACGTGGCTGGCTATAAATAAGGCTGAGAAAGGAGGGATCAGAGCCATCCACCCCCACACATGCCCAGTCTCAGGGCAGCTACATACAAGTTGGAGAGATGATGTTTGTCTTCGACTCCCCCATGTTCTGAGTGAGAACTTTGGCCCAGTTTTAGAAGCCAAATGAGCCTTGATAAGCAGGGGTGGGGCTTCCAGAGGCAGGAATCTCAGAGTTCTATAAAGCCTAATGGGGCACCTCTGGGTAACTCTCCCCAGGACTGTGAATTGCTGGCTTTCTGCTTATTTCTCTGGAAATGCAACGGCTGTTGACTTCAGTGAAGCGGGTCTTGCAAGTGAAGAAAGCAATGCAGGAAGCCTCGCTCTCACCTGCTAGCCTTCTCCCAGGAGCCCACCAAAGGTGAGTCACATTGTTCCCAGGGACTGTGCAGGCCACTCTTTGAGAAGGGTCGTGGTACCAGTAAAAGATGGGCAGAGGGCCTGCCTTGAGGAAAAGCTCGGTAGAATCCCAGTGAAAAGCGGGCAAGGCTTGTGCACAGCCTTGGATAGGCAAGTTAACCCCTTAGGGTCTCAGCTACCTTCTCTCTAAACAGGTGGTCCCTCAGCTGCAGAGCTCCGGGATCCCGAACCTCTGATACCTGTTGTTCACAGATGATGACATCTTTCACTCCCCCAGCTGCACAAAGCAGTGGAAATATCAGTACCAGGGACCCCCCATCATTCTCTTCTCCACCACTGTTTCCACCTTTACCCTGAGCTCCTGCCAAGACCCACAGCATTCTGTGCCAACTGCAGTGTTAGTCACACCCGCTGCCTCAATCACTGCAGCAAGATTCCCAATGGACTGGGGATCAGAAGCATGTTTCACTGCTCTCGGATTTCATGAGAAGGGGAAATGGGATGTAAAGATAAGTGTGTGTGCGTGCGCGCATGCGCAGTGGGTTGCGCACAGAAGCACACACGCATACCTTTTATTTGTAAACACTCCTCCGCTTTGGCCCATGTGCTTGGAGCCTACCAGCGTTGGTAGTAAAATAACTACAGCTAGCACCTCGGGACCCACTGCGCCGTGGGACTAGCCCATTCCTCCCACACTGCATTCCATGAATACTTAGAAAAATGACTATGATCTAGTGTCTTCCCTTGCCTGGGACCCAGGGAACCTGGCTGTACGAATGTGTAGAGAAGGGCTGATGCTCCTTAAGCTTCTTATTCTCTTACTGATTCTCTGCCATTGTCCACATTCTCCCCCACCCTTTTTAGACAAGTCTAATGTCCCAGCTCAGCATTTAACCTGTTTTTGTATTTGTGAGGAAGGGATTGACGTGGGTGTGCTTGTTTTAATAAGCAACAGTGGGCTTCCCAGAAAGAGACAAACCTCAGAGCTCAACCAACCTGCCTCTCCTTCTGGCATCCTTGGTTCACACTTGGGATCTTTGTTCACATTTCCTTTTGCTGATGTACTCATAGCTCATCCCATTTTCTGTGGCCTGGATGAGCATTAAGCATCCAACTCTTGATCTCAGTCAGCCCAGGTCTGGGTCTCAGAGTCTTGACTTCAAGCCCTGCATTGGGCTCTGCACTGGGCATGAAGCCTACTTTAAAAAAAGCAACCAACCAAACAAAAAAAAAACCAATCTTCTTTATGGGTCTCTCTGTATTTCTGTCCCTTCCACAACACCAGCTCAAAATCTAACCCAAGAACTGCTCCCATCTTAGCTTATGCTTCACTGCCTGTTAAGGAAGAATCGTGCCTTCCACTTGATGGTCCCCACCTGCTTTTCTCCTGTGCTGTGTTCCTAATCCCCTCCACTCTCCACTCCACAGGAGGGGACTGTGTTCAGTCACCCTCCACTGTGACTGCCGTCCCACCGCCCCCCACCTCCAGTTCTTCATCAGCAGAAGCTCCACTCATCCATCAAGGTTTATCTCCAATGTAGCCTCTTCCACAAAATGTTTCCTGAGCCTTCTACCCATAAGAAATCTCTGCTTCCTCCAAACTCCTGTGGGATTCTGCCTATATCTCTTTTGAGGCCCTTATCACATTCTAACTCTCCGTCGGGGTGTGCATGTATATATGTATGTTTTCGTCTATTCCTCCCACTGGTCAAGGAAGTCCTCAAGAATCTTGACCTCCTCCATGGGGCGCCTGGGTGGCTCAGTCGGTTAATTGTCCGACTTCAGCTCGGGTCATGATCTCACGGTCTGTGAGTTTGAGCCCTGCGTTGGGCTCTGTGCTGACAGCTCAGAGCCTGGAGCCTGCTTCGGATTCTGTGTCTCCCTCTCTCTCTGCCCCTCCCCTGTTCATGCTCTGTCTCTCTCTGTCTCAAAGATAAATAAAAGCATTTAAAAAAAATTAAAAAAAAAGAATCTTGACCTCCTCTTGTTTTTTGCCTTTCCTTTCTACCTCTACAGCCTCTCCCTAGCACAGTGCCTGACATATAATAGTGAATTTTGAAACACAAGAGAAGGAGGAGAGATGGAATAAAGAAATAAAAGCTTAATGCATATTCTTTTTTTTTTTTTTTTAATTTTTTTTTTCAACGTTTATTTATTTTTTGGGACAGAGAGAGACAGAGCATGAACGGGGGAGGGGCAGAGAGAGAAAGGGAGACACAGAATCGGAAACATGCTCCAGGCTCTGAGCCATCAGCCCAGAGCCCGACGCGGGGCTCGAACTCACGGACCGCGAGATCGTGACCTGGCTGAAGTCGGACGCTTAACCGACTGCGCCACCCAGGCGCCCCTTAATGCATATTCTTGAACCAAGCAACCTCCTCAGAACAAAACCAGTTTTAAATGAAATAAAGTGATTACTCTCTAGAGAAAATGCAAGATTAAAAGGGCCCTCTTAACTCCAGTGGTCTGATGTTTCTGGAAGCCTCTACATGTTAACTTTTCTTCAAGGCTCTGGAATCCATTTCCAGAAACAGCTCCCTACTAAGATCATTACAAAAGCTACCAAGTGGCTGATTCTTGGAACCTTTCCTTGAAAGCTGAGATTTCTAATTGGAAAGAGAGGGAGGAAGGGAGCTTAGAGAAGGCAGAATGAAACCAAGTCTGAGGGGAAAGCTAGCCAAGCACAAGACCAGTGCTGGCTAACCATTAGCTCCAATGTACTAGGGAAGATACTCCACAAATATTTGATAGTACAAACTCCAATTATTTGGGAGGAACACCAAATAAATAGGGTAGATAACTAAATTCCAAACCTCTCTTGTCAGAAATGGATGAACATTTACACTTTGCCTCACTGTTTTGTGATCCTGTGACCCACTTTGCCTCACAGCACTTCAAAGTGACCTTTCTGATGGGAGAACTGGGGTTTACCAGAAGCCCAGAATCCTCAAGATGATTGACAAATGCACTCAACCTGAGCTACAGTTCTGGCGGCATACAGCTAAATGTATAAGCCTGTGGAGCCATTCTGCCCCTCACCATGGTCAGGAATTCTGTAGCCAGATATGAGCCAAAGGACCCTAGTGGCCCTCGTGAGTGCCTTGGTGACACCCAAGGTGGTGAAAGGACAGGGTATTTCTAACACATGAGTAACTATGAAGGTACTCTGAGCACATCACTTCACCAATGTATGCCATGATTTGACCATCTGTAAAAGGAAGAATATCACTAAATTTACCAGATTTCAGGTACTTTCGTGTGTGAACAGATGGAGGTGGACCTGGTGAGCTCTGTACTTGTAGCTGGAAGGAGAAACTCCAGAATTTCACCAGGGATATTAGCAGTCAGGATTAAAGCAAGGTGGGTAGGTCCAGGAAAGAAACAGATTATCTCTTCCCTCTTCCACTGTCTCCTTCCCCATTTCCTCTCTGTTCCATTTAGAATTATTCTCTCTGTCTTCCATATTCTCACAGCATTTGCTTCTTACACTATGTATTTAGCTGTAAAATGCCTGCCTCTTCCATTAGACTGTGCTCTCTTGGTGGGCACAAAGGATGTCGTCTTCACTACTGGGCATCAAGAACATTGTGTGGGATGTGCTCAGTAAATACTGGGAGGCCCAATCAAGAAAAGCAGAGAGGATGGAATCAAGCATCAAAGTGCCTTAAAAAGTAGAAAAACAATAAGTGTGTTCTTGTGAAGTAAAAAGAAAGAAGAAGGAGGAAGGAGGTTAATGAGAGGGGCACCTTAAAAATGAATGAGATTTTTAAAATTATATCCTATGGGGTTTATAACATGTGTAGAAGTAAACCATATCACAATAATAGCTCAAAGGGAGGGAGAGGATAAATGAAGTTAAACTAAAGTATGGTTTTTCACTGTTCAGAAAGTAGAAGGATTAATTTAAGTTAGAGTACAATAAACCAAGCATGTATATTGTAATCTCTCTGAGGTCATTGCTAAACGGAAAAGAGGGGATAAAATGGAATAATAATAAATACTTGCTTAATCCAAAAGAATACAGGAAAGAAGAAATAAAGAAACAAAGTCCATATGAGAGAAATGGAAATAAATAGTGAGATAATAAATTTGATCCCATCTATATTAGTCATCACAATAAATATAATTGGACTAGTTACTCCAACTAAAGCATCAATATTGTAAGACTTGTTAAAAAACAAACAAAAAAGACCTAACTATGTGCTGTTTAGAAGAGATATGTTTTGAATATAAAGACCCTAAGAAGTTAAAAGTATAAAAGGACAGCAAAAGATATACCATGAAAACAGTAATAAAAAAAAACAAAAAGAAGACAGCTTTCTTAACATCAGGAAAAGTAGACCTTATGGAAGGAATATCACAAAGATAAAGAGGGACATCTAATAAGGATAAGAGAGTCAAATGGTTACAGAAAGATAACCATCTCAAATTTGCATTCATTTGACAACATAGCTTCAAAATGCAGGAAAAATGGATGAAATAATTGCTGTGTTATATTTTGAGAAGACTGGCTGGAGACCACTTGTAAGATTTTGATTGTTATCTCCGCTACAGGTTTTCTACAGTTCATGCTGTCCCCTTGGCCAAAACAGATACTTGGCCAGAGGATGTGGGGATCCTTGCCTTGGAGGTCTATTTCCCAGCCCAATATGTGGACCAAACAGACCTGGAGAAATATAACAATGTGGAAGCAGGGAGGTACACAGTGGGCTTGGGCCAAACCCATATGGGCTTCTGCTCAGTCCAGGAGGACATCAACTCCCTGTGCCTGACGGTGGTACAGCAGCTGATGGAACGCACGCAGCTCCCGTGGGACTCTGTGGGCAGGCTGGAAGTGGGCACTGAGACCATCATCGACAAGTCCAAGGCTGTCAAAACAGTGCTCATGGAGCTCTTCCAAGATTCAGGCAACACTGACATTGAAGGCATAGATACCACCAATGCCTGCTACGGTGGCACTGCCTCCCTCTTCAATGCTGCCAACTGGGTAGAGTCCAGCTCCTGGGATGGTAGGTGCTGCCTGAAACCTCGTGTAAGACAGGAGCTGGGTTCAAGGCTGGATCCTCAGTTTTGTTTCTCCATTTCCCCAGTGGTTTCATCAGGGAATGAAGGACAACTCATTTATACAGCTGCTGCTGTCATCAACAACTACAATGATGATAACTGCTTAGACTTGTATAGCTTTATACTGTTAATTAGGCAGCATGTTCACATAGCCATTCACTTCCAACAGCCTAGGAAGTGATTTTGATGCCTAGTTTATCGGTGAAAAAATGGAGGGTCCAATATCTTACACATAGTGTGTGGCAGGGGTGAGATGCCAAACCAAACCCAATATATTCCTCTTTCTTGTAAGCTTCTCTTTAGCCTCTGAGAGACAGAAATTTGTACAAGTTTAGATGTTAAGGGAAGACACCCTGGTAGAAATAGACCCAGAGAATCACAGGATACACTAGTACACAGAGTATTTCTTCTCTTTCTCCCTTTCCTGGTTACTAGGAAATTGTTTTTTGCTTAACATACGAACATTATCCTGTCTCTTACTTATATTTTCCCTCAATGATGTATTAGAGGATGAACACCTGTTGTGATAGCAAGAAAATGTCCAAGAGAAACAGAACAAGTTGAGAGTTTGAAACCTAGCTCTGTTGATCATTGTTGACAAGTCCCTTAACCACTTTGAGCCTCAGAGTTCTTATTTGGTGACCTGCCTTGCAGGGATGGTAAAAAGACTGTAGAAGAGATCCACACAGCTGTGAAAGAACATTTCTGTCAAGGCACTTAGTATATTTACTAAGTTGGAAACTAGAGTTTAAAACTGCAGAAACCATAATTAACATTAATTGTAAAGTCTTAATGTTGGCAGGGAACTTAAAGTTTATCTAATCAAATATTCTTTATTTAAAGAGAGGCCAACAAGAGTTGAACTCTTTGCCTCTGATCACACAGCATGGCAGTGCAATTCACACATCCATTCAGTATTGATTCTGACTGTTCTGTGTAGCCTCACCATCAAAGGTTCCATTGACTTGGGATGTCCCAGCCCCTACATCATCAAATCTGTTCTTACAATGCTTCTCCTACTTGGCGCTTATATTATTGCCTGTCCAGCAACCCCTACTCCTGTCATCACCAATATTTCCAGTCAAGCATTTAGTTGGAGAATAGGAATGAAGGGCAAGGGACACTCACCAACCAAAACTCAGAACCTTTAACCAAAACTCAGAACCTTGTTCAGGAATATCATAAGCTTCAAGCATGTCATTTCAAATGAGTAGATTCTGCTGAGTGGCAGCATACTCCACAGGAGGGTATCCTTCTTTAACATGATGTCTTGGTCAGAGGGAGGAAAAAAAACTATTGAGATGTGAATCATTTTGTATCAAAACAAAAGCGTATTTAAACTTTAGCCTAATGGCAACCACCAAGACTAGACAAAATCAGTGTGGGTGGGATTTCTGCTTTGACCTGGCCAATGTTCCACCTGGGGTCCCTCAGATGGACAGAGATGGTTCTGGGACTTACCAGGAATTTCAGAATCACTCCAGAGAGACAGTAGGGTATGAGGGAAGGAAAAAGTCGTATAGCCTCAGATTGTCCAGCAGACTTCAATTTTTGCTCTTTTTTTTTTTTTAGTGAAAGTAACTGAAATTTATAATTAAAAAATATACACATACACAAAAGAGTGGACAGTGAAGAAAAAGTTCCCTTTCGACAACCCATTATCACTTTCCAGAATTTCACGCTAACGGTTTCTATATATTCTTCCAGAATTTTTCTATGTACTTCCAAGCATACACATAAGTATTCAGTTTTAGTTTTTAACATTGTACATATTATTCCTCATCTCCATGATGTCTTAGAGGTCATTTTATATCAATATATATAAGGTCTACTTCATCTTTGAAAAGCCTTATAATATTCTATTGATGAATATGCCAAACTTTATTTAATTGGTCCCATATTGATAGATCTTTAGACTGTGTATTTTTTACAATTATACAAAAATGTTTTATTTTTTAATTAGAGAGAGAGAGAGAGCTGCAAGTGGGAGAGAGGGGCAGAGGGAGAGAGAGAGAATCTTAAGCAGGCTCTATGCTTAGTGTGTAACCCAATGGAGGGCTCAATCCCACAACCCTGGGATCATGACCTGAGCTGAAATCAAAGTCAGCTGCTTAACCGATTGATTGAGCCACCCAGGTGCCCTTTAAAAAATGTTTTAATGAACATTGTATAATAGCTTGTGATAATGTGGTAAGAATAAGTTCTTAGAAATGGAGTTGCTTCATATGTTGATTTGAAAGTTTAATAGAGGGGCATCTGGGTGGCTCAGTCGGTTGAACCTCTGACTCTTGATTTCAGCTCAGGTCATGATCTCACGGTTAGTGAGATTGAACCCTGTATCAGGCTCTGCGCTGACAGAGCAGAGGCTGCTTGGGATTCTCTCTCTCCCTCTCTGTCCCTCTCCCACACACATACATACTATCTCAGAATAAATAAATAAACTTTTAAAATAAATAAATAAAAGTTCGATAGAATGTGCCAAATTGTTCTTCAAGATGTACTAAAAAGTACATTCTTACAATACATATTATCAAACTTTCTAATCTTTGTCAACTTAATAGGGAAAAATAAGAATTTGTCTTTTTTTTTCATTATAAGAGAACTTCAATATTTTTTGGGATGTTCATTGGCCATTCTCCTATTACATACCTTGTTTTTTTTATGAGACTTTTATAAATGAAAGAAAATAGCTTTTTGTTGATTTTAAATATTGTAAATATGTCCCCAGTTTGAGCTTGTTTCTTTTTTTTTTTTTTTATGTTTATTTATTTTTGAGAGAGACAGAGACAGAGCGTGGGGCGGGCGGCAGAGACAGAGACACAGAATCTGAAACAGGCTCCAGGCTCAGCTGTCAGCACAGAGCCTGACGCAGGGCTCAAACTCATGGACCGTGAGATCATGACCTAAGCCGAAGTCGGACACCCAACCGACTAAGCCACCCAAGCACCCCTGTCTGAGCTTGTTTCTGATAAAAAGTTTGAATTTTTAGATAGCCAAATTTATTAATCTTTTCTTTAACAGCTTCTAAATACTTTTTTTTTATAGTTTCCAAACTATATATAAACTATATATAAAACGATATTTTTGTTGTTGGGGATGGAGTTGGAAGTTGTTCGAATTCTTAAAAGAAGGTTCTTGGGTTCCAATGAATTTGTGTTGGAATCCTGACCCTAAATCCTTATCATACTATCTATTAGCTGTGTGCCTTGGCCAAGTGACTTAAGTTCCTTGGGCCTCAATTTCTTTGTCTATAAAGAGGGAATAACTGTACCTGATATATAGGCTTATTGTGAGAGCAGGGATATTTGTTTTTGTTCACTGGTCTATCTTCATTACCTAAAATTGTGCCTGGGTCATAGAAAGCACCCCATCTACTCAAGATTTGGTAGTGATGATAATTACGTCTTGTCTCTCATTACAGGTCGCTATGCAATGGTGGTCTGTGGAGACATTGCAGTCTATCCCAGTGGTAACGCTCGTCCCACAGGTGGGGCTGGAGCCATGGCCATGCTGGTTGGACCCAAGGCCCCTCTGGCCCTCGAGAGAGGTCTGTGATAAACTGTGGATATGTGGTACAAAGAGACTGTGCATGGCATAGTCAAATACATAGCTCCCAATCCCAAACTGGCATACTCACTATGCAGAGCTAAAGTATGGATTTGAGGATGACATTGCTTGCCTTCAAAAGGCTGTATGTACTGGGGAGCAAAGGGCAGGGAGGAAGGGAAAAGAGGGATCGGTGAGCTTTCCTCTTCTGCACAATCACACATGGGGATAATGATGCATGGAACGAGTGGCATTGATGCTGTAGATGAGGACCTTTAAGGAGCTACACTGGCAACTGAATATGAAAGAAGATAATTGGGTATGAGGAGAAAGGTTCTCCCTTGAGACTTTTGGCATCTATTCCAGATTTTAAGCCTGTATAGGTATGGAAAGGGAAATATACATCTCATGCTATAAGAGCAACAATCTGTTCCACTTCCTTTGAATGTGTGAGGGATGTTGAGTGGGTTCAGGCTTGAGTATGAGACAGAGGAAGACCAAGAAATTATTGGCACATGGTTCCCCTATCCTCTCTGCGCTGTGGGGACTGCATTGTACAGTCCTGAATCCCTCTGTGTGCCTTGCCAGGGCTTAGGGGAACCCACATGGAGAACGTATACGACTTCTACAAACCAGATGGGGCTACAGAGTACCCAGTGGTGGATGGGAAGCTCTCCATCCAGTGCTACCTACAGGCCTTGGACAGATGTTACACATTATACCGTCAAAAAATCCAGAACCAGTGGAAGCAAGGTATGGGGCTCAGAGGGTAGAAAATGGGGACTCTATTTCCATGGGGCCAAGGGTTTGTCCTAAAATCTTAAGACAAGGTTTCTTCTCTCCTCCAAAAATGATCTCAAGAGAATTGCTTCATGTAATTCCTCTGACACCCTTTGACACCCTGTAAGTCATCGAGAGTGAAAGTACCCTTCCTTTGACACCCTTCCATGGGTCTATGCTTAAGTCCATCTGGAAGCCACCCAAATTCAAGTATGAAGTTAAATGAAAGAAAGGAAGCAATTCAGAACCAAAGCCACCAGTAGGAAACCAGTGGGTGTCAGCCACCTGGGGAGGTACTGTGGTGAGTCAGAATAACCACCTCCTACTGGGGCTAGGATTTGTTTCTGTTGAAGCCAGGAGTGATTTGACTCATGATTTGTAGTTTGCTACCTCTTAAAGTCTGGTTGATGTTGAAAAATCTGACCTCTATTTTTGGTACACTAACATATTAGTGTTGAAAAATCTGACCTCTATTTTTGGTACACTAACGTATTAGTGATTTGTCTTTGGATGGTAGTGTTACAAGTTAATTTTATTTTCACCTTTAGTTTCTGACTTTTCCTGCTAAGAAAACATGTACCACTTTTGTAATCAGAAAAGAAACAAACTTCAGCTTAAAAATACAGAGCAATCTACTTTAAAGAAAATACAAGGGTTCTTAACTGCGTACTCCTGCCCAGACAAGCATCAGTGTAGGAAAAAGCATGTACAGAAGTGTCAGAGCACGGATGCTCTAGGGGTGGCCTAAGGAGCCACTTCTTGACGCTTTCCACCATGCTGAGAGGAATGCCAGCTGCCACCGACCCCACGGGTTAAGCAGTCCACCTGGACCTCTCTACCTCCCGTCCACTATAAAATCGCTCTTGGCTAATTACTCTCACCAGCTCGGAATCCTTTTGGCATTCCAATTTTGCTCCTTAACCTCCTACGAAATTTGATTGATGCTGCTTTGACTCTCAGCACTAAATTATAAACACTCCTAAGGGCAGAGGGCACATTGGCCTCCTCCTTGGAGTGAGAGAGACAGTCTGGGGTGTAGAGTCAGAGACATCAGAACCTAAATCCAAAGTCAGCCATTTTCAAGATGGGTAATCTTGGACACATGCCCTAGCTTCATATTTTAGAGACTCTGTTTCCTCCTCTGAAAAATAGAGAAAGTAATGCAACAGTAGTTTGATTTGGAGGAATTATCTGTCAGAAAGGTTGGCAACAGTAGAGAGGAAGAAAATATTTGTTTCTCTCACTTCTTTCTTTATAAGTAAGTGCTTATCAGAATGCTCATTAAGTGAATGAACAAACCCATGTGGGTTGCTGGAGGCTGTGAGTCCCTCAGCACACTTAGGTCGCGGGACACAGGTCTAAATGGCTCATCTGCCATGGCACATCCTTGCTTTCACATTTCCTCTTCCAGCTGGCATCGATCGGCCTTTCACTCTCGATGACTTACAGTTTATGATCTTTCACGCACCCTTCTGCAAGATGGTCCAGAAATCTCTGGCTCGCCTGATGTTCAATGACTTCCTGTCAGTCAGCAGCAACGTGAAGACCAGCCTGTATAAGGGGCTGGAGGACTTCAGGTGAGTCCTCTTTGGGGGAACCTAGAGGTTCATGAGGGCTGAGGAAGGAGGAGGTTTCTGCACGTCTAGGCAGCCATGGGAGGAATAGGGGCAATCCTCCAACACAATACAAATGACACGGAGTCCACGAGTTATTGGGTAATGGTCTGCATAGCGCCCTCCTCCTTTTATCTCAGGGAGCACAGGGCGTTTGCCAGCACCTCGAGATCAAGTGGCTATAAGAAGCTTCAGAGAATAAGAAAAAAAGGGGAAAGGGAGTGTGGCTAAATCATTTAGTCAAGAAACATTTTTTAAAAAAATTTCTAATGTTTATTTATTTTTGAGAGAAAGGGAGACAGAACATGAGCGGGCAAGGGGCAGAGAGAGAGGGAGACACAGAATCTGAAGCAGCTCCAGGCTCTGAGCTGTCAGCATGGAGCCTGAACCGGGGCTCGAACCCACAAACCGTGAGATCATGACCCTAGCCGAAGTCCAAAACTTAACCGACGGAGCCACCCAGGTGTCCCAAGTCAAAAAAACATTTTATGAACATCAGCTATGCATCAGGCATCATACTAAACTCTAAGGACACCAAAATGAATGTGACTCTGGTCCCTGCCTTGAGGATCTTACAGAAACACCTAGAAGCAGATAATCACAGTATGGGATGGCAACTTCAGGAGCGTCAGGCCTCATTCTCACTTGCCTTTGGTTTAATGTCTCACTTGTTGCCTCAATATCCTCCACCTATGAAATGGAGATAGTCTAGTTCACCCCCTTAGAAGAGTACTATTTATTGAGGCATCACTCCAAGACATTTAGAAAAGAAGACTCTTCAATATACAGTTCCCACTGGGAAGAAAATATTCCCTTTTATTCTTGGTAGCTGTTTTTTTTTCAGGTTTTGGTGTATTCTACCAACACTTGCCCCTACTGCTAACCTACTGCCCCTACTAACCTCACCACTAACTAAAATATCAAAATTAGCACAAACACTGCTTCTAAGACCCATGTCTTAGATCCATGTCTTAGAAGTAGTGTTTCTGTCCCATGAAAAACAAAATTCTAATATACACCAAGGGTAATAGTTTACTGTCTTTAATATATGAAAGCCTCATCAACAATAAGATAAACACCCTGATAGAAAATGGAGAAAAAGATATGGACCAGAAATTTCCTCAAAGAAGAAATGCACATAATCCTATTTTTCAACGTGTGCACTCAGTGGCAACAAATCTAAGCGAGTTACCATTTTCCTTACATAGCTGTTTTAAAATTTGAACACCCAGAAGTGACAAGGCTCCGGGAAGACAGGCAACCATGGACGTGTCAACTGACACAAGGACATTGGGGAGAAATAGGAAAACACAAAGCAAAGGCCTTGAAGAGGTGCACACCTTTTGGTTCAGTAAATCCACATGTTTAAGGGAACAGGTAGCTCTTTGTTGTAGTGTTTTCACTGGGGGACAGGCGTGGGGAGAGTAGTTAAGGTAGGGCATGTTGTACCATGACTCGTTCTGCAGCCTTTAAAAATAATGTTATGGAAGATGATTTAATGTCATAGGGAAAATTAACCAGGGAAGCATGATGAGTAGAATGCATAGCATGATTTTATTTTCCACTTAACTATATGAAAGCAGGATGTATTCCGCAAGAACAGTATGACCTAAGTGCTCTCTCTGAATGGTAGGACTCTTAGTGACATCGTTTTTCTTTGTGCTTGTCTGTATTTCCTAGTATTTTATAATAAAAACACGTGCCCCAAAGTCTTCTTTCCAGAAGCTGTTACTTCCCTCCCCTCTTATGCTGTCTCACCTGGCCTGTTTTTCTGGCCGCCTCCCAGGGGGCTAAAGCTGGAAGACACCTACACCAACAAGGACCTGGATAAGGCACTTCAAAAGGCCTCTCTGGACATGTTCAACAAGAAAACCAAGGCCTCCCTTTACCTCTCCACGCACAACGGGAATACATACACCTCATCGCTGTATGGGTGCTTGGCCTCCCTTCTGTCCCAGTGAGTACTATGTCTGGTCCCACCATCTCCCTCCCAACCCACGGTCAGAGGGGTCAACCAAGTTTGGTTCCTCTTCTAGTTCAGAAATTTGTAAGGAAGGAAAGAAAGAAGGAGAGAGAATGAAAGAAACTTGTTTCAAAAGTATATGTATAGGCAGCTTTACTATCGGTATTAAACAATGGTCTCCAACGTGATGTTGTATGATGTCAAGGGATGTGCAAGACCTGCCCGGATGCAGCAAGTATACAGGAGCACTTTTGTGCATGTTTTTATCCTATCCATTTGAAATCTCTGTACTTAGGAAGAGAGTACACAGCACTCCACTGAGTTAGAGAGCACTTAACTGGTGGTTAAGAGTCAAGCTGTAGAACCTGCAACCTAGGTTCAAATACCACTTATCAGCTTTGACCTTGGAAAAATACTTAACCTCTGTGTGCCTCACTTTCCCCATCTATAAAATGTGTACACTAATAATACCTACCTTTTTGGGGTTTGATGAGTGTTAAATGTCTAGAAGAATTAAGGGCACCTTGGTGGCTGAGTAGGTTAAGCTTCTGACTTTGGCTCAGGTCATGATCTCACGGTCCATGAGTTCGAGCCCCATGTCGGGCTCTGTGCTGACAGCTCAGAGCCTGGAGCCGGCTTTGGATTTTGTGTCTCCCTCTCTCTCTGCCCCTCCCCCGCTTGTACTCTCTCTCTCAAAAATAAATAAACATTAAAAAAGATTTTTTTTTAAGAATTGAAACAGTAGTGTTCAGCAATTGCTCAGATGTTATTTGGTATTTCTGTTGCTATTCTATTTTGTGGGTTTTATAAGGCGATACCTGTACTATAGTACCTGCATATAACATAGGATATATATAAATGTGTATATATATATATATATATATGAACTCGATCAAATTATTACTGATGAGGGGATGATAAAAAAGTTACACGTGGTGAAACATTACCAGCAAACATGGAAGCCTTGAATTGGTCTGACCTCCAGACTTCCGAGTTCACTGAATTCATCTTGTCCTCATAGGTGAGAAGGAGCCCCTTTCATACCCCCAAATTCCGTTATGCTCATTGTGCCTTCGGTAGCTTGGATTTTAGTTGCTCTCCTCCCGGCAGATTTTCTTCTCTCTGGGCCTATCCCCAGGGTCTTCCAAAAGTCCCTATTTGCGTAGAGAGCCTGGAGCCCATTTCTACTTGCAAGAGGTTGACTAGATGGGGCCGATAGGTTGGTGGCTTATTTGAAGTGCAGAGTATAATGCCAATACATTTCTGGGGTTTTCTTTCCCTGCAGGCACTCTGCCCAAGACTTGGCTGGCTCCAGGATTGGGGCCTTCTCTTACGGCTCTGGCTTGGCAGCGAGTTTTTTTTCATTTCGAGTGTCCCAGGATGCTTCTCCAGGTGAGTTCTATCAGGCACTTCTGGTAAGATTCATCTGGTAAAAGAAACCACCCTCTGCCTCATCCCTACTGAGGCTCCTATCTTGACAGAACGATGTTGCGATTAAAAGCCAAGGAACTCCCTAAAGGGATTTAAGCAATGGAGTAAGTTTGTCTAACTTATGTAGTTGAAGCATTTGCCTGGCTCCTACTTGGACTAGACTGAAGAGAAACAAAGGCGAAAACGGGGGAACAAGTCAGGTCGTTCCAGCAAATGGACGAGGCAAGAAGTAATCAATGGTCATTTGTCACAAGCGGTTAAAGGGAAGTTGGTGGGTCTGAGATATCCAATAAATATTTGCTGATTATTTTACGTCAGATGTGATCAGGGGTGCACACGTAAGCACTATGTGGGACATACCTTGACTGGATGAGTGTGTTTGCTTGTATGTTTTGCTAACATTATGTTTGCTGACCTTTATCATTTCTTGCCACACACAGCACTTTCCTTCAGGGTCTGAGCTTTCACAGAACCTCACTGTCTATCGGACTCATGGTCAGCAGCAGTGATAATGACCATGAAGTAGATTTAACAGTCTGGCCATTGTCTCCCAGGATCCCCCCTGGAGAAGCTGGTGTCCAGTGTCTCAAACCTGCCAAAACGCCTCGCCTCCCGGAAGCGTATGTCTCCCGAGGAGTTCACAGAAATAATGGACCAAAGAGAACAATTCTACCATAAGGGTAAGAAAAAGGGCAGGAAGAGAAAGAGAGAGATTTTTGTTCTCAGATTCCATGCCAGGGGCAGAGAGCTGGGGATTCATCGGAAGTCTGGACTACAGCGGGCCAGCGCAAATATGCCTATGATATGATGGGGAGAAAATCTGTTATGTCTAAGGGTGCAAGAATTGAGTGGGGAAGCATTTGGCAGAGTAGAGAAGAGGGGGGAGGCAGCATGTAACTTCCCAGGATAGACTGTAGCTACCCACTCAAAACAGGATACAGGACGGTGTAGTCCCAAGGATACTAGATGCGTGGTCTTGAAAACTGCTATCTGTGTAACAGGTGAAAGAACCCAGACTTTGGAGCTGGATATTCCAATCTAAACTGACCTGTGACAAACATCAGCTCTTTCTCTTTGGGGAAACTATTGAAATCTTACTCAGTTGTCTCATTCTAAAGTCATTACCAGCTTTGCAGGATTGCCAATTGATTAAATGAATTAATGTATATAAATAAGCTATCAACAGATATTACTATCTCTGCCTACCTGCCCCCTTTCCCTAAGAAACATTAAAAAAAAAGTATTGCCCCCCCCCAAAAAAAAAGCAACAAAGGAAAAAAAGACAAAAGCTAAAGTTACAACTGGAAAGACCAGATGGTGGTTTAAAAATTTTTTTTAATGTTTATTTATTTTTGAGAGAGAGAGAGTCAGAGCACGAGCGGGGGAGGGGCAGCGAGTGAGGGAGACCCAGGCAGGCTCCAGGCTCTGAGCTGTCAGCACAGAGCCCAATATGGGCTTGAACTCATGAGCCATGAGATCATGACCTGAGCCGAAGTCAGATGCTTAACCGACTAGCCACTCAGGCGGTGGTTTTAAAAACAGTACCAGAACAAAACATATTTTCTCAAAGACTTGGGACACATGGCTTGTAGTGTGATATGAAAAGGACACAGAATTCACAGAAATGGGAACGTTCTGGAAAACTTTAGACCTAGTAGTCTGCATGTCTGCAACAGGGGACATGTTAGAATAAAGAAGAAAAGCAAAATAAAAACAGGACCCAAGATGAATGCTGACGGACAAAGAACAGAAATACTACAAAGCATCAGATCCAGAGAATTTAGGGCTAGGAAGGAAGTGTCTGTTAGAAGCCAGGAAGCTCAAAGGCACACATACCTCAAGCCAGATAGCATTGACAAAAGGACATGATGAGGACTTCAATAGAGGAAGGGTGAGCTTACTGTAGGGAAAGGTCATACTCCTTGAGGAAAAGTTCTAATAGGCAAGCCAAATACTAGATTCAAGATGGCTGCTTCTGGTTCTTGGGCTGGTCCGGGGCTCTGTCGGGGGGGAGGTAACAGGTGGCCTCACAGCCCCTTGCAGCACAGCCAGGACAGCTTCACCGTGAAGGCATCCCCAGACTATTGTCTCTTCCCCACCCCCATGCAGCCTTCCCTAAGCATTGCTTCTGCTCCCTCCACAGTGAATTTCTCACCACCTGGTGACATAAGCAGCCTGTTCCCAGGCACCTGGTACCTGGAACAAGTGGATGAGCTACATCGTCGCAAGTACGCCCGGCGACCGGTCTAAAGGTGGTGAGTGATTCTGCAGGGCTGGTGGCACAGAGCTTTTCCTCTTCAGATGCAGTTCCGATAGTGTCACCAGGCCAGACTGGATCCATAGCTCCAAGGTGATCAGAGGTGGGGAGTTTGTACCACGAGGACCACGTCAAACTGTTGGGGCTCTTTGCCTTGGAAAGACTAGAGCTGGGGAAGGGCAGTGCTTGAAACTTGGGAATGTCAAAAAAAAAGGGGGGGGGGGCAACTGGTTTACCCAATCTGCTCACCAGGGGAAGGTCTCCTAGAAGCTTGGCAGAAACCAAGTTAGCATCTATGAGGGGAAGCAGGCTGTGAGCCTGAGCCTGTGGGACTTGTTCTTCCAGCGGGGACAGACCAGTAACAAAGATGAGTGGCTTCAGGAAAGGTACTCACTGGTGTGTTGGGGGCAGATCCATGAAGAAACAGGGTGCTGGGGATTCTGCTGGAGCCAGAAGCTTGGGTGGACGGGAGCCTCACCATGTAGTCCTTCCTGGGGAGGAAGGGGTGAGGTGTGGAAACTCAGCAGGGGATGGAGGGGGGAGGATAGAAGGGTTCCTGCCAGAGGACTGCCTGAGAAGGGGGCATGGGAGACTTCTTTGGGTGTTTTTAAAAGGAAAATCAAGAATTCCGATTTAGAATCTTGTAGCTCATGGACTCAGACATCTGCCTTCGGTTTATCTTGCAAGTTGGTAAAATGGAGAATGGAGGAGGGAGAAGCAATTTCTGCAACGACCCATAAATCTCAATAAATGCAATCCCCAAACACTTCCTGTGTGTGCACGTGTATGGTTTCCCTCCTTTGGTAGATGAAGGAAGAAGGGTAAAAAGGTTTGCGAAGGACAAGGTGTGGAGCAAGGGAAGAAGAGGAAGCCCGCGGGGAAAGGAGATATGCGGATAAAGCAGCAAGACCACAGGATGCAGATGTCCTCGGTTCACACAGCCTGGCCTCCCCTGTGGGGATGTGAAGTGCCAGGCGAGGTGGACAAGGGGCCTGCCAGGCCAGGCCAGCAGGGTGTGGTGGACCCACGAGCTCAGCGAGCAGGGTCACAGACTTTGGCACTGCCTTGGGGTCACTGGTTGCTGGCTTGCTTGTTTGCAGTCTGATTCTTTACAGGCAAGTCAATGGCAAAGAGGAGACAGCTGCATGTGTCAAGCTAGTTCAGGCATCAGAAGGAGAGAGAGGGGGGCGCCTGGGGGGCCCAGTCGGCTAAGCGTGCGACCTCGGCTCGGGTCACAATCTCACGGTTCATGAGTTCGAGCCCCGCATCAGGCTCTGCATTGATGGTGTGGAGCCTGCTTGGGATTCTCTCTGTCTCCCTCTCTCTCTGCCTCTCCCCCACTCACTCTTGTTCTCTCTCAAAAAAATTAATTAATGGGGCGCCTGGGTGGCGCAGTCGGTTGGGCGTCCGACTTCAGCCAGGTCACGATCTCGCGGTCCGTGAGTTCGAGCCCCGCGTCAGGCTCTGGGCTGATGGCTCGGAGCCTGGAGCCTGTTTCCGATTCTGTGTCTCCCTCTCTCTCTGCCCCTCCCCCGTTCATGCTCTGTCTCTCTCTGTCCCAAAAATAAATAAACGTTGAAAAAAAAATTAAAAAAAAAATTAATTAATTAATTAATTAAAAAAAAAAAAGGAGAGAGACAGAAAAATTTGGGACTTTCAAAGGAGAGTTTCCGAATTAGGCTCCCTTCCCATCACGATCCATAAACATGATGCCTCTGAAGAGGAAAGCTGGAGCTCCTGTTGTCGTCTCTCTCATGCTGATAACTCGTACAAGCGAGGAACCTACCACAATGAAATTTTAGCTGAGTTAGATTTTATGTCAGTGTGGTGCTCTGGGGAGCTCCGTCTCGTCACCATCCAGCCTTGCCAGCCTGCTCTTTTTTTATTATTATTTTTTTTTTAACGTGTATTTATTTTTGAGAGAGAGACAGAGACAGAGTGCAAGTGGGAGAGGGGCAGAAAGAGAGGGAGACCCAGAATCCGAAGCAGGGTCCAGGCTCTGAGCTGTCAGCACAGCTGAACCACCCAGGCACCCCAACCAGCCCGCTCTTGCATCAGGCAGAATGTGTCCCTTGGCTCCCGTGGCACGGGGCACAGGGGAAGCTCAGGCACCTAGGCTCGGGTCTGGGTGGGCAGCGGAGCTCCCCAGACCTCAGGACCAGGTAGGAGAGCCCCTCTGCATAGCCTCACCTCAGACAAGAAACAGGTACCAAGAGCAAGGGGGGGATGCCCAGGATGAGAGTTGCATTGATGTGGTTCTTTTCTTTCTTTAAATTCTACAGATCCATGGAGTGGTTCCTGAGAAATCTACACCAGCAGAATTTCTGCCCACGGATCATATTTTTAAAAGCCCACTCTTAGATGGAAATGGACTGGATCCGACACAGTAGCCCCCAGAAGCACTGCCCCTGGAGGGTGAGGGGCCATCCTTAGTGCTCTTTATGCCTTTCTCTGCCACAGTCACTGTCAAGGGCTTATGGTACTGCAGCGGTCTTCTGGGGAGGAGGGGTTGGAAAGAAGGCCTAGCTCACAATCGCTGCCCTCCAGAACTGTGAAATCATCCAGATAACTTTGCTTATCACAGCTTTGTGGCTGTTGGTATCATTATTAAATTTCTGTGCTGTTATAGCTTCATTCCTTTCTTAAGTTTTTCTGTCAATTTCTAAATTTTATACCGGGAACTTTTTTATTTATTTTTTTACATTTATTTATCTTTGAGAGACAGAGTGTGAGTAGGAGAGGGGCAGAGAGAGAAGGAGACACAGAATTCGAAGCCGACTCCAGGCCCTGAGCTGTCAGCACAGAGCCTGACATGGGGCGCAAACCCATGAACCTCAAGATCATGACCGGAGCTTAAGTTGGATGCTCAACCGACTGAGCCCCCCAGGTGCCCCTATATAAGCCCATATAACACAATGCAAAAGTTAGAGGGAGGAACTCGCTTATAGTTCTCGGAAACCAGCACAAAACCTGCACCAGCCAACATGCACAGAAGCCTGCTGGACCTTTGGGCTCTGCGGCCCCCAGTCTCCTCACCACACCGCTCCCCCCTCCAGCTGTAAAACTGCTAAGCACACACCTCACACCCTCCCTCTCTCCGTCCAGTTCCACTCTCTGAGAGGCTTAGGGGAAATAGCTTCTGCGCCCAGCTTCCTTCCCTGATCTAATGATGCCACCACGCAGAACAGGCTAGAAATGACTTCAAGGGCAACCAAAGCTCCTTGTTCAGGCCTTGCCTGTGTTATCTGGGGCAATAAACACAGGGCAGAGGTTAATACAGCATGCTTTTTACTCCTCCAGCCAAAAAAAAAAAAAAAAAAGAATTTTGGTAGCTACCAGGGAATTTTTCCATCACAAGATGGTTTGTACCCCCTTGGGTTAGGGCACTGCTTTTTCTAGGGTCCTCATAAAATAGCAGTGGTTCAGGGAGGTGGGATTGAGCTGAGAGAGGTGCGAGACGGGGACGAAGGACAAAGGGCCTTTTAGAAAGCTTCCTCAGCTGTTCCGGTGAGAAAGGGGTGCTATGAGGCAGAGAAGATGGTTTCCGTTGTTGGGGAGCAGGGCCGGCTGGCAGGGGAGGTGCTAGGGATAGCGGGGCACGGGGCCTGTGGGAATGAGATGCTGAGCCAGCCCACTTCACTGTGTGCCCAAGGCTGTTCCTGTCACAAGAGGCACCAGAAAATCTGAGATAAACCCCGATTTGAGCAGCTAACACAGCATCAGCTGACTTCCCAGCCTTCTCCGGGCGTGTGCTGAACTCCTCCGGTCACACCAGCTGGGGCTACGGCTCAGCAGCCCCTCTTTGCTGAACCCTGCTGCCTGCTCCCCCTCGGCAAGCTGTTTGGGGGCCCTTAGTCTAGTTGGCAATCCTGGCGGGACAACATATGCCTTTCCTAAGGTCTCTGGAGTGGCGTCTGTAGGCATGGGGAAAAAACCCTACTCACCGGAGTTCTTGAGATCAGAGTTTCTGGGCCTTCCTTGCCTTCTATCCAAACGGAGCTCACTGTGGGGTCTTGGTGCTGAAACTGCCTCTGCTGGCCTGAGCAACCAGAACCTTCCATATCACCCGATGCTGGTGCCTGCCTCCACTCAGGAGTCATGTGAACACAATGTGGGCGTGATCATAAAAAGATTTAGCAACGAGGATATCAGGATGCCGACCAGTTGAATAGATGCTGCCTGTGCCCTTGGCACACCAGCCAATTATCAGCCCTGGTTCAACCCAGGGCACCCAGGATGTCATTGGTCATTGCATCTACTGCACAGAGGTTCCTGGCCCCATGCAAGTCCCCTCCTTCACTGAGAGCACTGGGCCTTCCTCTCATGGCTCTGGGAGCACTTCCTTGAAACTGACACCTGCTGGCTGTGAAAAGAGCCCTCCCCACCTATGGAAGGTCAGCACAGGAGGGAAGGATTTTCAGTTGCCCTGTCCCACGTTCACCCTAAAGTCTGCTACTATCATTGGTTTATTTGTCCACAGAGGGCTGGCGGGTAAAGAATTTCCCTGTGTAGGAAAAAAAAAATTGCCCTGGGTGACCTGGAGCAGGAAAGAGGATGAAAGGATCACCAGGTAAGGGCACCGAGCCACGTTACAGGTGCCTCGAGCAGGAATGCATCACATGATGCACACGCATCAACACAGACGTGAAGACTGGCCGGCTGACTGCTTCCATGAGAGAGCTGAAGGCACGCCTCTCCTTCCAGGCCAAGATACACCAGAATGACATTGCTCTCCAAAGTGAGGTGTACAGAGATGCCACAAACCACAGAGGGACACCGAGGAATAAACAGCATCCTCTGTGTGGCGCCAGCTGGGTTTGCAAGTCTTGCTTTTATGGATCCGGAAGTTATGTGGATGGTCGTGGGACAAGACGATGCAAGGAAATTGTCCCATGCCTTTTCATGCCACCAAGGCTAGAAAGCCACTTAGAGATGCTTCCAGTAGTTAGAGTTCCCAGAAGTTGTTCTGACCACCTTTGAGCACCAAGTACGGTGTGTCCAGAGAGTTTTGAAGAAAAACACCGAGACTGAATGTTGAGTTCGAATTTCAACGCACTTTGGAACTTGATCAGTTTCAGCCAGTTTTTCTAGGATCGGTGGCCTCAAGGGAAGGCCTCGTTGGTGCATGGGATTCTGTGAAAGAGACTGAGGGAGACCTGCCGTCTACTCTCAAAGGAAGGGATGAAGAAACTCGTATTTACCAAGTGCACTTCCCAGAAACCCCATGTTAATCGCTTTAATCCTCACTGGGGTTCTGAGCCACCCATCCCTCCTCCTGATGAGAAAACAAAGGTTTAGGAGAATTAGACATTCCTTGAAGGCCCACCCTTTTCTCAGAGCACTGCAGACACAGCACAGGCACCATCCCCGGTCGTTTCCCTGGGCCTTTCACTCAATCACAGCACTCAAGAGGCCATAGTGGGGGGTCGCTCCCGTGAATGCCCACCAGCAGCCCTGGGCCAGGCCTTCTCAGTCCAGATGGGAGCCTCAAAAACAGATGCTATTGGGCCCAAGGTAGGTATAGGTCATCTCCTCCTAAAAGGGAGGAACCATCAAAAGGTAAAGCCCTTAGGGTCAGAGAGTGCCATTCTGTCATGTTTCGTGAAAACCATCTTTTTTTTTTCTTTTTTAAAGTCAAGTAATACACTGTCCAACCCGTTCTGAGCTGGCTTTGTGAAATCGCAAGTATTCTCATGCCTCATACCTTAACTTACTTTCTTCCCCTTATGAAACCTTCCGAACACCTCAGGGATATCACCCTCAGCTCAAATCATGTCTCTTCTGGACTCAACATGAATTCATACACACCTCAGCACACCCAGTGGCCTCTGTGTGCTGTCCCTCCCACTGAATGGCGACTTCTTTGGGAACGGTCTGGGTTTTAAGCTTCCTCCTAGGCAAATCACCTAGCCTGCGTGCGTAACGTGCCCGTTTGAGGAATTCTGTTTTTTCACGTGCACGTATACTCCCAGATGGAAGGGATCTGAAATACCACAGGATTCTGAAATACCGAGTTTTCTACCTGCAACAAATGTGCTTGAATAACCTGAGAGACAGACAAGAGAGGGATCCCTCTTCTGAGCACACACCCAGGCATGCACTTTGCTCACGCCAATCTCCCGCCACACCCACTACCCTCCTGCAGCCGAACCTTGCCCACGGCTGCCTGCGGGTGCCCTCTGGTGGCTCTTCAGGGTAATAACAGCAGTGCATTGGAGATCTGGGGTAGGCTTTTTATTGGGTGGTTCTCACTGCTCTACAGAGGTCAGCTAAGGTCTGCAGAGTAAGCAGTATCGGCCCGAGAGATGTGGATCTCCTCTCTTTGTTGGTCACGGTGGGCAGGTTTTCTTCAGAAAAGCCCCTAGGGCTCAGAACTGGAACTGGAAAGCCTCAGTCACATGTTGCTTCCACGCGTCCAGGCTGGGCAGCAGAGAGGAGAGGCCCATGACGTGCCAGGTCTCCCCATTTGACACCATCGAGGTCTGGTAAGACAGCAGCTGCACTCCTGCCTCTGCCAGAAGGCCTGGGAAGTAGACAGACAAACTCCTGGTTGGCACGGGGCATGGGGGAAGAAGCAAGAGGCAGGGAGCAGGATTGGAAGTCCTGGATTCCTGTGATCAAAGTTGCAATGGGGGGTGATAGTCTCAGAATCAAAGAGCTAAGGGACAGTTCACCAGGGCACCTGCCCAGCTTCCCTCGCTATCCAGAGACTCTTTAGGAACACCCTGACCATCAGGCAAGGCAGAGAAGGGAAGATCCAGGCACAGATTTCGAGCCTTCTCCTGACTTGCTTGTCGGTTTTATCTGGACCAACAGCAAAGGAGAAAAGCAGGGGAAAGTGCCTCTGGTCAGCTGGCAAGGATGGTGAAATTAGGCCCTTTGAGGTCTGTGGATGCACTCAGCCAAACCTGGAACGGCTCCAAAACTCCCAGTGTCCCAGTGCCAGAGGCCTGGGGCAGGTCCAAGATGCTCACGACTGCCGGAGCGGATGTCTACACAGGCTTGGTTGCTGTCCGGCCCGCAGGCAGGAGAGCCACACTCAAAGTCTCAGAGTTCCTGGGCCCAGAGGCCTGGGACCCAGCTCTCCAGGCACGTCCATGCTGTGTGCTTAATATGGTGAGCAGGCCAGTCAGTAGGGGCTCTGGGGTCCTACCGCCGGCCCACAGTTCTGTGACCTGAGATAAGGCACTTTCTCTCTGAACTCTGTATCCACTTCCCAAATGTTCTGGGAACTGGCAAGACAGCCCCCCCCCCCCCCCACTGTGTGCTGCAGATCCAGAAATGCCCTGAGGGGCAGAGAGGGGCTACAGGAGGCAAAGGTCCATGGAGCCCAATGCCAGGGGAGACCACCACCCCCCCCACCCCAGTCCCGTGCCACACACACACTCGCCCCTGCTTCAAGGGCACAGGCCAGCCCTACGAACCCCTCCTCACCAATCATGGTGGGCAGCATCGCAGGATTAGCCGGCTGAGCCCGGAAGATGAGCAGGGGCAGACCCCTGCGGAGAGGCACCTCTGGCCTGAAGACAGCTCCGTTGAGCGCCTGCAGCACTGGCGTGGTGCCCTGGACCAAGCCCACAGTCTGGTAGGGGGCACCTACCAGGGCCACGGTCAACAGGCTTTCCCCACAGCACTGCTCCCCTGGCCCAGCAGGGTTGTGGGAGGTGGTCACCTGCGGGGAGAAGGCAAGGGGGCTCCATTATGCCTGCCGGCTGCATTGCATCCCCCCTCTGTGTCCACCTCACTGCTGATCTGTAGCGCTCCAGGCCGGTCAACACGCTCAGCGATTCAGGGCCGGAGGAGAGGGCCAATGGGCCCAGTCAGGTGTCCCTGAGCATTAGCTTCCTGGGACAGTCAAAGGCCTCCGTCAAGGGAGGGCAAGGAGAGATCTGCCAGGTACGGGCAAAGGCTGGGAGCTGGGAAGGAGGAGAAAGGGGGCGGCCTGCCCTGCCCACCACTTCCTGCACAGACTCCCTGGCCTAGTGGAGGAGGAGAAGAAGAGGGGAGCCATGGGAGTTCCCGCTGGCTGAGAAACACAGGCTGTGCTCTAAAAAGGGAAGCAGAGGGGAAGACACCAAAGGGGAGGCATGAGGGCCGTGTAGGAAGCTTCCAGAATTTGCAAGCTAATCAAGAAACTGGGTACTATGGGGACGCCTGGGTGGCTCAGTCGGTTAAGCATCCGACTTCGGCCCATGTCATGATCTCACAGTTGGTGGGTTTGAGCCCCGCATCAGGCTCTGTGGTGACAGCTTGAAGCCTGGAGCCTGCTTGGGATTCTGTGTCTCCCTCTCTCTCTGCCCCTCCCCCACTCACACTCTGTCTCTTGAAAATAAACAAATGTAAAAAAAAAAAAAAAGAAAGAAAGAAACTGGGTGCTATGGTAAGAGGAGTCAGAGACTGCTGGTCTACTTCCCAGCCTCCGGCCAGATGCAGCCTGGCCCCTCGTCTTCCTCAGCTGTAAAATAGGGGTGCTGCTCCGGCCTCCCATTCTCATGGGGCACTTATACACAAAGCACTATCAGGAGGGCTGGGTTCACTCAGCAACACTCAGAGGCAGGCGGACAGAGAAACGATGGCTGCCTATCACAGACGGTCAGTGTCAACGACGGGGCCTACACTTGGGGCTCCCACTCAATGAGCGGGGCTATAAGCATATTCTGGAAAGGTAGGGAGAGAAGGGCAGGGCCCAGAGGGAAAGGAAAGGGGGGGCGAGGGGCACACACATTGAGGCCAGCCTCTTTCACCAGCAGCTTGGCGTTCACCAAGTTCACATCCGACTGATTGGAAGTGTCTTTGAGGAGGCCGACAATGACCGCGGGGCTCAGGCAGTTCCCAGCATTCTTCAGGGAGGTTCCTGGGGACGGAGAAGTTATCATAAGATCACTGTTTGGTGAACAACACAGGAGCCGCGGGCCAGAGACCACTGGCGCCTAGCTTTGGGTCTTGGCCTCCTCGCTGCCCTGTCCCCCCCACCCCCCACCCTGCCCGGGGCAGTTCTGCTTCCCTCTGGAGGGCAGAGAGCCAGTAACTGCCACCCAGTTCCCCGCATTGTTTTCTCCGGGGATCCCCTGGCTCTGACCTTGCCTATTACTGACAGTGCTCAGGGTCTAACCACCCCCGAGCTCTCCCCAAGTGAGCAGATGCATAGCAGGCCATAGTGGGGGGCAAGCCTCGGCAGGGTTTGGGGAGCTAGACTCCTCCCCCATCTCTCACCACATCCGCACAAGCTGGACCCACTGCAAAAGTGGCTGGAGCCTGAGGGCAGACCTCAAGTACTGTCCTCATGCCCACTCCCCAGCTGATCAACTGCTCCCCAGGACCATCGGCTTGCCCGAGGACCCAACTTACTATGTCACAGAGCCCGAACTGTCCCACCGCCTCGTCTAGCACGCCCACCCCAACTCTCACTTTTCAAGAACCCAAGGCTCAGAGAAAGGAAAGTCACACAGCAGGTAAGCGACAGGGCCAAACCCAGAATTAAAGGTCCTGTCGCTTAATCTGGGACTCCTTCCACCAATCCTGTGGCCTCTCATGTGAAACTCTGTCTCTTGTGGAGGTTTCTCTGGCACCCAGAACACCTACATCTTAAAAATACTATACAAACGTGACTTGTGAAAATCACATGTATTTCCCAGTGATTTTTCTGCGCCCCTCCCCTGTCCCCACTGGGTAGCAAGTGAGCCATATGCGGACATAACGTGGGACATGGGGTCACAAGACCAGGTCAAGTTGCTTCCCAGTCCCTCACTGTCGCTGAACTGCTGCACACACAACCCTCTTCCCCTCCCTCTGCAGTGTCCCCAGCTCACCCTGTGTTACCACCTGGACGGTCCCTTTGGGGGATCCAGCCCAGGCTCGCATCAGTGCCCCCAGAGCTTCTGCCAGACCAATCCAAGGCTTGGTGTGCGGAGAGAAGGCACTGGTAAGGGCCTGGGCGTTCACCTGCACAGAAAGGGGAGCAGAGCTAAGGTCAGGAAAAGGAGGGGCAAACGTCTGCCCACCTCAGCTACCAACCACAGCTCCACGTAGACAGCACAAGGCACAGACCCATCCTTGCTTCGTGTGCCTGAGGGGCTGGGAGGGAAGGCAACTTCCATCAGCCACCAACAAGGCAATAACTTGGCTGGGGATTGCTGTAGAGCCAGAAAAGCACACAAAAGGCTAAGACCATTCCAAATCTCCAGAAGGGGGATAAAGGAATGTCTCCATCCCTGAACAGTGCCAGCCTCCCCCCCCCCCCCCCCCCGCCGTGGGAGACTGGTCTTTCCTGTGCTGGGGAAGGGTCCGGACGGCACAGTAGGAAGGTGGGTCTTTGACGTAAGCTGTATGGCAAGTCACAGATCACTTGGACCTAGAGTGGTAGGTCGTTCCAGGATGCCTTCCTGTTTACTTTATACCTCAATTAAAAAAGTGAGTGTGTACATGGTCATTAATCACTTTGACCAAATATCACAATTTGTGAAGTTGAATTCACATACTCTTGATGATCTTATCACCTTTCAAACGTTGGCCCACCACAAGGCAACCTGGGCAGCTAAAGGGGGCAAAAGCCATGTGTCCTTCTAAAGGTAGAAGTCTAGGGGCACCTGGGTGGCTCAGGCGGTTAAGCATCTGACTTCGGCTCAGGTCATGATCTCGTGGTTCATGAGTTCGAGCCCCATGCCTGGCTCTGTGCTGACAGCTCAGAGCCTGGAGCCTGCTTCAGATTCTGTGTCTCCCTCTCTCTCTGCCCCTCTCCTGCTGTGCTCTCTCTCTCTCTCTCTCTATCAAAAATAAATAAATGTTAAAAAAATTTTTTTTTAAAGGTAGAAGTCTAGGGTAGGTCTGGACCTCCAACCAGGAACTTGGTAACAAAGCCAGCTTGTCCTGGGTCAGAATTTTGATTCCATTTTGTGGCTCAAGATGGTCTGGCTCTGTAAATAAACTCTACCCAAAAAAAAGGGTGAGGCACCTGGGTGGCTCAGTTGGATAAGCATTTGACTCTTAATTTCAGCTCAGGTCCTGATCTCATGGTTTGTGAGTTTGAGCCCTGTGTAGGGCTTTGTGCTGACAACACAGAGCCTGCTTGGGATGCTCTCTCTCCCTCTCTCTCTGTCCTTTCCCTGCGTGTGCACTCTCTCTCAAAATAAATAAATAAACTTAAAAGAAGAAAAGAAAGGAAAAGAAAAGAAAAGAAAAGAAAAGAAAAGAAAAGAAAAAAGAAAAAAAAAGAAAAAAGATGGTCTGGCTCTGAAATTAAGCATTGGCCACTTTGGTGACTCAACGTGTAAAGAGAACCAAAGAATTGAAGAAGGATTTAATTTGAAACCTGGGGTTTGATCCAAATCAAACAGGTTGCTGATGTTGGAAATAGCCAGGGGGGCAGAGCTTCCCACCAGACCCTTCTGCGCGGGCGGCATCCTGGCTTGAGGGCTCCTGTGGCGGGGTCTCCCTGCTCCTCTCCAAGGGGACACAGAAAAGAGCAGCAGTGAACCAGGAGGTGGGACGAGGCAGGCCCAGTGGCCAGGAGCAGAGTGGAAGTGCCACCCGCCAGTGGGCTGGGCTGAGCTTGCAGGACGTGGAGGAAAGTGTCCTCTGGGCAGCCCCTGCGGAACCCAACCCGGGGGTGCTCCTTGCAGGGTCACAGAACAAGCGGGAGGGCTCCAAGAGTCAGGCGCCTGACCCTACTGTTAGTCTGTGTCTAAGGTTAGGACAGAACGAAACTGAAGTGGACGCATGGGGAGAGATTTCCCATGTGACACAAATGTCTTTCTTTCCAAAAGCCTACCGCAGGACAGCCAGCCGCTTTGCGTGAGACTTAAATTTTCCCAAGCGTAGGGGCACCCGGGTGATTCATTTGGTTAAGCCTCAGACTTTGGCTCAGGTCACGATCTCACAGTTTGTGGGTTTGAGCCCCACATCGGGCTCTGTGCTGACAGCTCAGAGCCTGGAGCCTGCTTCGGATTCTGTGTCTTTTTCTCTTTCGGTCCCTTCCAGCCTTGCACTCTGTCTCTCTCAAAAATAAACAAACATTAAAAATCATTTAAAAAAAATTTTTGCCCAAGTTTACTTTGACCAAGAGAGTTTACCTCTGATATAAGATGGGAATAGCTTGTGGTTCCATTTGATGGAGCTGGTGGTAAGGAGCCCCCAGCATGAAAAGGCCTGGAATGCCACCATGACCTAATGACACCATGGGAACTCCCAAGGGCTGTGACAGGTGGGCAGACGCATGCCTGGCAAAGGGCTACAAAGGGAAAAGCCCAGCCCCAGTTGGTGGATACTGGCCACTGCCCAGGCCTCAGCCCAGGTCCCAGCGCATCACCTGGGGGGACCTGCTCAGAAACTAGATGTGCAAAGGGAGAAAGTGCCCCCCACTCTGGGGAGCCAAGTGACGCAGAATACATAGGGGAGAGGCACACAGGTGGGCTGGCCAAGTGTGGTCGCTGACCACCAGGCTGGCCCTGGGGGCGGGGGATGGGGTCGGTCCTTCAGGGGAGCAGCTGGCTCCCTTACTCCCTCAGGGTGTAGACGGCAGGGTGGCCCAGAAAGCTGGGCTATCAAACCGGGGCTGGCGGGCTGAACAAAGCATCCTGTGTCTCTCCTGCTATGGTTCCGTCCTCGGCTGTGAAAATCCCCAGGCTGAGGCTCAGCCAGGAAGGTCGGGGACCAGCCTTGGCTCCCTTCTGGAAGGAGATAAACTTAAGGATATAAACTCATGAGATCTTAACAAGGGAGAATATGGTCCATTGCCAATGGGTTGAAACTGGACTGGAAAGGTCAAGCAAGTCTTTGTGAAGGGGTGGCAAGCCCCCCTGAAAGAGAGCTATGCCTTCCTTAGTCATCGGTGTCCCCAGAGGGTTAGGACAGATTCTGGTACCCACTGGAGCTTAAGGGACATCCAAAGACTGAATGATTGAGACAGGACTGGAAGTAAGTTAAGTTAAGCTTGGAGGCAAAATGTGCCAGGAAGGGCTGAGTATGAGCTAAGAGAGGAAGTAGGGACACCAGGCCATGATTTGGGGAAACAGAGGGGGCTTGGGGGGGTTCATTCTGGGACTGGGGACTCGCCCCGCCCAGGGTTCTAAGGTGGACATGGGACAAGGAACACTCAGGCCTCGGAGGTGAGAGAGGACCCTGACAAGCTTCTCCACCGGCCGGTCCCCCAGCTGCCACTCCCCACGGCATCCAGCACCATCCAGCATCACCCAGGCCACACTCCTTCATTCCTGAGGCTTGTGGGGAACAAAGGAGCGTTTCTCCGGAGCCCAGACCCTGGGAAGAGCAGCAATCTCAGCAGCAAGGCTACAATATAGCAGTGCCAAGCCGGCTCCCCATGGCCTGGCTGTAGCTACCAAGGCTGGGACAGGGCGGCTCCTGCCACCCCACCCACAGGCCTGGCTCAGGGGACTCCTTATCTTCTGCTCCCAGAGCAGAATCAGATCGGCACACTACTGCTCACAGGAGCTATCACCACTCCCCAAAACCAGATGCCCCGCTCCTGCTCCTCCCCCTGAACCCTGGGCTCCAGCCCCACTTGGCCATACTTACCACCCCCGCCAGGGACTTCCCCTTCACCATGTCCACAAACTGGACGGCAATCTCCTCCCCGCAGCGGCTCTGGGCCTCCTTGGTGCTGGCACCCAGGTGGGGGCAGCTGATGACGCTCTCATGGTCCACCAAGGCGCGGTCCCTCGGTGGCTCCTACCCAGAAAGAGACACCTCTTGGTTGGCTGCCCAGAGAAACCGGAGAGAAGGGCAGGGGTGACGACGCCTTCTACTTCAGTCTTGCCAGGTCGCTGGTCTCCAGGCCCGGCTTCCTCATTAATGTCCCACCACGGCAGAGTGGACAGAAGGATGGATGGGATTTGCATCTCAGCTCCACCGTTTATGCACCTTCGGGTAAATCTCCGCCTACTTCTCTGAGCCTTGGTTTCATCATCTATAAAATGGGCTAATACCAGCCATCCGGTAACACTGCTGTGCAGATTATGTGCCAGTAACTCAGGAGGCTGTCAGCCAGTGTTGCTGTTACTGGTTTTTCCCCTGAATCCGTGCAGCACGGACTGTCAGCTCTTCACACAGTAGGCTCTCTGCACAGGTGTCACATCCTGGCTGTCACCACAACCGGCGGTCCACCCGAGCCCCTCTGCCCACCCTTCAGTGTCCCTCCCACCCTTCGGCTCACTGAGCACAACGCACTGCCTTTGGGAACATCACTCAGGTCTCTTGTCTGGCCGCTTGGGCCTGTGAGTGCTGTCCACATATTAGCAAGTGCCATGAGGAGGCCAAAGACAGCAAGAGGAAGGTGCTGGGCTGGGGGATGGCCAGGCGTGAGTCTGCCTTCGGGAAGCTTACCGTCTGGTTAAGATGACCGGGAGTACCAACCCAAGGCACTGTGTCCCTGGGCAGGGAAGACACAGTGAGTGCTCCAGGGCTCAGAGAGGGCTGGGGACCCGCCAAGGCCCCACCGCAAGTAACCAGCAACCCCCAGCTGCCTAATCCAAAATCCCTGCTCTTTCTCTCGGATCTCTGATGCTGGTGGCAGGGCTTTTGAGAGAGGCCAATAGCATCTGAGTGGAAATGCCCTATCCATCATTCCAGCTCTCCCGTGGAGAGACAGAAAGAGCAGCCCATGCTTGGGACCAGGGGGACACTTCTGGCCATTATTCTCGGGCTTCGTTTCCTTCCCTGAAGAGAGGATAAGCCAACGGACACTGGGTGGAACGTCTTCTTGGCAATGGGATTCATTTCATCGAGACCTGCACCAATACATTGCACCCTGCCCCAAGTGACCTCTCTCTGCCCCAGGTCCTCAACCTCAGAACTCATTTGTGGCGCCGTCTCCCCAGAAGTTATCCACATGGCAGCAGTGGAGGGCGCCTGCGACCAGGAATTGGGTCCTATTTAACATCTGAGTTTTGCAAAAAACAACATGGCTGTCTCTGTAGTAAGCTCTGCAAGGGCTCCTCAGATCACAAGGGCGTGATCTGTGGCAACATGATTTGTCCCGTTTACCACAGGTGCTAGAGACCCTAAGCCAAAGGCTTCTGTGCCTGCCGGGCTCTCTGCCCGGGGCCCCTCTGCTCACCGCTCCTGTCCTCTGCCAGGCACTCACCTCCGTAAACACGTCCAGTGCAGCACCAGCACACTGACCCGACTGCAGGGCCCGGAGCAGGGCGCCCTCGTCCACGATCCCTCCCCGAGCGCAGTTCACCACACGCACCCCCTTCTTGCACTGGGCAAAGGTGCTGTCATTCAGCAAGCCTGCGAGGAGGGAGGAGATTTACTGCAGCGCCGGTGCTTGGCATCTGGGCACCAGTACCAGGCCCCCCCTTGCCCACCAGCTCCTTCCCCGCTGGCCTCCTTCCAGCAGGGCGACAGCCTCTCTGGTCTCACCTCTCCCTTCTCGGACGCTCTGGGGCAAAAGTCTCTGTTCCAGACTTAGGCCTAACTCAGTTTAGAAACATCCGAGTACTGCCTGAGGTATTTGTGCATTGAGCAGGCCCCAGAACCAGAAAGGCCAGCAGTGGCCCCAGGAAAACACTGTGAGATCACTGGTCGGACATGTTGACCCAGTTCATACTGTGCATTTTCAGCTAGCTCACCCCTGCTCCGTGTGATGCAGGGCCGGCTAACAAAGCATCACCGTACGCCACGCCCGAGGGACCTGGTCACCAGCGTCTGCAGAAGGGCCAGACGGAGGGCCCACCCTGATCCGGTCTGTGGCTTCTGAGGCCAACCCATCAGCAGGGACACACGTACCCGTGGTGGAGGGCAGGAGAGGTGTGTGCACAGTGATAAAATCACAGAGAGGCCAGATCTCCTCCAGGGGCAGCTGCTCAACACCAAAGGAGGCCGAGACTTCCGGCGAAATGATGGGGTCGTACCCTATAGTCTGGTCAGAAGCGAGAGAGAGACAGAGAGAGGAGCTGATGTCACTATTAATTTTAGTATTGGTATTATTAATAACGGTGGCCATTTAGTGAGCCACTATTGCTAAACCTTTCCAAACGCCGGTTTACCTCTCACACTAATACAGTAAAGGCTGCACTATTCTATTTTAGAACTGGAGAAAGTGGGGCTCACACATTAGGAGGAGCAGGCCCCGAGTGCAAAGGGAGACCCAGGCCCTTAACCATCAACAGATGCAAAAGCAGTGTGGGGGGGGGTGCGGGGGGAAGGTGGAGCTCAGAAACTCATGGCAAGCAGGGAGCCTCGGAGAGGCAGGACGACCACTTGGGGAGCAGTGATGCACTCGTGGGGTACAACCAGGCAAGAGAGGACAGGCTGGCCGTGGCCCAGGACCCACGGGGTCAGAGCGCAGGCAGGGTCACTGACAACTTCAGCAGAGTGAGGAAGCAGGGGGTGGGGGCAGTGTGATCAAGGAGACCAAGAATGGACACTGGGGAGTGGTGTAGACACATCAGCGAGGAAAGTTTGGTTCCTTCTTGAAGTTTCTTAAAATGCATCTTGTCTTGGAAGGCACGACTTGGTGACTAATCACACAGAGGTCTAAAGGATGAGAGACGGATCCTTTCAACAAGACAGGTTTGATGGGGGTGCGGAACAAGGATGTCAAGAGGGGAGAAAGGGAGACATAAAGGAACCGTGGATGGGGAGGGACCCAGAAGAACGTTCTGGGCTGACAGGGAGGAGGGGATTTCCCAGGCGGAGTGACCTCTCCGAGGCTGCTGAGAAGGAAGGGAGGCCGACTCCTGGGAGACAGGGGGCAGGCAGGAAACTCCGGGGGTACAGACTCCATCAGCCTCATGGTATTTACCAAAGGCCATCAGATACCAGTGAGGGAAGGACAGTTGGAGAAGACAAAGCTCAGAAGAAAGAAGAAAGGAGGAGTAGTCATCGCTCATAATGGCGAACACTCCTTTCGCATTTACTATGTCAGGTGCTTCCAACTCATATCCAATGGATTAGGCACGATGATTTCCCCCATTTTACAGATGAGGAAAGTAAGGCAGCAAGGTGAAATGATTTAGTCATGGTCACACAGGGGGCAAATGGTGGCGTGGGGACAAGAACCAGTGTTTGGATTTTGGGGCCTGTGCCCACAGTGCCCATCCTTCTACATCAGGTAGGGAGGCTCACAGCCCCTCCTGAGAAGACAGGGGTGGAGGAAATAGACACTTCTCTCCTGCATCAGGACCAGTGTTGGGTGCCAGTCGCACATGTCTCAGCAAGGGCAACGCTCTGAAGGTTACCAAGCCAGCACAAGAAGCTGGGAAGAACCCGCAACCAGCCATGAAGCATCACACCTCTTTGAACAGCAAAGACTTAATCCACTTTCTTTCAGGTCTACCCAGGAGGTCGACCGGAACTCTCTCCTTCAGCTTGGTCCACGTCAGCAGCATTGACTGGGGGAAAGAGGTGTAGCAGCCATAAAAACCTCAAAGGCATCAATGTCCTCAAGAAGGCAGGACAGCCAATTGACCTGGGCACACCGGCAGAAGCCAAGGGGCGGACACTGAACCAGGAGGCCTGGACCTGGGTCCTCAGTCCTAAGTAGACGAATTAGGTGGATGATTTCAAAGTCCTCCCCTGCTTCAACATTCAATAATTCAATATTCCTTGAAAAAAAAAGTTCCCTTAACCCGGAAACGTTACAGGTGAACCCTACAATGTTCAGAGATGGCCCAGGATTAAACAAAAACAAACAGAACAGAACACATAATACTCGAACACTTTAACAGTGGTCACGTCTGTGTGGTGGAATTTTTTGCTCCTGTATGTTTTCCTGTGCTTTGTACAGTTTCCCCCACTGATCACCAATTCTTTGGGGGAAACATAAAAGTTATCTTAGAAAATCACAGCAAAGAAGCTTTCTATATAAAATTCAGCCCTTCCAGAGAAGGAACTGAAAGTGGTTGGTTATGAATAAGGTACAGATTTCAGATCACGTTTTTCATCATCAGCCTCGTGGAACCAGGAAAGCCAAGGTGGAGGTTTGGGGGGAGAGGCTGTAGGTCACAAGGTCATGACACCCCAGCCCAAATGGTCATTCCCTTCAGATAGAACCTATTCGTTTCGTGGGGACAATGAGGTGTCTGGGGGAGGAGAGAGGATCTCTGCCCATGTCCTTACAAGTCCTCTTTGTCTGCCGGCTCAGAGGCTGTCTGGAACAATGGCCCTGTTCATGTCTAATCCAGATGTACTTTGTTCATGTGAGTGGGGACAGGTCGGGAACACCAGCAGAGGTCACAAAGCCAAGCCTCATGGAGGCAAGTTCACACAACGCTAGGGCTCCTGGGCTCTCAGGAGCCAAGAAGCAGTGGGGGATGCTGGGAGGAAGGGTCCCGCGGGCCGAGCCTGGCTCAGTGTCCCCACAGGAGGGGGCTATAGCTAAAGGGGGAGATGGGGAAGGAGGAGATGGGCATCTTCCACAGTGGTCAACGGGCCCTGACTCAGCTTTCTTTCTCTTGTTCAGCTGTAGACAACTGCAGGGAAGAATTCGGCTGAGAAAACCCGTTTGCATTTTTCACTCGAGATCCTCAGGGCAGACAGGAGCTGAACGCAGCCAGGAGTTGGGGTTCTCACATCAGGAGACCATTAGGGGAGGAGGGCGGAGTAGGAAGAGTGACACTGAGCCCAGGAGACCAATGTCTGAGTAGGGTCCTGACGGGTCCTGGAAAGGGTCAGATGTCCTGATGCACAGAAGTTGGAACAATTCCAGGTACACACCATCCGATGACTATTCCTAGAGGAGCCTTAGGGACACCTGCAGAGGGGCTCCACGCCTGAACCCCGGCCTCACCAGCCTCCTGTGCTGGGCAGCAGCGGAAGCCTAGCTTTTCATGCAGAGCCACCTCCCCGCTGGTGACACAGAAGGCAGGAGAGGCTGCCTACGCCTACTCTGGGCCCTCTGGCTTAGCAGTGGATGCCAGAGAGCAAGGGGGCCTTCAAAGGAAAGGCGCCTCCCCGTCATACCCCCTTTCTACCCCACAGCCAATTCTTTTGCCTTAGGATTAGAACTCTCTCCCCTTTGGACAATGGAATCTTACCAGAAACCCAATATAAAAACTGACCAAGGCTGCAAGAGGTGAAGGCCCAGAGCCCCACCACCTCCTGTCTCCCGAGGGTCCCCCTCCCTGTGTCCCTAAGGCACCTTTCTGGAACTTGAGGCTCTGGGAAGAACTTGAAAATCAGTACTCTAGGGCAGCAGGAACTGCAGTTACCAGACTGAGATAGGAGCTGCCTGCCTCGGGAGGCTTTGTCCTGAGAAAGGAGGAGCACAGAGACACGGCATGGATCATGCACCATGCAGCCGGTGCAGACCGGGGCCGAAGACCGTGCTGGTGCACAACAAAGGGCACCAGACTGGAAGTCAGGAAACCTGGAGTTTCAGCTGGACTCCACCATTTACTAGTCCTATTATCTGGAACATTATCATACAGCCTTCCTGGGCCTCAGTTTCCTTATCTGTAAAACTGGGATGATAATATTGACCCCGAGGGGTCACCGTGAGCACAGTATCTGACCAGGCAGACCTCAGTAAATATTAGCTGGGTCTGAAAGAAATCAGTGAGAGCTGGCGCCTTGGGTTCAACGTCCACCCCTCTGGGCCAACTTCAGATTCATCACGACACTGGCCGCACAGTAACTGTCAAGAGATGCTTGTCTGCTCCTCAGGAAAAAACCTTGGTAAGAGAGTGCAAGGCTCAGCTCCTGGCAGGCTTGGGTCTGATCACACATTCTAGGGGACACGCCAGCGTGAATGTCTCCGAAGCGTACAACCTGTGACTCGGCACGAGGTTGGGAAAAATCTTCAGGCAGAAAGAATGCCATGGAGCCTGACTCAGATGACCCAGACCACCAGCAGGCTACCGGCTGCCAGAATTATCCCGAAACACACATCTGTGCCATGAGGCCCAGAGCCAGTCAGCAGCTGCTCTCAGCGGGCCTGGGAAGGTTCCTTCCAGGCCTGTGCTCGTTGGGAACGACAGCATAGAAGGGCTCTCCCCCAACACACACTCAACCAGGTGCTTCTGGGAAGCCCCCTAGCAGAGCTAAGGTCCAGCATATCCCCCCTTCCCTGAGTGACCAGATAGTGACAAAGAAAGGACAGGAAAGAAAGGGGGGCAGCCCCCACATCTGAGCACAAAAGGGCCTCTGCCAACCCTCCTGTGACATGAAGGGGTCAACTCTTAAATCATGATACTGTGGAAGGGGCTGGATGTTAGTCATCCATTAACAGCCTCATTAGTGATTAACAGCCTGGGTGACAGATTAAAGCCCGGGGTAAGACCCGAGGGGAGGGGGTGATAAAGATAATCTGCACATGCTCAGCCGTGTTGCCTGAGCCGCCCAACCAGGACTCCTCGGAGTCTCCTCCGCCTCCTGGTCCACTCTGTCTTCAATCACAGTGTTTGCCCAAGTTACTGTAACAAACCACAGCCCTTAATAGTTTTATTCTATTTCCACGACCGCACAGTGAACTCCCTGCTAAGGACCACTCCACAGATAAAGAAACTTGTAGCCCATGGGTAAGGGGTGCCTGGAGATACCAGAGTTTTAAAGGCCGTCTGCTTCTACATCTGCCAATGCATACACTTCGTCCACACGTGCCGGCCAAGTACTCAACCAGTCTCACAGGTGTATCTGCAGTAGTGGGAGACTTGGCTCTCTCCCTTCCATCTGGGGCCAGCTCTGGCTGTAGCTCTGTTCCCTCGGGCTTGTACCTCTTGGTCCTCCGTGGATCCACTGCTTAGAGAGCAATACTCTTCTACAGACTGCCCGTTAGCTATTGGGCAGCCTCCCAGGATGCCTCCCAAGTCACGATGGGGCTCAGTGACCCGAGTGCCTTCAAACCCTTACTTAGGAAGTATAGACAGGAACCTCACACCATCACCTTCCATCTCCAGAACTTTCAGTCTCGCAGAGCTTGGGTTCACAATACTTCAGAGTCTGACTGGTACAGAACATGAGAAATGTCACCTTCCTTGTTCTGGAAGCCATGCTTCTTTTAATGCTGCCAAACATCACATGACCTTCCTATCAGCCATGCCACTTTTAACTGTACACTGTATTTCTGTCAACCAAAGGTCTCCCCCGCTACAAAAGCTTTTTAACAACACCTCTACATCTAATATATGTTCAGTTGCTTTGGGGGACCATGTGTAGGGCACTGGTAGGTATTCTAGCTAGACTTCCTGTTAGGATGCCCAACTAGCATTCTAGCCTTCTATGTTTTTTAGGATCTCATTCCACACCCTTGAGAATTAACCACCTCTCCCTGCTTCCTGTCATCCAGGCCATTGATGAAAACGGTGGAGAAGGCAGAGAGCCCTTCACCATCCTGGACCATCTCCCTCCAGATGGAGACAGGGCTATGCTCAACCAGTTACTAAAGCCTTAGCACCAAGCTCACGTTTTCCATCTTAATCCCAAGAGTATCATGAAAGACCTCACCAACGTCTTACTGACGTCCGCATTTCCAAACCATCTAAATGTCTATCCTTGAGGAAGTGGCTAAATAAAAGGCTATTTGTCTACACAACAGAATTCCACGCAATAGTTTAAAAATATGGTAAATGTATTTATTACAAGACATACATTTTATGTTGGCAGCATGTATAACAGTCTATTCTCAAAGGGCACAGAATCCCTCTGTAGGCAAAGAACTGTATGCATTCCGTGTAAACGCACAGAAAAAAGTCCAAGGTGACACGCGCTAAAGTGATATTACCTGTGAGACCAGGATTGGGGTGGTACCCAAGGAGATAAGGATCTAAAAGTCAGTTTTTGTGAGAAGGCATTCACCTATTATCTAACTAAAATAAAATCTTAAACCCCCCAGGTACAAGACATCTGGGGATTCCCACCATCCATCAGTTTACTGCTGGTTTCCAAAGGCAGAACAAGGCCAATGGAAAACAATTTGCGTCTAGTAAACACTGATCATTGTTTCCTGCCTGGATGCCGATAAACCCATCCCTTTCACAATTTGTTCAATGATCCTCCCTCCTCGCCCTTTGGAAAATGTTGCCCTTTGCAGCCGCTCACATCAACCTAGCAGATCTGGACCAAGCGGGTCAGTAATCTGTCTGCCCTGCGGCAAAACTCACCTGGGCTCGGGAATATGTTAGGAAGCTCCATCAAAGTGAGCCAAGAGTATAAACAAAGGCCACCTGGGCCACTCCGAAATGACCAGGGCTGCTGGCAAGGGTGGAGGGGTGGGGGGAATGACCATTCCAAGGGATGTTTCAGGGGTTTCCAAGGATCATGTCCCAAAGCAAGACAGCCGACAGTGACCCTCCAGAGACATCCGGACAGAAGAACCCCCAAGTGAAGCACCTACGTGAAGCCCTGACCCCTGCTTTTAGAGCAGAGCCCTTACGTTAATCCCTCACAAAAGAGAGGAGGAGAAAGCACACCTTTCAGCGCATGGCACCTCGCTGCCCCTGCACCAAAGGGATGGCTTTGGTTGTTCTCATGACCAGTGGATCCTGCTGGGCCAGGGATCTCGAAAAAACGTGCCGTGGCTTAGGGAAGATGTCTGGCTGGCATAAATAAATGTGGTGGGGAAGAGGGGCAGGATGGAGAGGAAGATGTTCAATGCGGTATGATCTGGCGCCCACCTGGGTTCTTGTCTACCTTCCGTTTGCGGGAGGTCTTAGCAAATACATACAAACTCCAGACATCAGTATAAAAGTAAGGGTTAATCTATAAGGTTCCTTCTAACTCTGTGAAGTGGGGAGGCAGGGGGAAGGACACAAGAAAGGGAGGAAGAAGGGGAGAAAGGGAGAATGCCATAGCAGGTCTATGAAATTTTTCTAGAAATGATCTGCTTGTCAAAACTGTTTTCCTTTATATTTAACAAAAGCCTTCCTGGCTGCAGTTCGAACACACAATCCCCCCTGACAGCCCCGGTGAATAAGGAGACGTCAGCTAGCACTCTGAGCTGCCTGGTCCCTGGCCCCTGCAGGTGCTCTCCTATGTGTGGCTCGGCGGCCTCCCCCCTTTGCGAGGCCTCCCGGACCGGCCTCAGGGGGTGGCACTGCTCTTAATGACAGCCCCTCGCTCAGCCAGAACCACTGAGTTCCCGGAGTGGGATAAAGCAGGTCCTGGAGGGAGACAGGGGTCAGGGAAGAGTTCTGAGAAATATGTCGTGCCTCAGCCACCGCAGGCTTTTACATCGTATCACGGCATACACGGAAGCACGTTGCTGTCTCTTCTGCACTAGGGAGTGGAGCCAGCCAGTGGATGGACAGCTGCTTTGCTAGAAGGCTCCAATTTGCTCCTGTTTTTCTAAATTATCCCAGGGAACAGACATGGCAAAACAACGAGCCCTCGTGGCAGGGGAGGAAAAGGGCAGGACACTAGACCCCTCTGCTCCACGGGGACTCAGGGCAATTACTCCCCCTAGAGCTGAGTGGCCTGCACCAAGTTATTCCCAGATTTTGAGGTCAGGTATCCAGAATGGCAGGCCAACGTTCCTCCCTCCTCGGCTACACTGCCTACTTAGTCAGGGGCTCTACCAGAGGGTCAGAGCCTCCTAGGAAAAAACCTTTACCTTCTCTCGAGCAAGGCTGCCTTTCCCGAAACTGCTACAGAGAGCCCCACGTCCAAGGGGTTCGCCAGCCTCTTACCTTCATCCCAAAGGACTGCATTCGGGTGGCCACCTCTCTTCCGATCCTGCCCAGGCCAAGAATTCCCAGGATCTTTCCATTTAGCTCTGTTCCCATGAACTGCAAGCAAACAAGCAAAAGGCAAGGAAGCCAAGTGAGCGGTAGAGTGGACCCCAGGCACCGAGCCAGGCGGGGCGGGGCAAGACCGGCTGCTCACCTTCTTCCGTTCCCATTTGCCGTCCTTCATGGAAGCCGTGCCTGGGGAATCTGCCTGCAAGGACAGACACAGGCTCAGCCGGGGCCCACGCAGGAGGCAGGGCTTGAGGTCTGACCGGCCGCCTCTGACAGTCATTCCCCTGGGGGCCGGGCTCAGTCTGGGTCTGGAGCTCAGGTACAGAGACACCGAGGGGGGTCAAGGGAGTGGAGCAGAGGGAAAACCGCCCAGCGAGGCCTGATAGGGGAGCCCTGGGATTTCTGTCTCCAGCCAGGACTCCGGGTCAAGGTTCTGATTCCACCTCAACCACCAAGTGACTCTAGGCATGTAAGAAGTCAGAGCCAATCCTCCAGGGTTCCCAGGGATAACGAATGGGGTATTGAGCGACTCTGAAGACATCAGGTTCATTAAGGAAGTTCAAGGATTTCATTTTGTTTTTCCATCAAAGGCTGCCACCTGCATCTTCTACTGTATCAACAGATAGCTGGTTATTTAATTCTTCCTTACAGTTTCTTAAGCCGCAGCAGTCTCAGGCTACCCTAGGACGGGTGGGTGCCACGGTGCATACCAACTCCTACCCCAACACCCAGCCTATTTCCTCCTATTGGTTTAAAACGAAGGTCTGAGTCCTCCACCTGTTTTCTGGAGGGGACAAAGGAAGTTACGGCAGAGTCAGAGGTGAGAGGGTAAGATTATGTCATCCGGGCTTCTCTGGAAGTGAAAAGGGAGACAGGAAACAATGTTTAAAATGTTTAAGGAGCAGGGTGCTGGGTGCTCAGTCAGTTAAACATCCAACTTCGGCTCAGGTCATGATCTCACAGTTCATGAGTTCGAGCCCAACGTCAGGCTTTATGAGGACAACCCAGTGCCTGGAGCCTTGCTTCGGATTCTGTGTCTCCCTCTCTCTCTGCCCCTTCCCCACTCACACTCTGTCTGTCTCTCAAAAATAAATAAAAATTTTAAAAATGTTTAAGGAGTACTTCTCTATTTTAGACACTCCATAAGAAATGCATAGACAAGGGGCACCTGGGTGGCTCAGTTGGTTAAGCATCTGACCTTGGTTTTGGCTCAGGTCATGATCTCATGATTTGTGGGTTCGAGCCCTACATCGGGCTCCAAGCTAACAGCACGGAGCCTGCTTGGGCTTCTCTCTCTCCTTCTCTTCTGTCCCTCCCCCCCACCCCGTGCCACCACCGCTGCCATGCAAGAGTGCTCTCTCTCTCTCTCTCAAATAAAAAATAAATTTAAAAAATGCTTAGACACATCTTAGCACCTTTAATGCTCACACATCTGCGTGGAGAGAGACAAGGCGGGGACTAAACACCCTGAGCAGGCATCACCCATTGGAAGTAGCTGAATTGACCAAAGCCAAGGAGGACCATCGCCCTCACAGTTAAACTCAAAGTATTTAAATGCAGTCTTCCCGCCAGTCACAAACTCAGGGCAGTGTGTGTGTGTGTCATGTGCGCACGCATACAAGCACGAGTGTGTAAACAGAGAGATTCCAACATGCTGTTCATGTATCTCCATCTCACTGAATTCTTATAAAAAATACACTTCGTGGTCTACACATGGCCGACACACTTCCATCTGAGGGCAGGTTGAGGGGGGCATCTGTGCCCCCGTGGCGTCACGGGTAAGCTCACAAGCTCAAGTAACAGGCTTCACGGGGAGAAGCTCCCATCAGACCCATCAGGCCTCAGTAGTGGGTCCTCATTTCAGGAATGTCCCAAGGACAATGACTTGCCTTGAGGAAGGGCTTGCTTCTCAGCAAAGCTAGCCTGATAACATGCTCTAACCTAGTGAGACAGAGCCCCACGGCCTCCTCTCAGGTCTGGCTCACTGCTACTCCTGAGCCCTGCTATTTCCTCCTCTCTGCCCTCCTGAGCCCACAGTACCATCTAAGACAGGTGCATGTGGCACCGTGGGGCACAAGACACTCCCAAGCCCCTCCACGCGCCCACAAGTCCTCCTCAGGCTTTAACACTTCGGGGTCCTCACAGGACCAGTCTGGGGAGGACCGTGATGGGGGCGAGGGGTCTCCCAAGAACCAAATGGTAGCCTCCTGACTCACAAAAGGAGAAGCTAAAGCGGGGGAGAGGTTGCATTCCCCTCTCTTTCTGTGTCACTGTTCTCCTGCACCTCAGGAACTCCAGCCATCTGTTCAAAGTCCCCCACTGTGAGGCCCATTCAGGCCCTCTCTCCACCCACACTGCCCAATGCTCTCAACCTCACATCCACGGCTCCCACTGTGCTGTCGCTACCCTGCTGGAAAGCAGTCTGACCAGACACACAAGAAGGTATGAGAGACTAGCCGTCTTCCTTCCTTCCTTCCTTCCTTCCTTCCTTCCTTCCTTCCCTTCCTTCCTTCCTTCCTTTCCTTCCTTTCTTTCTTCCCTTCCTTCCTTTCTTTCCTTTGCTTTCTTCCTTCTTTCTTTCTTTCCTTCCTTCCCTTTCTTTCTCTTTCCTTTCTTTTCTTTCCTTCCTTTCCTTTCTTTCTTTCCTTCCTTTCATTTCTTTTTCTTTTCTTTCCTTCTATTTCTTCTTTCTTTCTTTCTTCCCTTCCTTTCCTTTCTTTCTTTCTTCCTTCCTTGCCTGCTGCCTTCCTTTTCTTTCTTTCTTTCTTTCTTTCCTTCCTTCCCTTTCTTTCTTTTCTTTCTTTCTTTCTTTCTTTCTTTCTTTCTTTCTTTCTTCTTTTCTTTTCTTTCTTTCCCCCTTCCCTTCCCTTCCCTTTTTTCTTCCTTTCAGAAAGGCAGAGAGAAAGGGGGACAGAAGATCCGAAGCAGGCTCTGTGCTGACAGCAGTGAGCCCAATGCCAGGCTCAAACTCACAAAATGGGAGATCATCACCAGAGCCGAAGTTGGAACGCTCACCGACTAAGCCACCCCAGGTCCCACAGGGTGCTCATTTCTTAGTTTGACGTATCTTGATGAGTGAGTTGTTGGATGAGAGGTTGGAAATTTCCTTCCTTGAAATCCTTCTACTTTAGTTGGTCCTGGAACAGAGAAAATTATTCCTGGCTCCCAAGCCTTTCTTTCTAACCTCCAGAAAGTAAGAGAATTAATTAGATAGAAAGCTGATAGAGAGTCCCTCACTCAAAACCAAAAACACTGCTGATTTAACTGCACGAGGGAACCAGGACATCGGGCTACTACAGTTATCCAGGGGAATACATACAGCCCCAAGGTTCTGGAAGCTGTAGACGGCCAGCTCAGGGACCCCATCCAGACTCTTTTCTCCAGTTTTTCCTCTTCACTGGCCCTGAGTATCAGTGAATACCTAAGAGCTCCGGTAGGGGAAGAGTTAGGACAAAGGTCACTCCTCCAGACCCTGTCCCAGGAGGGAGAACAGGTTTGAGAGGGAGAGAGAGTTAATTTCTCAGCCCTAGAAGCCTCAGGCCCAATTCGAGAGTAAAGAGACCCTGTCTGCCTAGGTCCCCCCTGGTTTAAGGATCTAAGGGTGGTGAGAAGGGACCCAGTGAACTTTCTGACCTGTCCACTGCTCCTGCCCTCCCCACTGACCACAGAAGTGCCTATTCAACAGCAGTGCTCAATACCATCGTTTTACTACCAAACACATATGTGCATTATATCCATGAGTTCTAGGCCCGTCCCCTCTTACTGAAGAGCCTGCACTCCCAGAATCCTGCTGGAAGAGCAAGACATGTGACCATTTGAGTTCTCTTGTGTTAAGAATCCCAGGTAGGTACAGCTCCCAGACAGCTTTGCTCCATTCTGTTTACAAAAAGAGCTGTAGGACAGTGACAGAGTAAATCCTGAAGGCCAGGGAATCAGTGAGGGACACAGCCTAGCTGGGAGATCCAGGAGAGCTTCCTAGATGAATTAACACTCCTGCTTCATCTTGATAAGAGTTTCCCGAGAAGATGATTGAGAAGACTAGTTAACATTGTGTATCAGAGGCACCTGGGTGGCTCAGTCAGTTAAGCTTTTCCTCGCCTCAGATCATGATCTCGGGGTTCATGAGTTCGAGCCCCCATGTCAGGCCTGTACTGACAGCTCGGAGCCTGGAGTGTGTTTCAGATTTGTCCTCTCTCTCTCTCCTCTCGGCCTCTCCCCTGTGCTCTCTCAAAAATACAGAAACAAAAAAATTTTTAGGGGCGCCTGGGTGGCTCAGTCGTTAAAGCGTCCGACTTTGGCTCAGGTCATGATCTCACACAGTCCGTGGAGTTCGAGCCCCGTGTCGGGCTCTGTGCTGACAGCTCAGAGCCTGGAGCCTGCTTCAGATTCTGTGTCTCCCTCTCTCTCTGCCCCTCCCCTGCTCATGCTCTCTCTCTGTCTCAAAAATAATACAAACATTAAAAATTATTAAAAAAATTTAAATCTCAGCCTTATCATTAAAAGATGTATCAATATTTCAATTTGGCAATTGGTTATGACTATCCACCATACTAATTAAGATATTATATGGGGGGGGCTGAGTATGAAGTTATGAACTCTACTATCTTTACAACTTTTCTGTGTATCTAAAACTCCGAAAATAAAAAGTTTATTGGGGCACCTGGTGGTTCATTGGTTAAGCGTTCTGACTCTTGATTTCGGCTCAGGTCATGATCAACGGGTCATGGGAATCAAGTCTCAGGTCATGACAGCATGGAGCTTGCTTGGATTCTCTCTCCCTCTCTCTGCCCCTACAACCTCTCTCTCTCTCAAAATAGCGAATACTTAA